>NC_091432.1:84847829-85147829 GCF_964237555.1 Oryctolagus cuniculus
ATCTTATCTCTCCTCCTTTTCCCCTACCACCAAAATTTAGATATATAACCTCACTAAAAGTTGTGCTTAAACTTTCATATGAGCCTCACTCTTTAAGGTTAAAGAGGTTCCTGCAGATCCTCTAGTTGTAGATTTTCATAAGAGTGAAGTAGTAAGAATCTTCTGCTAAGCAACAGTCACTCCTGGTCTTGGTGTCTCCCTGAGACAGCTGTATAGAGAATTGGAACAGAGCATTTCTCAGGAGCGAAATATGGCAACATAAAAAGTAGCTTTTTGACTTTCCTTGGAAAGGAAAACTAACCAGCAGGTACTTTTGAAGCTTTGATCTAACTAGTACCACCTTCACAGAGTAGTTATTAACCTAATACTACTTGTTTGTTAGTCTCACTACTAGGCTAGATTGTTTCTAGCATTTAACATGCTATCTTGGATTCAGCAAGTATTTGTTGAATGGATAAATAATAGCTTTTTGTGGCAGAACAATCTGTAGAGAAGGTGAGGGGGCCGTGTTCCTCATTATTTCCCTCACTGTTCATGTTTCTATGCACAGTTCATGACTCAGCTGTTGTTGATTCTCTTTATCTTGAAGAATCAAGAGAAACTAATGAAAGAGCTCAAACAGCTACAACAAGAGGACCTGGCTCGTAGGAGACAGACAGTAGCACAGATGCCACCACAACTAGTTGAACTTCCATACAAACGCAGTGAAATGAAAGAAGACTGGCAGAGAGAGCTGGAATTTGCCTTTGAAGATATGTACAATGCTGACAGGAGTAAGATGCTTTCAGTTGACTTTTGACAGTGCTTTTAAATACATTGGTGGGGAAATATATTTGTCGTGATAAAGCAGTTTTTGTTTTGAAATGAGTTCTCCATTTAAAAGAGGACCTCAGGTTATATATTTAGAACAATGATGACCATTAACATTTTATGATCAAATTCTTTTCAACCATGTTGGAATGGAGACATGTCTCTATATTTCTTTATAAAGAGGTGAAAGGAAACCTGATTTTGCACCTTGAACCAGAGCCTTTGCCTACTGTTACTGATCAGATTCAAGATGAAGAACTGGACCTTTCAGTGGAGCAGGAAGGCTTAGGTGAAACTGAGAACCTTCAAATGACAGAAGCTAAAATAATATCTAGTGAACCAGAAGGTAAAAACTCCGTTTGATCTGATTATTACAATACTTTATAGAAAACAATACTAATCTAGATTGGCAGGCATTCAGCCTAGTGGTTAAGAAGTATCGCATGTTGGAATACTTGGGTTCAATTCCTAGCTCCATTTCTGACCCCAGATTGCTGTCAGTGCAGACCCTGGCAGGCAGCAAGTGATGGCTTAAGTACTTGGATTCCTGTCTCCAGTGTGGAGACCTGAATTGAGTTCCTGATTCCCAATTTCAACCTGATCCACCCCTTGCCATTGTAGGCATTTTTGGGAGTTGACCAGTGGATAGGGCAGCTTACATGTTTCTTCCTCCTGTAAATGAATGAATGAATTAATAAATAATTAATTTTTAAAAATGCTAATATTAGCAAAAGTTAGGAAAATCTGGTCTAGTTTAAGTATAAACTAATGGGAGCAGTAACAGGAAGAAATAATGGTTTCATCTTTCCGTCATTAAAAATCCTCTTCATATACCCAGGAAGAAGATATTTTATTCTTATGTACATATATTCTGAAAGTTTTTAAGTAAATTAAATGCTCAGTTCTGGTTTAGGGAAGTCAGTACTTTTTAGACATTGATCAAATCATCGGAGATTCTATTGTGTTCAGTTGCCACTGCGTACTTCATGAATAGTGATAAGTAGCACAAGCTTCAGTGTCATAAACTTTGTTATTTCCAACACTTTGAACTTTTTCTCTTGGCTTTTGCACACGCACTTAAAACTCAGTGTCTGCTAATAGATTCATCATCGTCTCTTGCTTATGGAAGTCTTTATTCTTGTCTTCTGTATCTTAGTGAATGGTACTATCATCAGGGGTTCCCCAAGCCAGATACTTCTCTTTTACATCTCCTTGAAGACCAAGTCTTGATAACTGAATTCACCTCTTTTCCTACCATATTTCCTAAGGTATCGCCTTAGTTAAAAACCATGTAGGGAGGCCAGCGCTGTGGTGTAGTGGGTAAAGCTGCTGCCTGCAGTGCTGGCATCCCCTATGAGCACCAGTTCGAGACCTGGCTGCTTCACTTCCCATCCAGCTCTCTGCTATGGCCCGAGAAACCAGTAGAAGATGGCCCAAGTCCTTGGGCCCCTGCACCCGTGTGGGAGAACTCAAGGAAGCTCTTGGCTCCTGGCTTCAGATCGGCACAGCTCGGGCCGTTGTAGCCAACTGGGGAGTGAACAAGCGGATTGAAGATTTCTCTCTCTCTCTGCCTCTCCTCTCTCTGTCTAACTCTGACTTTCAAATAAATAAATACATCTTTAAAAAAAAACAACCTTATAAGCTGAGGCCCGGCGCTGTGGTATAGCTGGTAAAGCCACCACCTGCAGAGCAGCGTCCCATGTGGGCACCAGTTCATGTTCTGGCTGCTCCACTTCCAGTCCAGCGCCCTGCTAATGGTGTAGGAAATCAGTGGGAGATGACTCAAGGGCTTGAGCCCCTGCACCCATGTGGGAGTCCTGGAAGAAGCTCCTGGCTCCTGACTTAGGATCAGCCCAGCTCCAGTCATTATGGCCATTTGGGGAGTGAACCAGCAGATGGAAGACTTTTCTATCTTTCTCTCTGTTTGTAACTGCCTTTCAAATAAATAATCTTTAAAGAAAAAAAGTGTGTAGGCTTTCTTATCATCTTGCCTTGGATGTAGCCCTTTACCATTGCAACTTTGTGTTGGGTCTCCCCTTAGACTCCTCAGGTGTGCAGTCTGACCTTTATCCTTTTCACCTATGCCCTGATTGTTATCCAAACTGAAGTAAAGGTTACTGTATTTTAGCTGTGGTGTAAACTTGAAGGAATATGGTTTCAAGGTTCACTTGCCTTCCTTCCAGGTCCCACTTAAACTTCAGATCTGATTTCTGCAGAATCTTGTTTTCTTGCTAGATCAGTGGTGTCCTTAAAATCCAGGCTTTTTATTTACTTTCATTGGGAATATCTTTCAGATCTCTAGTTTGTTGGATTGAAAGTCGCTCTGTCTGAAGCACTTAACTTTTTAGTTCTTGATGATCCCATTTAGCATTGCTGGCATGGTGTTTCCAGGTCTTTGAGTTGTTCAAAAATAGCTAGATATCCTATTATTTATTAAATCGTCATTTTTAAATATTTATAATTAATTAATTTATTAAAATGACTGGGACTCACAATGATTGAAAAAAGCTCTCAGATGCAGCCGTGTCAAATTCGGCACCTGCCTGCCCATGGCAGGGGCTGGCCCAGAAGGCTGCCACAGAAACATTGTGACTCATGGGCCCTGCCCCGCACTCGGGCTCAGGGATAAATTTGGTCACAGACACAGAGAAAAAAAAAAAAAAAAAGAAGAAGCTGGCAGAAAAGAATACCTAACTGTGATTCCATGTTTACATGAAATTAAACAAAAATGAAAAAATGAGCAAAAATCTGTGGTCCTGACTTTAGCATTAATTATTATCTTTAGGAGTATGTTGACAAGAAAGAGGCGTGAAGGAGCTTTCTAGATGCTGTCAATGTTCCATATACTGATTTGGATGTTGTTACATATACATCTGTGAAATTATTGGGTCTGTTAGAATGTGGCTCGGACAGAACTACAGTCTGCCAATTTTTTGTTTAAAATTTATTTACGTATTTGGAAGGCAGAGTTAGAGGGCGAAACAGAGAAAGAAATCTTCCATCTGCTGGTTTATTTCCCAAGTGGCCTCAGCAGCCAGGGCTGGGCCATGCTAAAACCAGGAACCTGGAATTCCATCTAAGTCTTCCATGTGGGTGCAGGGGCACGAGGATTTGGGCCATCTTTGCTGCTTTCCCAGGTACATTAGTAGGGAGCTGGATTAGTAGTGGAGCATCCAGGCCTCAAACTGGAGCCGATGTGGATGCTGGCTGGTGTTGCAGATGGTGCAGCCTTGCTCCACAATGGCTGACCCTCAGTCTTTCAATTTTGAACCTCTAGATATTTCTAAATAAACAGTATACTTGCATTAATTTTGTTCCCTTCAAACATTGTTAGCATTGTCCTAAGTTTTGGCATTGTTCCACTCTCATCACTGTCCTTTGACTTGTTTTAAACTAGAGGGCTCTCTTTATGGAAATAGGAGAAATTGATAGTAGTAGGAATAATTTGGGAGAAGATGATTTGCTTTTAAGGTTATAACAGTGTTTTCCTCTGTCGGCAAAGAACTCTAGAGCCATTTTGGGATCATTCTCGAGCAAAGACTGTAGAACTTTACAGCACACAGATTCTGATTTTATCCAGAAATCAGTTAGGAAATATGAAGTATTTTCATTTGCAGACATAATAAATATATTTCTGTATTTAAGTTTAATTGTAAATATTTACATTTTTAAGCTTCAAAAAATAGTTGAATTTTAAATTTTAAAAATTCTTGAAAAAATTATTCCTGGTTATAAAATTATTGTGATCAAATAACATAGTGTTAGATTATAAATTGTACAGTTGTGAATATTGAGGAAAATGCTTTTGTTTTAACTAGTGATTATAACAATAACTGGGAATAAAGATAAAACAACTTACCTGGTTTAGAAAGGGTGCTGAATGAGTTTTTTTCCTTTTTTTTTCTTTTAGTTCCCTTGACAATGAAGACCAAACAGGTCTCTTCAAAAATTCTTTTTAAAAAATTATTAAATAAGATCCGAAGCCAAAAATCTCTCTGGACAATTAAGTCCTTGTCTGAGGATGAAAGTGAAATGATCACAACTGTCAATGAAATGAAGAGTAAAGCGTCGACTTCTGAATCAGGAACTGGGCAGGAACAAGGTAGCTGTCCCCAGTCATCTTGGATTGTAGCACCTAAACTCACTGTAAATTATTCAGAAACGTACCCATACCTGAAAAATCAAAGAGTGGAGGTCAAAAGGAAGAAAACATCATCTTGCTACTGAAAGGCAACAAACAAATTTTAAAAACCTCAGTGAATTTTCTTCTGGACTGCTTTCACTGTAGAATTATTGCCATATATAAAAATTCCAGTATAACTGGTGAACCAGAATTAAGCAGTTCTCTATTGCTAAGTATATTTCCAGAAGTTACAAAGATCATAGCGCTTGCATCTCCTTGATTTATACACAAATGAGAATTGTGAAGATTTAACTCCTTCTTGGTGTGTTTTGATATTTTTTTCTTAGAATTTTATCTTTGGAATTCTCTTGAAAATGTGGTCGGATTTGTATGGAAATATTTTGATAGAAGTAATTATTGTCTGTGTTTGGATTCTAGATGTTATCCTAAGTATGACAAGAAGCTTTCTTGAAGTATTTCCTTCACATGGCCTCTTGACCTCTTGACAGCACCTTCTCAAATTTGTTTTCCTACCTTATCTGTTCCTCTTCATGATTTCCTTTGCTGTTTATCAGCGTTTGCACAACCACTAACCATTGCCCTCAGAACTCATTCCGTAGAGTTTTGTATCAGAATTCTGCCCCTAGTTCATCTAATGCCATAATTTTACATTATTGAGCATTTACTGATGTCTCCCAAGGAGGTCTTTCTAGGCTTGGTCTTGGAACTCCATTCATATATTCAGCTATCTATTTCACTTCTTGTGTATTTAGTAACATATTGTCCAAAACTGAACTTTGATCTCTTCTCCCACCCAACACCTGCTTTTCTTAACAGCTTCTCCAGGTTTTCATAACTGGCAGTATTCTAATTCCCTTGTGCCAGCCAGAAAGTTTATGATCATTCTGGATTATTCCATCAAAACTAGCAGCAAATCTAGTTGGTCCTACACTCAAAATTATCCAAGGCCTAGCCATTTTTCACCACCTACCCTCTTAATTTAAGTTGCATTTGTTTTCTAGTTGAGTCTCATGGTGGTCTGCTATCTTCAGCTATTGTACTCTTAAAGTGTATCCACAGAGGGGTCCTATTTAAAACATATGTCAGCTCATTCATTCCTCTGGGTGGAGCCCTCCTATAACTACCTGTTTATCAATAAAAAAGTGTTCACAGTGTTACCTGACTTTGTATGATCTGAGCACACATATTCACCTGTCTCTAATTTCCTTTTCTACCACATTTCCCTCACCACTGCACTGTAGATAATCAGCTTTATTGCTCTTCATTCAGAGCAAACATATGACTCCTGTGCTCTTTGTAATTGCTCATCTTTTTGCTTAGAATTTTCTTTTCTTGGATATTTCAAGTATCTTTCTTAGGCCTTTTCTGACTCCTCTGAAATGACAGTCAGCGCCCCTGTCTGCAGCCTCACTGCTACCCCCTTTATTCTCTTTTCTACACTGTTTTTCATCCATAGCTCTTATCAGCATGTGATGGGCAGTATATTTACTTTCTTACTGTCTTAACACCTATACTTCCCCATCCCCTTCCGTGACCTAGGAGTGTCTTGTTCATTGTTCTTTCCCCAGAGCCTAGTACTTTGTATATAAAAGATGCTTAGTATTTACTGAATTAGTTAATTGTGTAGCTGATCAAGAAAGGTAAATTGGGAAGTCAGACTATGTAATGCTTGAAGCTGTAGCCATGAAAAATTTTTTATGGGACATGCTTCAGTGAGAAGACAGTTTATGAAACGATCTGAAGGATTCTAGCTCTTAGAAGACAGCTAGAGAAGGGCAAACAGCAAAGGCATAAGAAAAAAATGGCGCTCAATAGGCTAATCCTCCACCTTGCGGCGCCGGCACACCGGGTTCTAGTCCCGGTTGGGGCGCCGGATTCTGTCCCGGTTGTCCCTCTTCCAGGCCAGCTCTCTGCTATGGCCAGGGAGTGCAGTGGAGGATGGCCCAGGTGCTTGGGCCCTGCACCCCATGGGAGACCAGGAAAAGCACCTGGCTCCTGGCTCCTGCCAGGATCAGCGCGGTGCGCCGGCTGCAGCGGCGGCCATTGGAGGGTGAACCAACGGCAAAAAGGAAGACCTTTCTCTCTCTGTCTCTCTCTCTCACTGTCCACTCTGCCTGTCAAAAAAAAAAAAAAAAAAAAAAGAAAAAGAAAAAAATGGCCAGAGAAGTAGGAAAGAATATGGTATTGGAATCTAAAAGTGGAGGACTCTTTCTTAGTAAATCCATAATGAAGTTCTTTTGAAAACAGCCATCCTTGCCTGCTTCAATCTTCCCCTTGTCTGACTACATGCACGGGATGCGTGTCGATCTTTCAGTTCCTTGAATGAGCCAGATTTTATTTTTTACTCATTCATTTTTTCTGGTCCTCAGAGAGCCTTTCATACCTGCTGATCTATTTGGAAAGATCTCTTGTACACTCCCCACATTCTTTCTAGGAAAGACTCTGGCCGAGTCTTACCTGTCAGGTATGTGCTTAAATGTCATTTCTTTTAAGAAATCTCATCTGACCTGCTAGTCTCATACCATCTTTATTGTATGATTTGTATATAGCCCTTAATTTTTCTTATATAGAACTTAACACAGTTTATCTTTTTTTTTTTTAACTGGGGTAATTATATGATTTTTCTGTCATTCATACCTGCCCTGTAAAACCTCCCTGAGGCCTTTTCTCATTCCACACAATATCCCTAACATCTAGCTCGTCAGTAGGTGCCAAATCAGTAAGTTAATGAATGCAGAATTAAATCTTGGTATTGAAATATATCAAAGATACATTGATTTTTCTTTAAATTCTCTTTTTTTAGCTTTGATAGCTTGCTTATTCTACTCATGCTTTTCTACTGTGTTTGAAACACTGGCAGCATATCTTATATCAATTCTTCACTTTTTCCTTTTTCATGGTTTTAGTCTTCCATCTATTTTGTTCTGTCAGGCTTGGTTTTGATGGATAATATATTTGATCAAGAAGGTGACTGGAACGTAAGAAAGATGTGACATTCAGGGGGACCAAGATTAAATTGTTAGTCTGAATGTAGATTTTTGTTATTTTGCTCAATTTAAGCTTGACATTGATAATATGCTCATATTAACAATGGTGTCTATTACAGATGCTGAAAGTGACAGACTAACAATTGAGTCTGGGCCACTTACTAGTGAAGACACACTACCCTCAAGCCAGATAGACTCCAGAAAGGAACAAGGTATTTTTCATCACCTACTAAAATTAAACTTACTTGATGCTTTACGTATTTTTCCTTATAATATTATTTGTACAAGTGAATGCAATAGCAATATAATGCTGTCAAAATTCTAAATAAGATTGATTTTTGTTTTTGGAAATTCTTTTAGAAATAAATGAGACTCTGCCTGTCACAACTGTAGCTCAGAGTGCAGTTCTCCTCCATCCTCAAGAGGAAGCAGCCAGAGTTAGAATATCTGCAAGGCAGAAGCAGGTAATCAGATATTTAGTTTTTTGTTACCAGTGAAATTTGTCATACTGTCTGATTACTTTCAACATTATGTTTTCTCCTGTGTTATGCAAAGTTTCAGCTTATAAAATGCATTTTTGTCTTTGTAAACTACTCATTTGATCTTTATTGAATCTGCTTTGTATATTTTAATACTTCTTTTAAAAATTTGATTTATCCTGGCCGGCGCCGCGGCTCACTAGGCTAATCCTCTGCCTTGCGGTGCTGGCACACCGGGTTCTAGTCCCGGTCGGGGCGCCGGATTCTGTCCCGGTTGCCCCTCTTCTAGGCCAGCTCTCTGCTGTGGCCAGGGAGTGCCGTGGAGGATGGCCCAAGTCCTTGGGCCCTGCACCCCATGGGAGACCTGAGAAGTACCTGGCTCCCAGCTTCAGATCAGCGCGGTGCGCCTGCCGCAGCGGCCATTGGAGGGTGAACCAACGGCAAAGGAAGACCTTTCTCTCTGTCTCTCTCTCTCACTGTCCACCCTGCCTGTCAAAGAAAAAAAATTTTTTTTGATTTATCCTACATAGTTACAGGGCTTTGCATACTATTAAGTGCTCAATAAATATTTGTTGAATTAACAAGTCCTCATCATAATGTTAGACACCAATGAATATGAAGGGTCTTCAAAATGTTCATGGAGATGCTTATGAAAAAGCTATATATCAAGAAGATATATATATATATAAACATTTTTTAATTTCTGTTTTCCCGTGAACTTTTTGCAGTCCTCTCACATTGATAGTGCAATTCTGGAGGTGCTACAGAATTATAAACCATCTAAATTCAGTGAAACCTGTGAGTGAAGGAAAGAAAGGAAGATGACAGGAACTCAGTGGTATTTTCCATTTTGAAAACAAGGCTGCTCTTTATGAAACTTCACATGCATTCCTTTTTCTACTTAGTAAATATTTATCTGTGTATGTGACTGTACCAGCTGCTGGCTTTGGCATGCAGCTGGACATAGTCCTTGTCTTCATGAAGCTCAGATATGCGTTCATGTTATATAGAATGTGCATTTGTATAATAAAGAGTGTATTTGTCATTCCTCTGATATTTGACAGGAAAGGTACAACATGTTCATTGTATTATGCAGCTTCTAGATCTCTGCACTTTGTAAGGAGTATGTTGCTTTGGGAGGCTTGGCGCTTGATACTTTTTTCTTTCATATTCATACTGGGAACATTGTATAAGTAAAGATGGGAACATAGAACTTAGCATCATTTGCTGCTGCTTGATGAGGATTCCCTGTGCTTCCAGAAAACAGAAACAGTGCTTATATTTTCTTTTCCTCCTGCCTCTTTGCACCTTTTGTCCTTTTTTCCTTTTCCTGTCTCACTCCTGTCCTATCTTTGGCAGTAACATAGATAAAATGTCACCACCACTTCTGGGATCATTGGTACTCTAGAGATAAGACCTATTTGTTTTTAAAAGTATGATACATGTCAGTTTTCTTTTGTGTAAGTTTGTTAATAGATTGATAATATGTTTTGTTACCTAGATAATGGAAATAGAAGAGCAGAAGCAAAAGCAGCTGGAATTACTTGAACAAATTGAACAACAGAAGTTAAGATTAGAAATTGACTGCTTCAGGGCTCAGCTGGAAGAAGAAAAAGGAAAGAAAACACAACAGACTGAGGTAGGATGCAGAGGCTCTCTTCCTTCCACAAGTTATTGGGACATAAGAAAAATGAGCAGTAATGGAATTCAGAAAGGTAAAATGCCTTTCCAGTTGTTACTTGGCCATTTTTTTCTTCATTGTTATGTATATTTATAAACTAGTTTATATATATATGTATATGTAACATATATATATAAGGTAATGACTTTCATCTTTCAGGTTTTTTGTTTTTATTTATTTGAAAGAGTTACAGAGAGAGAGGTAGAGACAGAGAGGTCTTCTGTCTGCTGGTTCACTCCCCAGATGGCACAACGGCCGGAGCTGCACTGATCCGAAGCCAAGAGCCAGGAGCTTCTTCTGGGTCTCCCACGTGGGTGCAGAGGCCCAAGGACTTGGGCCATCCTCCACTGCTTTCCCAGGCCATAGCAGAGAGCTGGATCAGAAGAGGAGCAGCTGGGACTTGAACCTACGCCCATATGGGATGCCGGTGCTCCAGGCCAGGGTTTTAACCTGCTGTGCCACAGCGCCGGCCCCATCATCTTTCAGTTTTTATAGGGTACCAGTGCATATGACCATGATTTGTATATACTGTGTATACTGAGCTTTTGGACTTGGCACTAAAGGAGAATGAATGGATGCTTCAATTCTTACTAATGGAAGTGCCAGACTTTTTGTAAAAAATAAAACTGGGGAAGATAATTGCTACAGCAGTTAAGCTATCATTAAGTAAGCTTGCATCCCATACAGGTGTGCCTAGATTTGACTCCCAGCCCTGGTTCTGATTCTAGCTTTTTGCTAATGCACACCTTGGGAGGAAACACGTAATGGGTCAAGTACTTGGGTCCATGCTATCCAAGTGGAAGACTCATGTTGGGTTCTGGGCTCCTGGCTTCAGCTGGGCCCAGCCCATCCTTGTGTTGCAGGCATTTGGGGAGTGAAGCAGCAGATGGAAGATCTCTGTCCTTGTCTGTCTCTGTCTCTCTCTCTCTCTCAATACCTTTCAAATAAATAAAAAGAAATAAAACTACATGAGGGGCCAGCACTGTGGCATAGCGGGTAAAGCTGCTGCCTATGGTGCTGGCATCTCATATGGGCACGGGTTCGAGTCCCAGCTGCTCCACTTCTGATCCAGCTCCCTGCTAATGTACCTGGGAAAGCAGTGGAAGATGGCCCAAGTCCTTGGGCCCCTTCACTCACCTGTGAGACCCGGAAGAAGCTCTAGGCTCCTGACTTTGGATCAACCCAGCTCCAGCTATTGCAGCCATTTGGGGAGTGAACCAGTGGATGAAAGACTTCTCTCATTCTCTGAACTCTATCTTTCAAATACATAATAAATAAATCTTTTAAAAAAAACTACATGAAAGTTTACAGTTAAACAACTTTAGTTTATATAAATACTTTAATAATTGTTTCTAAATTTGCCTTTTAATTACTTTGTCTTTTTTTAGGTTGGCGCTGCTACGGTATCGTGCACTGTACTTCCTGATGAAGACAGCCACAGGCAGATGATTCGCAATTATCAACATCAGCTTTTACAACAAAATAGGTATTAGCTAGAGTGTAATTTATTTGTGACACTATGTGGCTACAGTTTCAGAATTTATTGGAATTCTGCATAAAACTATGCCATATAGACTTCTCCAAAGACTGTCTTGCTCCTTTTCCTTCATGATTATGACTAACTGCAGACTGCTGTTTGTTCAATTTAATGCATAGACACTTGAGAATGTGGAGCAAGTGTAAAAACAATACTTATTTATTTTTGTGTTTGTTTGCTTTTGATAGGTTACACAAGCAGTCTATTGAAACAGCCCGGAAACGGTTACTCGAATATCAATCTATGTTAAAAAGAAGGTACCCATCCATGTCAGCTACATCATTAGTATCAGATTCTGTTGTTTTGGTACCACCACAGAAACCCGAAAGACTCACTGCTGTATCAGAACATAGGGATCAAAGTCAGAGACCTAAGTTGAGTCCTAATAAATATCAACCCACACAACCCATACAGATCTCCAGATTAGAACATGATCCTTTTCAGGTACAAAAACAAAGTCACTTTCCACAAAAACAAGCAGAAAGAACAGAAACATTAAGCACTCCAGATGTTTTAGCCAGGCAATATTTAGAATCACAGGAACATCTAAGGCAATTCACACAGACTGAAACACAACAAAAAAACTATAAATCTTCTAAGCCAGATGAACCTTCTTTATTTCTGCCACTGCTTCCTCAGCGTTCTTTTACTTCTCTGCCTATTAAAGTTGAATCTGGAAAAACCCACAAACCCTTTTCAACCATGAGCAAAAGTGCAGTTGCAGAAAGCCATTCTGTAATCAGCCAGATGCATTATGGGCCTCTGCCATTCTCAGAGAATATCACAGCACAGCAAAATCATTTGAAGGTTCTCCAAGAACAGCTAGACCTACAGAAGGAAGCTCTTCAGGCAAGACAGGAAGCTCAGGAACAACTGCTTTTGTGCAAACAGAAACAATTGGAAGAGCAAATTGGTTTCTCTCTATTTCTTCCATTGCATTCGTCTGCTTCACTGCATGGTGCCAAACCTGAATCAGGGAAAATTCAGGAATCTTCTCCAATCAAGGTGGATACTGCACTTTCTTCAGGTGATTCTGTGGTCCCACAACTTCAGGATAGGCATTTGAGTTTTTCACAGCCTGTTTGTTTACCACAGCAAACTAATTTTAAATTTCTGCAAGAAAAGTTGAATATTCAAAAGGATAGCCTTCAGGCTAGGCGAGAAGCTCAAGAAGTACTATATATTCATAAACAGAGTCAATTGGATGGAAGAGTAGATTCTGAACAGGCTGAGCCCTCCCATCTCCCATTTCAGGTAGGTCAGCATGCATTTACCTCGCCACCTTCTACTGATACAAAATCTAGAAAAATCCAGGAGCAATGTTTACCTACAAGCGAGAAAGGTTTTCTCTCAAGCCAGTATGAAATCACAAAATCTGAAGAGGAGTCCTCAGGTTTCCTACAACAGTTCCTTCCTCTCCATGATAGTTTGAAGTTGCTCAAAGAACAGCTGACTGCACAAAGGGATGCTCTTCAGGCTAGGCATGAAGCTCAAATGGAATTACTTTTACATAGACAAAGGGATTTGAGGGACAGTAAGTCTGGGCACATTTCTTCATTCTCACCAATGATTGTTGGACATTCTTTTCCTTCACAAGATTCTAATGCTGAGTCTAGGAGAATTGAAAAACCTTATTTATCTGAGAAGGAGCATGTAAGTCCTTCTAGTCATTTGCTAGTCCCAACATTCCAGGATAAATCTCTTAGTTTGCCACAGCATAGCCTGCCACAGCAAGATTTGACAGCACTGCACGAACAGTCACACATACAGAGGGTAATACTTGGTGCTGGACAGGAAACTCAACATAAACAAAGTGCACTGGAGAATATCCAAGGAAATACATTTGAAGAAACTGGCTTGTCTTCCTTCATACCCCAGTTAGCACAAGCTTCATCTCCCTTACTGCCTTCTGAGTCTGGTGCAACCCAGGTATTTCTTTCAACAGAAAGTGATAATAAAATTCCATCAAGCCAGTTTCAGATCCCAGAACTGCAGGATAGGCTTTTGAGAATATCACAACTTATCCAGCCCCAGAAGGATAATTTGAATGCACTTCAAGAACAGTTAGCTACTCAGAGGGAAGCCATCTTTCAGCTCAGACAGGAAGCTCAGGAAGAACAACTTTTACATCGAGAGAGTGAGTGGAAGGGAAGACTATCTCCTGAGCAAGTTGCCACCTCTTCCTTACCCCAAGTAGCACAGCTTCCATTTACTTCATTACCTCTTACTGTATCTGAAAGAACCCAAGAATCTTGTTCAACTAACAGTGATTATACAATCTCTTCAAGCCATTCTGAAATGCCAAGATTGCCTGATAGGCTGTTGGGTTTATCACATAGTGTTTTACCTCAGCAAGATAATTTGATTTCACTTCAGGAACATTTGCATGCACAGGCGAATTCCCTTCCTTCTATTGAAAATACCTCAAAAGAATTTATTTTACCTAGACAAGGTAAATATGAGGAAAAAGTATCTAATGAGCATTTTATCCAAACTCACCATGATGATTTGAAGGCACTTCAACAGCAGTTAGATATCCAGAGGAAAGCCATTCGGTCTAGGCAGGAAGTCCAAGAAGAAGTACTTTTTAAAAGATTAAGTAAATTGGAGAAAAGGGTATCATCTGAACAGATTAGTTCCTCTTCCTTCTTACCCCTTGATGCACTGCCTTTTGCCAGCTCTGATAGAACCCAGAAATCTTTACCAACTGAAAGTAATGGTACTCTTCCCTCAAGTCATCCTGAAATCACAAGATCACAGGATAGGCTTTTGAGTTTTTCACAGCCTATTCATCAACAAGGTAATGTGACAGCACAATTGGACTTACCTGGAGAAGTGTGTTCTAATAAGAGACCTCAAGAAGAACTACTTTTAAACAAAGTAAATAAGCTAAACAAAAGTGAATCTACTGAGCATGCTATCCCTACGTTTTTCAAGGAAACAGAGCATTCATTTATTCCACTACCTTTTGCTGAAGCTAAATCTAAAAGTATATGTGAATTGCATTCATCTAAAAACGAACATGCAGCTCTGCCAAGTGATTCTGTATTTCCAAGGTTTGAAGATAGGCTTTTGAGTTTTTCACAGCCTGTCTTAGCTCAACAAGATAACTTGGGTCTTCAGAAGCAGTTGGGTTTCGAAAGAGAAGTTCTGCATTGTAGCCAGCAAGCCCAAGAAGAATTGCAGGTACAGAGACAAACAGCATTGCAGCAGCAGATCCAGAAACATCAAGAGACTTTGAAGGATTTCTTTAAAGACAATCAGGTATGTTGTAAGGTATATCTAAGAAGTAATGGAAGTTCGGAAACAACTCAGTTTTAACCCTAGGCCTATGAGCTTTTAGTTAATGAGAGTAAGTGGTTTGATTTTAAATATGTTTTAATTTTTAAGCAGTGTAGAAATTAAATTGATAGACCTCACATGAAGTTTATGAGCTTAATGGTTATTTGAAACCAATTAATTTTTTAAGAGGTTTATATTTTTATTTGAAAGGCAGAGTTAACACAGAGAAAGAGAGTGACATCTTCGATTCACTGGTTCACTCCCCAAGTGTCAGCAGTGGCCAGAGCTAGGAGCCAGGAGCTTTTGCCTGGTCTCCCACATGGATTCAGGGGTCCAAGCACTTGGGCCATCTTCCGCTCCTTTCCCAGGTGTATTAGGGAGCAGGATTGGAAGTGGAGCAGCCAGGACTTCAACCAGTGCACATATGGATGCTGCACAGCACTGCAAACCATTGTACCAGGGCTGTCCCCAGAAACCAATGAATTTCTAGTGGAAACTTTGTAAAACAATGTAGCCTTTTATTTGGACATTTGGTATGAGATTTAAACATACCGTAAAATTAAAATTGTAAAAGTAATTGGTTAGCAGAATGTATGTAGTAGATCTTATGCTTTTTATCTATAACATTCTGTTGACATTTATGTGTGAATATGAATCAAGTCCCATTTTTTTCCTCAGGTAACACTATTATTGCCTGTTGTGAAACAGCCATTATTTTAGGATGATGGAGAGCTGGACAGGCTGCTTCTATCTGAATTATTGTAAAGACTCTGCCAAAGTCACTCAGACATTCATTATTTCTCTCCACAGGAGACAAGTGTTTTCTACTAAAAAGGAGTGTATCCATTTTTTATTTTAAATAGCTGCTTTTTGTTCATTTATTTCTTTAGAGATTTACTTATTTGTTTGAGAGGCAGAGTTCCAGACAGAGAGGTCTTCCATCCACTGGTTCCCTCCCCAAATGGACGCAACAGCTGAGCCATTCAGAAGCCAGAAGCTTCTTCCTGGTCTCTCACGTGGGTGCAGGGGCCCAAGCACTAGGGCCATCTTCCGCTGCTTTCCCAGACCATTAGCAGGAAATGGAGCAGCCAAGACTTGAACCAGCACCCATATGGGATGCCAGTACTGCAGGTTGAGGCTTAACCTACTATTCCACAGTGCTAACCCCTACTTTTTTTTATTGAAAACAATATTCTATGAATCCTTTGATGTTCAAGAAAAGTTGAGTTTTTGAGATTGATCATTTGAAGGAAAAGCAATGGCAAATGAAAATGGGGGATCCTTGAGTATGATTGTTTATTGAAAGAAAGATACAGGAGAGGCAAGATTTTAGGTTTAGCGTTATGAATTATTGCATTTTTTGATGGGAATATAACTTTTTCAGTATCTTATTTTTTCTTTTAGCTGTGGGTAGCATGGTAATAGTGCAGTTGGTAGAACTATTTGGTTGAGGTTCTAAATTAAGAAGGAAGATATTAAAAAAAGGGAGATATAAATCTAATGAATTCTTCACATGATCCCTCAATTTGTCCTTATCTGTCCACTTTTTTAGACAAGTAATTCCACAGTTGAAAATGACTTAAAAATGCAGAAGTTGGGGCACTTCGGAGAGTGGCTTCCTCGTATCCAAGACCTTGCAAGCAATGATCAGGAAAATAGTCGTGTAGATAGGAGCAACTCTGATTATAATCAGCTGCTTTCAGAACATACTAGTGCCAAGCAAAGTGGTAAGATATTGCAATTTATTTATTTTTTATTTTTTATTTTATTTTATTTTTTGACTGGCAGAGTGGACAGTGAGAGAGAGAGAGAGAAAGGTCTTCCTTTACCGTTGGTTCACCCTCCAGTGGCCACCGCGCGGCACGCTGTGGCCGGCGCACCGCGCTGATCTGAAGCTGGGAGCCGGGTACTTCTCCTGGTCTCCCATGGGGTGCAGGGCCCAAGCACTTGGGCCATCCTCCACTGCACTCCCGGGCCACAGCAGAGAGCTGGCCTGGAAGAGGGGCAACCGGGACAGAATCTGGCGCCCCGACTGGGACTAGAACCCGATGTGCCGGTGCCGCAGGCGGAGGATTAGCCTATTGAGCCGCAGTGCCAGCCTGATATTGCAATTTATTATAATTATTCTGATTATTATTTGCTCTCATCCTCTGCAGTTTTTTTGTTTGCTTGTTTGTGGTGTGTTTGTTTTGTTTTGTTTTGTTTGCCTAACTTTGTCATTGACTTGATAGGTGAGCATTTGGACAAAGAGTTGGGTAGAAGATCCTCAAAGCCACCTGTAGCAAAAGTTAGATGTGGATTGGAGGTAAACCAACATGAACTTAGTGCTATACAAGAAGTAGAATCACCAGCAAGTGTTAGAACTTCTATACCAGGTAAACAGAGGGCTTGATAAAATATTTTAATAGTCTGCTAGTCTTCTAGATTTTTTTTGGCTGGGTTTATTTTATTTTATTTTATTTTTGTTAATGAAACATAGGCTTTGAATACTTATAATAGGAAAATATTGGTTTTACATATACAGTATTTAAAACTTGAGCTTAAGAAAATGTGGCTTTAAGTAACTAGTCTTTATTTCGTGTATGAATGACACCAATGTACTATATACAGCAGTTCTTCCATGTAGCATATTCTGACACACTTGTTCCCTATTATTTTTGATGTTTACTTCTAAACTTGCTATTTTAGGATGTAACCCAGTTTGTTTTTGTTTTCTTTTTTTCTCTTAATGACTTTTTGCTTTAATACTTTCAGTGCTGTTTTCCTGTATTTTTTATTTAAAAAATTCTAAAAATACTGGCTTTAAGTACAATTAAAATAGGTATATTTTTTCACTATTATTTCTACATCTGAGAACCTAGAAAAATTCTTCCCTATAAACTTTGTTAAGTGGTCCTGTTAGAATTTCTTAGTTATTTTTAGATTTCAAAGTTACCAAATAAATTTCCTGATCAAAATTTAACAAAACAAATCCTTTTGTAAAGGGAAACATACGCTTTTTGTATAGAGAAGTGTAATGAAAACATTGTCTATTTTGGTCTTGAGTCATATGGTACTGTACTTTTGTTTCTGACTGAAAGAATAAGAAAGGTAGAGATTCACAGTGACGCCTAAGAATGAATTCCTTTGTGGCCAGTATCAGCGCATGTCAGGTTAAGCCGCTGCCACTGATGCTGATATTTTACGTTGGAGCACTAGTTGGGGTCCTGGGTGCTCTGCTTCCCATCCAGCTCCCTGCTAATGGCCCTGGGAAAGCAGCACAGTGATCTTGGTGATCAAATGCTTGAACCATTGCCACTCACATACAAGACTCAGATGAGTTCCTGGCTCCTAGCTCCTGGCTTCAGTTTGGTCCAACCCCAGTCTGTGGCTAGTTAGGGAGTGAACCAGTAAATGGAACATCTCTTTGTCTCCCTTTTTTTCTGTCATTCTGCCTTTCAGATAAATAAAAGAAAAAGAAACAGTCCCTTTCTTGCTTCCTCATGATGTCAGTGGAGCATGTGAAGATTTTATTTTACTAGGCTTTGGGAGCTTTTCTGTTTTGCAGTGTTTGACAAACCACAACTGTTTGGGAATTGATCATCAGAGATTTAGTAAATCACGATCATGTCTGAGATTGCAAAAATGTCATTTTGTCTAAAAGAGAAATAACTTTTTCCCTTTCCTCTACTTTTCTCTTTCAACTGTCTTTTTTAAGTGAATGTTATCCAGATGTCAAGCCTTGACCTTCCCTTGTCCATACTTAACCAAACCCAATGAGCCACCAGATCTGATCTCTACTTTGTGAACTCTGCTATCTGTCCCTTCTTTCCATTGCTCTATCACTCCATTATTCTGACTCTCATTTTTTTCCTGGATGGCTGCTACAGCTTGCAGTGTTTGCTGTTTCCAGTCCTGCTTGACTCTAGTCCATTTTCCCATGATATATTCAGCTAATCTCCCTCTCCTTTCTCCTGTTTCGAACTCTAAGGCAGTTTATTTTGTTGTTTGTTTTTTATTTGTTTGAAAGAAAGAAGTAAACAGAGACAAAGAGATTTCATTCCCCAAATGTCCACAGTGATTGGTTTGAGGGTCGGGATTGGGGAAGCAAAACTGGTAGCCAGGATCTCAACCATGTCTCTCACATAGGAGACATCAGGCACTCCTGATGTGGGATTTGAGCATCCTAATCAGCATCTTAAATACTGGGCTAAATGCCCACCCCAGTGATTCTGATGATAGAGGGACTAACTCTAAGTCAAGGTCCCTACTTCACCTATCAAACCTGTAGGATCTTTTTTTTTTTTTCTTTTTTAAACCTCAGTGGTTTCTCCACAAACTATTTTTTTTAAAGATTTATTTAGTTTTATGAAAGGCAGAGTTACAGAGAGGCAGAGAGGGAGGGATGGGGGGAGAGAGAGACTGTCTTCCATTCTCTGGTTCACTCCTCAAATGGTTGCAACAGCGAGATCTGGGCCAATCCGAAGCTAGGAGCAGAAACCAGGAGCTTCTTCACGTGGGTACAGGGACCCAAAGAGTTGGGCCATCCTCCAGTCCTTTCCCAGGCCATAGCAGAGAGCTGGATTGGAAGTAGAGAAGCCGAGATTTGAACCGGTGCCCATATGGGATGCTGGCACTGTAGGCGGTTGCTTTACCAGCTACACCACAGTGCTGGCCCCCCTTTAGGATCTTATTCCTTCCTTCATGACCTGGCTTTGGTCTAGTAAACTCCTGAACTACCAAGTGTCCTTCTCATGTGCTCTTGGGAGCTCTCAAAAAGATAAATAATGCTAAAAGTTATAACATGAATAGCAGTTCTTCCTGTCCCTGCTCACCCCTTGATCTCATTCTACAGAGGCCATCATTTTTCAATTTATATAAGTGTGTCTTGTATTTATGTTCATAAATACAATGAATTAAAGCAGAAATTAAGCTAAATTATCATCATGATGTTGCATAAACATTTTTCATGGCTATGACAATTAGTATATTGTGATTATATTTCCATTTTGTAAGAGTTACTTTCCTGTAGTGTCTCAAATTTTTTCATTGCTTAAAGTTTCTATAGAATGCCTGTTTTTCTAATACTTTTATTAAATACCTCTCAATATAATTTTCCATGGAGTTCACAGTAATTTCTCTGTGGAATAGTTTTTATTTGAAAGTTGGATGACCTTAACAAAGGTCATTTTTAACAAAGGTCTTACTTCTCACAAGAGGTTAGGTTAAAAAAATTTTTTATGTACAAAGACAAACATATACAGTATATCTATAGTAATTAAAATATCACAAGGGTAGAGGCAATGGGGGAGGAATCTAAAAAGGCCCCAAGGGGGTGATGATAAAAATGAAGTTGAGAAATATTCATCTCTTTTTTTTTTTTTTTTTTTTTTGACAGGCAGAGTGGATAGTGAGAGAGAGAGAGACAGAGAGAAAGGTCTTCCTTTTGCCGTTGGTTCACCCTCCAGTGGCCACCACGGCTGGCACGCTGCGGCCGGCGCACTGCGCTAATCAGAAGGCAGGAGCCAGGTGCTTCTCCTGGTCTCCCATGGGGTGCAGGGCCCAAGCACTTGGGCCATCCTCCACTGCACTCCCTGGCCAGAGCAGAGAGCTGGCCTGGAAGAGGGGCAACCGGGAAAGAATCCGGCGCCCTGACCGGGACTTGAGCTGTGGCGCCGGCTGAGAAATATTCATCTCTATTGTTCTTTCAGGTTTTCTTCTCTCCTGTAGTTCATTTCTGTTTGTTCTGGTTTTGCTTTCTGGGCACATTTCTTATACTTGTTCCTACTTATCTTCTGAATTTTTATTTTGATTATCAAATTGTAGTTTCTATAGATTTGCTCTTTTTATCTGTGTTTCCCCTTTTTATAAAATCCTGCTATTCTTTCATGGCCGCAGAATAGTATTTATTTTTTTTTTTTTTAAGATGTGTTTTATTTATTTGAAAGAGTTACCAAGAGAGAGGTAGAGATGGAGCAAGCAAGAGAGGTCTTCCCTCCACTGGTTCACTCCCCAAATGGCTGCAACTGCTGGAGCTGAGCTGATCTGAAGCCAGGAGCCAGGAGCCAGGAGCTTCTTTCTGGTCTCCCAAACCAGTGCAGGGGCCCAAGGACTTGGGCCATCCTCCACTGTTTTCCCGGGCCACAGCAGAGAGCTGGACTGGAATAGGAGCAACCAGGACTAGAACCCGGCGCCCATTACATAAAGTCTTACAGAGTTTAGATTTTTACCATAATCTAAATTGTCATTTTAGTTTTAGCTACCTTTAGAAACTTAAGAGGGTATTTATCTAATTAATCTATTTTTTTTTTCATCCCAGGTAAACCTGACTTTTGTCAAGACAGAGACCCCATGAGGGTCTCAATAAGTAGAGAACAAAGTTTCCTTGGGAGCCCACTGGCCTGTGATCCACTTGTTTGTCTTCAGTCAGTTGCCCAGGACAGTGTCTGTGGTGATGAACATGACAAAGCAGGTGAGAAATAAGTAAATTAAAAGTGGAACTGTTGTGTACAAGGATATGTAGACAAAAGATACTTATTGTACAGTTACTTGCAGTAGTGAAAAGTGGTAAATAATGTCAGTGACTGTTGGTAATCAAATCATTATGATACACCCACATTGTGTTGTTCCATGTAGTTGTTATAAAGAAATGAAGAGAAGACATCTTTGTTCATGCATAGAAAATGTTGGTTCAGGTTTACTTTTGTTGGGAAATGGTTTTCTCTTTTTTTTTTTTTTTTAAAGATTTATTTATATTATTGGAAAGGCAGAGTTAGAGAGAGGCAGAGGCAGAGAGAGATCTTCCATGTGCTGGTTCACTCCCCAGATGGCCATAATGGCTGGAGCTGCGCCGATCTGAAGCCAGAAGCCAGGAGCTTCTTCCAGGTCCTGCACGTGGGTACAGGTGCCCAAAGATTTGGACCATCTTCTACTACTTTCCCAGGCCATAGCAGAGAACTGGCTCGGAAGTGGAGTAGCTGGGACCCAAACTGGCACCCATATGGGATGCTGACACTGCAGGTGGCATCTTTACTCACTACTCCACAGTGCCAGCCCCTAAGATTTATTTATTTTACTTGAAAGACAATTAGTGAGAGAGAGAGAGATCAGTCTTCCATTGTGGATTAATTCCCCAATGACTGCAATGGCCAAAACTGGGCTAGGCTGAAGCCAGGAGCCAGGAACTCCATCTAGGTCTCCCATGTTGGTTGCAGGGACCGGAGTAGTTGAGCCATTTTCTGTTGCCTTCTCAGGCATAATGGCAGGGAGCTTCATCAGAAGTGAGGCAGTTGGGACTCGAACCAGCATTCATGTGGGGTGCTGGCATTTGCAGGCACCAGCTTAATCCACTGTACCACAATGCCAGCCCCTCACTTTCTATTTTAAATGTTCATGTATTGTAACTTTTGTTTAATGAGAGTCATGTATTATTTCTGTAAGAAAAAATTGAAGGAAGTGAAATTTATTGAGAAAATAAGGAATTTTGGTTTTAAATGTTGCATTCAATAAATACTTTAGGGTGGTGGCTGGCCCTGTGGCCCAGGAGGTTTAATACTCCGCCTGTGGTGCTGGCATCCCATAAGGACGCCGGTTTGAGTCTCAGTTGCTCCTCTTCGGATCCAGCTCTCTGCTATGGCCTGGGAAGGCAGTGTAAGATGGCCCAAGTGCTTGGGCCCTTGCACCTGCATGGGAGACCCAGAAGAAGTTCCTAGCTCCTGGCTTTGGATCAGCTTAGCTCCAGCCATTGCTGCCATTTGGGGAGTGAACCAGCAGATGGAAGACCTTTCTGTCTGTCTGTCTCTCGCTCTTTCTCTTACTGTCTGTAACTCTACCTCTCAAGTAAATAAACAAAATCTTTTTAAAAATAATTAAATAAATACTTTAGGAAGTATATGAAGCTATGAGTTTTATGTTAATTGGCAGCACAACAGATTTTGTGTTGAAGTCTATTTGTAACAATCCACATTTTTTTTTTTTTTTCTTAAAGATTGATTAATTTATTTGGAAAGCAGAGTGACAGAAGAGGGAGAGATAGAAATAACTTCCATCCTCTGGTTCACTCCCGAAATGGCTGCAACAAACAAGGCTGGTCCAGGCCAAAGCCAGGAGCCAGGAACTCCATCTCGGTCCTCCACGTGGGTGGCAGGGTCCCATGTACTTGAACCATCTTTTCCTGCTCTTCCAGTTGTATTAGCAAAGAGTTAGATTGGAAGCAGAGCAGCTGAGACTTGAACTGGCCTTCTGATATGGGATGCCAGAATCACAGGCAGGAGCTTAACATGCTGTGCCACAATGCAAGCCTGAATGATTCACATTTCCATTGAAATATAGTACCATTAAATATTGTATTAGGCCGGTGCCACAGCTCAATAGGCTAATCCTCCGCCTTGCAGCGCTGGCACACCAGGTTCTAGTCCCAGTCAGTGCGCCGGATTCTGTCCCGGTTGCTCCTCTTCCTGTCCAGCTCTCTGCTGTGGCCTGGGAGTGCAGTGGAGGATGGCCCAAGTGCTTGGGCCCTGCACCCGCATGGGAGACCAGGAGAAGCACCTGCCTCCCGGCTTCGGATCAGTGCGGCGTGCCAGCTGCGGTGCGCCGGCTGCAGCGGCCATTGGAGGGTGAACCAACGGCAAAGGGAGACCTTTCTCTCTGTCTCTCTTTCTCACTGTCTACTCTGCCTGTCAAAAATTAAATATATATATATATATATATATAGTATTTAAAAATTCTGGAGGTGGAAGTTGGCTATTAGTTAAGATACCCACATCCCACATTAGAGTACCTGAGTTAATACCTGACTCCTACATTCTGCTAAATGCCAGCCTTGGGAGGCAGCAATGATGGCTCAAGCAGTTGGGTGCCCACCACCCACGTGGAAGACCTGGATTGAGATGCCAGTTCTCAACTTCCACCCAGTCCTGCCCAGCCCTGACTGCTAGGGACTTTTGGAGAGTGAAACAGTGATTAGGAACTCCTTTGTCTCTCTCTCTCTGCTTTTTTTTTTTTTTTTTTTTTTAATATTTATTTTATTTAATTGAAAGAGTTACAGACAGAGGTAGAGACAGAGAGAGAGGTCTTCCATCCACTGGTTCACTCCCCAGATGGCCGCAATGGCCTGAGCTGCACCAATCTGAAGCCAGGAGCCAGGAGCTTCTTCCGGGTCTCCCATGTGGGTGCAGGGACCCAAGCACTTGGGCCATCCTCCACTGCTTTCTCAGGCCATAGCAGAGAGCTGGACAGGAAGAGGAGCAACCGGGACTAGAACCGGTGCCCATATGGGATGCTGGCGCTTCAGGCCAGGGCTTTAACCTGCTGCGCCACAGCGCCTGTCCCTCTCACTCTGCTTCTTAAAGAAATACAAAGTGAATTCTGTCTGTGGCACTCTAAATGAGCTGCTTTTATGTTTATTGTGAGTATTTGGAAAAGTTATAAGAAAATCTTTAAATCAATTAATCTCTCCACCCAAAGACAACAAATGTTAATTTTCTTCCTTTTGAATTTATACATACATTTAACAAGCTTTTGCTTGCTGACCCTACAAAACATAGTTCTAGTACTACTTTAGTAATTGTAAGATACCTTTTTTTTTTTTGACAGGCGGCAGAGTTAGTGAGAGAGAGAGACAGAGAGAAAAGCTTTCCTTTTCCGTTGGTTTTTGGTTCACCCCCCAAATGGCCGCTACAGCCGGCGCACTGCGCCAATCCAAAGCCAGAAGCCAGGTGCTTCCTCCTGGTCTCCCAAGCAGGTGCAGGGCCTAGGCACTTGGGCCATCCTCCACTGCCCTCTCAGGCCACAGCAGAGAGCTGGACTGGAAGAGGAGCAACCGGGACAGAATCCGGCGCCCCAACTGGGACTAGAACCCCGGGGTGCCGGCTCCACAAGGCGGAGGATTAGCCTATTGAGCCGTGGCGCCGGGCCGGTCCTAATATTATTTCAGGGAGATAAAATAACTCGCTCAATGAAAAGCTAATGAAAAGGTATCTTACAGGCCGGCGCCGTGGCTCACTTGGCTAATCCTCCGCCTGTGGCACCAGAACAGAATCCACCACCCCAACCAGGACTAGAACCCGGTGTGCCGGTGCCACAGGTGGAGGATTAGCCAAGTGAGCCACGGCGCCAGCCTGTAAGATACCTTTTCATTAGCTCACATTTTTTAACCAGATTTCCTTTTAACTGTCATGTATATTCAGATAATTGATATCTTAGTTGTATTTATAGTTTGATAGAATGAAGAGATGAGAGATCTGTTTTTGCTGATTTTGTCATCTGCTTTTCAAATTGTAAATTGAAATAACTGACATAATTTTTGGTACTTAAAATATTTGACATTTCCAAATAAAAACATCATTTTTTTATATTTTGCCAATGGATACTTGTCTTTCCTTTTATTCTACCTGTGTCTTCTAGCTAAAGACTTAAAACATTTCAAAGTTCAGGGGTTTGGTACCAGTTATAGTTGGGAAGGATGCACACCTAGGACAACCATAAGGCATTTCCATTAAGAGGGTATCAGACAGGACTTAGTACAGTTGCCCCTCTGTGTGTGTAGAGCCAACCAACTATAAAGCAAAAATCTTGTTTTTATCATGATTCCCTAAACAATATGATACAAAAACTAATTACCTAGCATGTACACTGTAGTAGGCATTATTTAAGCACTCTAGAGATGATTCAAGGCATACAGGAGGATATGCATAGGTTATATGCAAAGCCTATGCTGTTTCATGTAAGGGACTTGACATCCTCGGACTTCAGTATCCACATAGGGTCTTGAAACCAATCCCCCACAGATACCAAAAGACAACTGTATGTGGTTTCTGCTTGTATTAGGTGATTGGGAGCGGGTTCAAAGAAACAGGGCTTTGCTATGTAGTACTGGGTATTGTCAGGAAGCAGGGGTAACTCAATTGAGTACCTAAAAATTCTTATCTAGGTGGTGGGAGGACTGGAATAGGTGAAGCAGCAGCAGTCACTCACGTTAACAAGGATAAGGGGATGCTTGGTCGTTTTTGTGGCTTGGGTAATATTCATGGTTTTCTCCATGTTCCGGCATAGCTACAAGAGGTCTTTTGTCCTTGTGCGTTGTGATCATGGAGTAGCTTTATCTGCTATTGGCACTCCGCCAGGTATTCAACGGAATGCCAAGGCCTTGCTGATAGTGCCAGGTTAGTCCCTGACCCTCAGAGCCTGGTTTCTATTATAGAAAGGTCTTGTTTTCTGAATACTTCTCCATCCCCTTCCTCCACGTTATGCTGGTTCTCAGCACCTCACACTTTGAGTTTTAACTCCATAATCTTTTTTAGTTCAGGTCAAGGAGTCCGAGGTAGAGAATCATGCAGTATTGAGTTTTGCTGTGGAAGAAGAGTATCCCCGTTTGGGTCTAATCGTAAAGCCAGATGATAAGGTTAGTAATGTCTTGTTGTATGCTAAGTTTTCAGAGCTGTTTGGTTTCATATTTTCTTTTGCTTGGCTTGCTGAAATTTTAAAGTCTGTGTTCTCTGAGATCTGCTCATACCAAGGTGGATCAATGATGAAAATAGCCAAATCTGAGCATCAGAAGACCTTCTAGTCTTACCTGATGCATGATCTCCATTGTTCTGAGAAGCAAAACTATCATTATTTAAAACAATATGAGCGTTACAACTGGGGTTTGTGTGTGTGTATGTGTGTGTGTGTGTGTATGTGTATGTATGTATGCATGTGTCTATAAAGATGGCAGTGGATAACTGAGGACTAGATGGATGAAATGTGTGTGTGTGTGTGTGTGTGAGTGAGTGAGTGTGAAAGAAATGGAGAGAGAGGCTAATCTTTTCTGAGCAATGATGAAAAGGTTTTACAACTGACCTTTATAACTATGAGGTTTTCTACACTTGACCTGAGCTCAGAATTGATAACTGCTGAGATTGGTAATTTGAAATTTCTATAGACATTAGTTGCTACATTGTAGTCTAATAACACCTTAATTTTTTAGGCTGAAACACAAGCGATTTCTCCTGAGCCAATATCCTCAGAAACTGTTTCTACTGGGAGCTTTTTGAGTTATGAAAACATAGACTTGAACCTAACAGATCCAGGTAATAACAGCAGAGTATAGGAGACAATTGAAAGACTAACACTATTTGAATTGCCACACAGTAGAGGCAGGAAGCATTGCTTTTTTCCTAATTCATTTGGAGTGAGGGCTTAAGGGAGGGGAGTTGTACTATTTCTTTACATCTCCAAAGTGAAGTAGTATTGATGCCTCATGAAATATTGGACAGTCTAGTATTCAGAACATGACTGGAAGCCACAGAGATGTTCTGTGTGTTCCCAGCAGCACTCTGAGTAGTATTCATAAATACTACTTTTTCCCATTCAGTGGAAATCTACAGGAGCAAATTTCTCAGTTGTACTGTCTCTTAACAAATATTTACTGTCATGCCTTTCTAACAAAATATGTCTCTAAGGAAATACTATGCCATTGAAAAGACCGTAGTGTCAGTGTCAATTAAATATTTTTATTAAACTCAATTTTCAGAGCACATGGACTATAGGAAACAAGAGTCTACCACTGGTAAAGAAGAGAAAACAGGTATTTTAAGTTCTATACCTCCTTCAATGTAAGTCATTTCTCAGCAACAGAACCCTTCTGGCATTCATAAATGTAATGCCTATCATGGAAGAATTTACATCTGATCACACACACTTTCAACAGATCATACACAAGTACATAAATGAAACAAATTTGATACCTAAAAAAACCTACTTGTGGAGTACAGTTATTTTAAAGAAATTATTTTATATAAATTGTTTATCTTTTTGATTTTCATGCTTTTTAATTTCAATTTTTATTTCATTTATTTGAGATAAATAGAGCTCCAATATGCTGGTTCACTTGGAACAGCTGTGGCTGAGCAAGGTTAAAAACAGGACCCAGGAACTCAATCCAGGTCTCCCATGTGGCTGGCAGGGCCCCAAGTACTTGGACCATTATCTGTTGCCTTCCCAGGAGCATTAGCAGGAAGCTGGATTGGAAGTGAAAGAGCCAAGACTCCAATCAGCAGTCTGAAATAAATGGGCTGCATTCCATCTAGTATCTTCCACTAGGCCAAACAACTGCCCTCATTTTTAGATTTAAGTTGTTACTTGTTTGAGCTTCTTCTTTTTTTTTTTTTTTTTTTTTAAGATTTCTTTATTTACTTGAGAGGCAGAGAGAGAGAGAGAGAGGTCTTCCATCTGCTGGTTCACCCCCCAAGTGGCTGCAACAGCCAGAGCTGGGTTATCTGAAGCCAGGAGCTTCCTCTGAGTCTCCCACGTGCGTGGAGGGGCCCAAGCACTTGGGCCATCTCCTACTGCTTTCCCAGGCTATCAGCAGGGAGCTGGATCAGGAGTGCTGCAGCCGGAACTCAGCGGGTGCCCATATAGGATGCTGGCACCACAGGCAGATGCTTAACCTACAACACCATAGTGTGGACCCTGAGCTTTATGTTTTTATGGCAGCACAGTTACACCACAGAAAATATTGAGGCCACTTAATGAGAAAGGGGTTCTGGAACCAACTGATGTAAGAAGGATACCTGGAGGAAATTAATTAGCAAATACCATTGCAAAGTTAGCCATCACAGCTGAGACAGTACAGTGGTCAGAAATCAGACCGCCAGCACCGCGGCTCACTAGGCTAATCCTCCACCTAGCGGCGCCGGCACACCGGGTTCCAGTCCTGGTCAGGGTGCCGGATTCTTTCCCGGTCGCCCCTCTTCCAGTCCAGCTCTCTGCTGTGGCCCGGGAAGGCAGTGGAGGATGGCCCAAGTGGTTGGGCCCTGCACCCATGGGAGACCAGGAGAAGCACCTGGCTCCTGCCTTCGGATCGGTGCGGTGCGCCGGCCGTGGCGGCCATTGGAGGGTGAACCAACGGCAAAGGGAAGACCTTTCTCTCTGTCTCTCTCTCTCTCTCTCACTGTCCACTCTGCCTGTCAAAAAACAAAAACAAACAAAAAGAAATCAGACCATTCAAGTCAGTTTGACCATTTCCTACCGGTGAAACCATTGTCCAGCTATCTTCCGTAAAAGGAATGTTGGAGATTATAATGCGCTTAAAGTATAGCAAACTTCCCTCCTTTCTTTCTTCTTCTTTTAAATATTGATCCTGAAATAAACTAAGTAAAAACAACAAAGCAATGATCACATGGCCTGTTTTTCCTAATTAACCTCTTTAAGGCTTTGGAACTGGTAGAAATACAAGTTTATGTTTGTCAAAAAGCTTTAGTCACTATCTTGTTTTGTACCTTGGAAATGATCTTAATAAAAGTAAATCTGGCCGGCGCCGTGGCTCAATAGGCTAATCCTCCACCTTGCGGCGCCGGCACACCGGGTTCTAGTCCCGGTCGGGGCGCCGGATTCTGTCCCGGTTGCCCCTCTTCCAGGCCAGCTCTCTGCTATGGCCAGGGAGTGCAGTGGAGGATGGCCCAGGTGCTTGGGCCCTGCACCCCATGGGAGACCAGGAAAAGCACCTGGATCCTGGCTCCTGCCATTGGATCAGCGCGGTGCGCCGGCTGCAGCGGCGGCCATTGGAGGGTGAACCAACGGCAAAAGGAAGACCTTTCTCTCTCTGTCTCTCTCTCTCACTGTCCACTCTGCCTGTCAAAAAAAAAAAAAGTAAATCTGAAAGCATTTGCTGATTTAAATGTAATTTTTGTTGCATTGGCATTATCTTAAATAGTTTTATGCATATAAAACATTTTTTCCTTCTGTAGGCTTGATTTTAAAATAAATTTTTCTTTTCCTTAAAATTCCAGCAGTTGACCTTGACTTTCCAGAATTGGAACACATTTTTCCACATTTGCATCGTCAACTGTTTAGACCCTTAGAACCACATCCAGATTTTGGTTTGTCACCATCATCCTCCGGGATTTCTCAAGACAACAGAGACTTTTACCAGGTATAGTAAAATAGATGTTCCATTGCAGTAAGTATCCAAAAATAGCTTTAGAATATTTTTATTTTTTATTTTTGACAGGCAGAGTTAGAGAGAGAGAGAAAGGTCTTCCTTCCATTGGTTCACTCCCCTAATGGCCGCCACTGCCGACGCTGCTCCGATCCGAAGCCAGGAGCTGGATGCTTCCTCCTGGTCTCCCATGTGGATGCAGGGGCCCAAGCACTTGGGCCATCCTCCACTGCCCTCTCAAGCCACAGCAGAGAGCTGGACTGGAAGAGGAGCAACCGGGACCAGTGCCCAGTGCCCCAGACAGGACTAGAACCCCGGGGTGCAGGCACCACAGGTGGAGGATTAGCCAAGTGAGCCACGGCGCCGGCCAGAATAAAGTTCTTAACCATGGCTGCCTATTAGAGTCACACAGAAAGCTTTTTAAAATCCCAGTGGTCCAGACTATGCCCTGGACCAATTAAATCAGTCTCTGGGAGTACTCAGATACTGTGATTCTAATATGGAACCAAGCTTGAAAACAGATGTAGTTGAATTTTTTTTCCCTAGCATCATTGTCTCTGTCTAATGAGTATGACCCCATTAAAGGCTTGAGAACTGTTAATTTTGTTGGATTTTGTATATTTTTTAAACTAATGGAACAGTTTTAACCATTTAACATAAATACGGATTTATGAAATTTAACAAGTCTTTCTGGGGCCAGCACTAAGGTGTAGCAGGTTAAACTACCATGTGTGATGCTGGCATCCCATATGGGTACTATTTGAATCTTGCTTCCCTTCTAATGTGCCCAGGAAAGCAGTGGAAGATTGCCTAGGTGCTTGGGCTCTTGCACCCACGTGGGAAACCTGGAAGAAGCTCTTGGTTCTTGGCTTTGGCCCGGGCCAGCCCTGGCCATTTTGACCATTTGCAAAGTGAACCAGCAGATGGAAGACATCTCTCCTTCTAATTCTTTCAAATAAGTAAAGAAATCTTAAAAAAAAAAAAAAGTTTTCCTACATACACAGTAAAGGAGCTGACTTTGAGTCCCGAGTCTGCTTCCACAGTCTGCCATCACAACACCCCCAGCTTCTCTGCATAGTTCTCACTTGTCGGAAAGTTACCTCATCAAGTTCCAAACTACCTGGTTAGTTCACAACGTCCTTTCTAAATTATCCTTTTTGTTAGGAAATCTCTTGCCTATTGAATGAAAAGGAAAACTGGATTTGAGCAAGCAAATTAATTGTAATGTTAACATGGTAATTAAGGATAATATCAAAGGGATGTAGTGATTATTTATTAACTGTTAATACGTAATCAGTGTTATAGCCTTTCTGTTATTTTCTGTCAGGCCTCATATTCCTCATCTGAAATCCACGGTGCTACTGCATCGTCCAAAAGATCACTTTCTTTGACTGCACTGAGAACCAGCTTGCATTCTCCCAATACCAGCCTGAACCAGCAGACTAACCCTGACTTGGCTCTCGCTGCAGCTCAGAGTTTTGCTACAGAAAATACTGAGGGTATGTATGGCTAAGTTTGAAAAAAGGAAAGTCAAATCCAATACATTTTTCCCATAGTTCTTTATATCCATTTTGTTGTATATTGTACCTAGCTCCTCTTGGTTTGTCTCAATTCCTGTCCACACCCTGTACTCATTGTTAGAGGCTGTTTCTTTAATTGTGTATTTATTTAGTTAGTTTTTAATAGAAAGCTTTTATTTAATAAATTAAATTTCATAAGTACAACTTTTGGGTTATAGCCGTTCCTCCCCCCATACACGCCCTGCCACCCCCAAACCATCCCACCTCCTCCTCCCTGTCCCATCCCATTCTTCATTAAGGTACATTTTAAATTATCTTTATATACAGAAGATCAGCTCTACTAAGTAAATATTTCCACAGTTTGCACCCACACAGAAACACAAAGTATAAAGTACTGTTTGAAGACTAGTTTTACCATTAATTCGCATAGTACAACACATTAAGGACGGAGGTCCTACATGGGGAGCAAGTGCATGGTGACTCCCATTGTTGATTTAACAATTGACACCCTTATTTATGATGTCAGTGATCACCCAAGGCTCTTGTCATGAGCTTCCAAGGCTGTGGAAGCCTCTTGAGTCCACAAACTCCGACCTTATTTAGACAAGGCCATAATCAAAGTGGAAGTTCTCTCCACCTTTCAGAGAAAAGTACCTCCTTCTTTGATGGCCCCTTCTTTCCAGGATCTCACTCACAGATATCTTTCATGTAGGTCATTTTTTGCAACAGTATAATTTATTTATTTATTTATTTTTGACAGACAGAGTTAGACAGTGAGAGACAGAGAGAAAGGTCTTCCTTCCGTTGATTCTCCTCCCAAATGGCCACTGCGGCCGGCGCCCAGCGCCGATCCGAAGCCGAGAGACAGGCATTTCCTCCTGGTCTCCCATGCTGGTGCAGGGCCCAAGCACTTGGGCCATCCTCCACTGCCTTCCCGGGCCACAGCAGAGAGCTGGACTGGAAGAGGAGCAACCGGGACAGAATCCGGACTTGAACTGGCACCCATATGTTTGCCGGCACTGCAGGTTTTGGCTTTACCCATTACACCATAATGCTGGCCCCCTATATTACTGAATTTGATTTTAAAAATATTGTTTACTCCTGCTCAACTTAACCTGTCTCTACTGTTAGCAATTTTAAACATCCTTCCAGAATTTTTTTATGCAATTCACATAGAAACACACACAGAAGGATTCCTCAAAAAATTCATGGAAACTATGTATTATGATAAAACTATGCATGGATTTCCCTTTTTTTGTTTTCCTTTTCACATGTGAATAAATTCTTATTGATGTATTATAGCATGTCTGAACAGGATCTAGTTTGAGACATTAAAAAATATAACAGTCTGGAAAGAACCCCTATCAATAACATGAATAATGTTGCTAAAATTTAAACAAGAACAAATATCCACCTGACATCAACTTGGAAGGAAAAAATTAATCTTGTTCATGCTTTAAAGGAAGAGGAATATGGTTAATAACATGAACAAGAGCCAACACCGTAAACATTTCAATTGGTTCAACTTGCACAGTTATGACTGAAAAAGTGAAACAAATTCTCAGTGAGTACTGAAACTGTTTCACCTTTTCAGCTTTCCACAAGAGCAGAACTTTCAGTAGAAATTTCCAATAAGTGGTATCAAGATCCTGAAGCATTTCTTCCAAGAACTGGATCAGGAGATGAAATGTGGCTTTTCACTATGATTCTGAAGGCAAATACAAAAAGCTTTGGCTACCAGGAGGTACAGTGGTCCAGTCAAAGCAAAAGTGTACTGGGCAAGAGCAAAGTTCCTGGCAACAGGGTTTTGGAATGCTCAAGGCACTTTGCTTTTTGACTTTCTGGAAGACCAAAGAATGATACTATCTGCTTATTAGGAAAAGTTAGCCAAAGCTTCAGAAGAAGGACTAGGGAAGCTTCACCAGAGTCCCTCTCCACCATGATAATTTTCTGGTTCATTCCTCTCATCAAAGGGACAATTTTGTAAGAGTTTCAGTGAGATCATTAGGCTGCCATCTGACAATCCTTATTTGGCTCTTTGGCATTTTTGTGTAATACTTTTAAAAAATCTTGATTTTTTTTAAGAGTATACATTATTCTTTAGTGAATAATGTAAAAGAAACCACATTAGCAATAAATTCCTCAAGACCCTCATTTCTTTAAAGATAGAATAAATGGCTGGTATCATCATTTACAAACATGCCTTGAGTTGATGAGATTTACGTTGAGAAATACTTTACATTTTAATATTTTAATTTCACTTTTCCATGGACTCTGAAGTTCCCTGGTCCATATAAAAATACACACATTTGAGGTACATATCAGGAGCAAAAAAATTAACACTAATAGCTTAATTAAGCATGTTACAAAAGGAGAAATATATATGGCATATAAGTTGTAGAGTTGTTTGAAGATGACTGTAACCTCTCTTATCTTTGTATATACACGTGCACATTCCCTCCTAAAATTTATTTGAAAATCAGAGAAATTTTTAATACACTGGTTTACTTCCTAAATGCCCACAACAGCCAGGACTGTGCCAGGCCAAAGCCAGGAACCTGGGACTCAGTTTGGGTCTCCCACATGGGTTGCAGGGACTCAAGTACTTGAGCCATTACCTGCTGCTTCCTGCATACGATGGAAGCTGGAACAGAAGCAGAGCTGGGGTCAAATCCAGATTCTCTAATAGGGGATGTGGATGTCCCAAGTGGTGGCTTGACGTTTGGGTCAGACTTTCACCCCCTAAAATTGTAGGAAGTAAAATTGTAGGAAGTAACACTTTATTATATGCATTTCACTCAGAAATTATCTGAATTCAAGTTTTATAACATAATTTTTTTTAATGCAGAACCTGAACAATCTTTTCGGCAGCTTCTTTCAGACTTTTCTTCACAAGAGGAGAGCCAACATGTTGATCTACCAAGTATTTTTAGTGTGGAAGCTAGATATTCTTCTGAGGGCATGGACAATCAGAACTACCTCTCTGAAGAACAGACCAAAATATTACATAATAAGAAGAAAAGTGTTCATTTCCAGCTATCTGTAGAAAATTTAAGTTCAGTCTGCAGTTCATCTGATGAGGCTAATGTGTTTGATCAGGTGCATGTACAACATAGCACACCATGTGGTTCAACCTCTAGTGAGTGCTCAATAAAACACCAATTAGAAAGAAAAGATAAACTGGGTTTTGAAGAACTATCAAAAAGAGGTATTGTTACAATGTTACAAAGTCAAGAACTCACTGAAAATGGACAAGATGAAGCCTATAGAGTTTTAGCTGTAAATCCAGATAGAGAAGAAGCTGATTCCCAATTATGTATAAGAACAGTGGAAAAGGGATCTTCACTTCAGATACCTGCCATAGTACCCATTCAAAATGAAAAATGTTTTGAGGACTCACCTAAAACTGAAACTCCAGAAACCTTAAGAAACCTATCTCAACTGGCAAAATCAGAACCCTTTGTAAGTTCTGGATCATTTTCATTACAGAGCTCTATTCCAGTCTGGGTAAGTGAAAAAGATGTTATGTAAACAGCATTTTAGTTCCATAAACAGGAAAATATTTTCAATCAAAATGTATGAGAATCTCAACAAAGCTACTTGTTAAAGTCGAGCTCATGATCATTGGAAATCTCCAGTGACATGAGAAAATTCCAAATGTTAAAAGCTCGCAGAATTTTACAAAAGGTCATTCTTCCCTGGTCCGCTATCATTTCTCCAGCTTCTGTGAGAAGTAGCATGTCGGGAACCTCAAAGCACTGCACTGAATTAATCCATTGTAAGGGTAAATGTTAGAACACTGTCCATGTTAGTCAAGCTGTATTAAGCTTGATTTCACCTTTGGTCAACTGGACATGGATCTCACCTAATATTACTTGCAGTTTGTCCTTCCACAGCCAAACATGAGAGAAAAGTTCATGGTAGATGCATGTTAGGTAAAGTATGCATGGATTTCAAAAGTTTCTGCACCAAAATGAACTTTTAATTTCATTTTCCACAAACTTTTTGAAGTCTCCCTATATAACACAAGATTGGATACACAGGACTGTATCTGGACTACAGATGTGCTTTTTTGTTTGGATTTAACTTTTAAAATTGTTCAGTGTGTAAAGCCAGTGTTTTCTTTGAGAAATGTATAACTTGACAGCAGTAGCCCACATCTGACTGCAACTGATAGCACTGCTCCTTTAGACAGGATATGCCCTCCACTCCCGTATAGCCCCCAGTCTTCCTGTTTGTATTCTTTGCCTTGCCCTGTAAATGTTTAGGCTTACAGTCCTTACAGAAGCTGTTTCAGACAATTACACCATCTCATCCCATCCCTAAAATCCAGTATTTCTGCAAGAGCTTGATGGGCTGGGGAGATCCAAGAAGAATCTGATCTGTTGATCTGCCTCAACAGTGTGCATTATTCCCACACTTGTTTACTTGTATATAATAAATGAACATTTATGTACTTTCTCACATTTTGAATATTTAAAGGCTTAAAAAAGCCTTTTAAATTTTTAAAAAAAAAATGTTTGCTTTTTAAATTGCCCTGCACAGGAGACAGAATCTGGCCACGGGATAATGGAAGAACCAGAACTTACTTTAGTAAGCACCAGTGATATCAGTATTGCTGAAACAGATTTTGCAAACTTAACCCTAGAAGAAAAGGAAGAAAATGAGGCAAAAAGCTGTTTCCAGGTAAACTTAGTAACCCTTAGTACTAATACAACCTATTTATATAGCGATTTGTAGCTGAGGATTGGGAGATCCGAACAGGGCACTTTTCTGTTTTCACTTTAATCTCGACATGGCATTTTTCCATAAAATTGTGAGTTACACACACATATGACAAGTGTTATCATTAACACTTGGGCTGGAAATCATGCCTTCCTTTTCTATGGAAGTTTTGTGTTTTTATAAGGATTTATTTATTTGGAAGGTGGACTTAACACAGAGAGGGATAGAAAGATCTTCCATTTGCAGGTTTACTCCCCAGGTGGCAGAAATGGCTATGGCTGAGCCATGCTGAAGCCAGGAGCCTGGAACTCCAAGCCTCCCAATGTTGGTGGCAGGGGCCCAAGTCCTTGGGCCATCTTTTGCTGCTTTCTTAGTCGCAGTAGTAAGGAAGCTGATCAGGAGTGTAGTAGTCAGGAAAACTGAGAGAGGTTGTCATAGAAGATCAGATTTGAAGCAAATATAAAACAGGTACTATTTAACTAGTTTCCTGGTAATTTCCTTTCTTAGAAGGCAGTAATTGGAGCCAATTATGCTATAGATTTTATTCTAATTCAGTGGCTTGTATCTTTCACTTAGTTCTTACCAGCTGTTCTCAAACACTGTTATTGGATCAACTGCATCTTTTAGTGCTCAGAATTTTATAAGTCCCAAGCATCCTTTTTTCAAAATTCATGACACTCTCTCAGATTGGCAGAATTCATTTCTGAATTGTGCACTTGGAATTATATACCTAAGAGATGACTGCAAAACCACAACTGGTAGTGTCCTTGTATGTGTAAACTAGTATTGAGGAGACAAGACGAAAACAGTACAGATGGTATGCAGAAAGTAGTTCATGACATTCAAACAGGAATAAAAACAGGAATTGGGGAGAAGTGTTAAGAAAGCAGACTGAGCTGATGGTATTGCTGGCCAGGTAAGTTTTTTTTTTTTTTGAGAGGTAGAGAAAGGTCTTCCATCTGCTGGTTCACTCTCCAAATGGCTACAACAGCTGGAGTCGTGCAGATCCAAAGATAGGAGCTTCTTCCAGGTCTCCCACATGGTTGCAGGAGCCCAAGCATTTTGGCCACCACCTGTCAGACCAAGAACCATATGGAATGCTGGCTTAACCTATTACTACCACAGCACTATCCTACTTTCCCTAAAACTCAAGCTGTTGAGAAGCCCGAAGGAGGGAATGCAGCATATGCTGTGAAAGTGACCCAAGCACTCAGCCACCACATTCCCACTAGCACATTCAGATCTACAAAAGGAAACCAAGGTTCATGACATGAAAATACAAGTGTATGTATACATCCAGCTTTCTGCTAATGCACCTGAAAGACCAACCTTGCCATCCCTGGATCAGTCCTGCAGTCTTCAGCTGTTGTGGCATTTGGGTAGATCTTTCTCTTTGAAGGAAGCTTTTTTCCGAAAAGGCCAGGCTTTGGATTACTGTAATGTTGCAACAAAATCACAGATGACTTTCTTACAATTAGGTGAGTGAATTTCTGCCTCTTGTACCAGAAACAGAAACCTCTGATCATCTACCTTTATCAGAGTGTTCTACGGATAAGTCAGCAACAGTTTCTACAGGTATGTTTGAGTATGTGAACGGGATCCTGTGCCCCAGTGGGAAGAGTAACTATTCAGTCTTCCTCAAGAATTTTGTTTTTCCAACAGAAACCCTACTGGAGTTTACTGCCATACCAGGGAGCTTACAAGAAGCTTTTGTAAAAAGGAAGAAATCATTCATACAACGATCTTGCCAGAGGCAGAAAGAAATCAGAAATAAAATTCGTATCTCTGAAAACTCTCAGATAAAGACAGCTAAGGAGAAGCCACCTACAGGTATTTTGCTTCTAAAATGAATTGGGAAATTTTTGTTCCCCACAGAAGCATTCATCTATCTTCAAACCTCTTTTCTAGGTTCATTTGTAAATCGCCTAAAGGGTGTGAGTAAAGTTAGAGTATCAGTTCCTGAGGACAGGAAGACTACACACCAAAGGGCTTTAAGGTAGTATTTATTTCTTTTAGTGATAGACTTTTTAATACTATTTCTCATCTTTTTAACACCCCACAAATTTCTTACAGATTATACAATCAATTAGCTGAAGTGAAACAACAAAAGGAAGAGAAAGCAAAGCAAGAAGCCTTTGCCCAAAACAGAGCAAGGGCAAAAGAATTTCATAAGGTGAGCCCTTTCCAAATTGATGTGTGGTATTATTACATATATATATATGTATATATGTATATATGTGTGGGGGGGGGTATCACATTACTGCTAAATTTAATTTTTATTCCCTCTACAGAAAACACTACAGAAACTTCGAGCCAAAAATACATGGTGATTTTCTACAAACCAGTGTAAAGTTTATTTTTTATACTGTGTAACATAAGGCAAAATTATTTAAAGTCAATAATAAATTTTTATTTAACATTAAGAAAGTCCCCATGTTGCAGTTCCTTCCACTGTCCAAAGTCATCTGGTTAGCTCTTTTAAATCTTCGGCCCTGAGAAAGAGAACAACACTGGTCATAATACATCATGATGTATTAAGAGTGGCTCAATCTTGTATCTCCTCAGGAAAACACAGCACTACTACTGAGTGATTATGGCATCCTGTGGAGAACATCAGTCTTTGGTCACAGCGTTAAGAGCTCTTGGTCTCATGGCTCCACAAGCCCTCTTTGAAATGACCTTTATTATTTTTTTCTCATGTGTACGTACCTTTTGAACAAACTGATGTTTCACCGTGTTGTACCAGCCCTACATTAAGAATTGAAAATTGAAAATTTCAGGGATGATCATAAATTAAGAATCATTTCTGGGGGTTAGTTACATACCTCAGATCCTGTTACATACAAACTGGCTACTAGCAACCCATAAAAATATCAGTGATGCAAGCATGCACTGTAGTGAGAATTTGAAACTGGCTATTGCAAAACTTGATTAAATGTTCCCAGTAGGCTGATTGCTAGCAAGGTAGCAGAGAGAAAGCCTGGTGGGAAATTTCTTTATGGTCATGTCCACAGCAAATGAGAAACTGCATTCTATAAGCCTTGGTAATGACCTTCAACTTTCAACTTATAGGTAAAATTAAGGACAGTTATACTTGCCACAATTTCTGGTCTGTTAATCCTCACTCGAATTACATAATAACTTCAAAATTCCACCTGTGAAAAAATTTATATTTCAAACTTTGAAAATTAGGTCCCAAGTTATCCTAAAACCCATTTCTCCACTATGTATTGGAAATTTTAGGTTTAATGCTGTTGCTTGCATGTGTTCCAATCCAGTTCATTTTAACTAATACAATAAAATTTGTAAGTGAAAGCTAATTTCTACTTTCAGTGATACCTCAAACATGCAGGTTTTAGGTTCGCTTTCACCCTAGAGCTTTTAAAATGTTTCTAAATAATTGCATAGCATACATTCAATGTGGATGTTCAGAAAGGCTATTTTCATTCAGCCCATTCAGAGCAGTTGAACATTTGGCCCATCATCATGACATCACTCTTAATCATGATACACACATGACATGTTGGAATCTACTCTTTCATAGTAGTATTAAATCAACTACCAGGTTTGACTGAAACAGGATCTACCTGCATTGACTTGAGGTTATGTCAACCTTACCTAAAATCTTTGGAATATAATTTCTTCAAGCAATTTACTCTTGGGCTCTAGAAAGGAATAATTAAGAAAATACATTGGTACTTTGGCATATGACCCAGACCTAGAATATGAAATCTTGTACAAGTCAACATTAACACACTACACAATTTCAGAATTGTTACAGGTCTCATTGTCACCACTGCAATTCATTTGCTGTGATGGAAGCATAACCTGTATCTCAATTTAGCCACATTAACAGTTTTTGGACACCATGTTTAACAGTGCCCATTCTCATCTACAATGAGGCCCAGTGAATGTTCCTCTAAAACTCACTGTGCAAGTCTCTGCATCTCTAGCAATGCTCTCAACTATAGGAAACAAGCAGCTAGAAAAGCAAGCCTTACTTCATAGAGTAGATGCACTTGCCTGATTCTTGACACACTAGAAAAAGAAAAGAAAGCATTAAAGATTACATCAAAGTGAACTGTATGAAAAGAACAAATGCTGGGGCTGGCACAGTGGTGCAGTAGGTTAATCCTCCACCTGCGGTGCTGGCATCCTTTATAGGCGCCAGTTCTAGTCCCGGAAAACCTTTCTTTCTCTCCCTAATTTTACCTCTCAAACAAAGAGCAAATACTGTATCAATAGAAATACCAGGTTTAACATGCACAAAGCCAAGAAAACCAACGATGCCAGATACTGAATTTCTATTGCACTGTCCTTTGAACACCCCAGCAGGAATAAACTGCTGTGTGCAGATACCATGCAGTGCAGTCATGACTGAAGCCCTTCACTTTTTGCCAATCTATAAAACAAATTCCTGTACAAATAACCTGACCTTTATAAACATTTCCAATCCAATGCGGAAAAAACATTAACTTTTATCCTAGTCATCTTTATCTACTCTTACAAATGACTATTAAGTCATTATAAGAAAATATAGATGTCAAAAACACTGAAGGTCAAACTGTCAACTTTTTAAGGTTACATTTCTATCAATTCAATTCCTATTTAATCAAGATATCCAGGTAGGCATGGTTTTAGATGAACCACGTGGAACTGTCACTTAAGATTGACAACTAATTATTTAATGCAAAACAATGGCACTTAGGTCTACACAGGCATTTTTCATTTTTTATTCCAAATATTTTTGCCAATCTATTAACTCATAATTATAGTGTATTAAGATTTTGTATTCAAGTCCTTGAAAAACAAAATAAATGCTTAACTTACCACCCATGTGAATGGCTGTATTTTTTTCCTGTGAAAAAAGTACAAAATGAATTATTTAGGGACCTTACATATATAGCTATAAAATTAGACGATACATATATAAATCTTGAGATTTCATTGTATTATAGCCACATCCAGCTCGGTCAGAATTAGGTTTTAGTTCATGTCTGTAATCATTCAGCAGTTGAACATTTAAATTCATCATGTGAACTGTAATTGAACTTCAAAAGATTCCACTGTCACCATTTAAAACTTACCTAAGCCATCACTCAAAAATAAAACTTATCTGGGGTATTCCAATACCTAAGGTTAATAAAAAAAAAAAAAAACTATTAGGTCTTTCACACTTTGATTAATGAACTGTCTTGTAGTTCCTTCCCACAGAGCCAAGAATAAGTCCTGTGAGCAAAGCAAAACCACAGAGTTGCTCTATGAGGCGTTTCCAACGATGAATGGCTATAGGGAAAGCCCCATCGGGATAGACCTCAACAGATAAAGCAATCTAGGATTCAACACAAAAGCAGTTTAAAGCCAGAGTTGAAGTTCTCCAGCAAAAGCACGCACAAAGCCATAACCAAGAAAGGCACAAAACACCCACCCCCCTTTTTGACAGGCAGAGCGGTCAGTGAGAGAGAGAAAGGTCTTCTGTTGGTTCACCCCCCAAATGGCCTCTATGGCCAGTGCACTGTGCTGATCCGAAGCCAGGAGCCAGGTGCTTCTCCTGGTCTCCCATGTGGGTGCAGAGCCCAAGCACTTGGGCCATCCTCCACTGCACTCCCGGGCCACAGCAGAGAGCTGGCCTGGAAGAGGGGCAACCGGGACAGAATCTGGCACCCCGACTGGGACTAGAACCCGGTGTGCTGGCGCTGCAGGCGGAGGATTGCCTATTGAGCTGCGACGCCGGCCAGAACACCCCCATTTTAATCAGATCATTTCATAATCCCATGGTAAAGATTTTCACCAAGCAGCTTGGGAGCAGTGATAAAAAATGCAGAGCACCTTTTAAACACGTATTTCACTATAAGGAAAAGATAAATTATGTGACACCGTTTATGCTAGAAACTTAAGACCATACATTGTTCTACTTTTTGTATTTAGGAAATCTTGCATGTACATGTAATCATTTACTAGATTACATGATGAATGCTTGTTTATGATATGATGGTCTTCATTTTAGATTTTTAATAATGTTTGGAGCTGGTATTTAGCAGTGTTTAGGACACCACATGACACTGGCATGCCTTATTTCTGTTTGGAATTTTCCTGCTACCCACAGGAGTTAAGTGCTTAGGTCCCTGCCACCTGTGTGGTGTGGTAGGCATGGATTGAGTTCCTGGCAACCAGATTCTACTTAGCTGATGAGGGATTTGGGGAGTGAAATGGCAAAAGGGAGGGGTGCAATCTCTTGCCTTTAAAATTAGAGGCAGTTTTACCATGGGTTAAGCCACTTGTGTGGGGTTGTCCACACCACCTTCAGAGGTGCAGATAATTGGTTCCAAGCCAGTTTCCTACATATGCATCTTGATAGCAGATAATGGCTCACATACACAGAAATCATTTGTCTCCTACTGCCTTTCAATAAAACTGATGTCCTTAAGATATCCTTAGGACCATTCAATAGCAAAAACACTGGGAAATCCAAGGTGTTCCAATTAGTGCAGGACCAGGAAGTAGATAATAAAGTTACCATCACACACCACTTTCTGGAAATCGGTGTTACAACTGCAAATTAGAGGGTGCTGTAAATGAAATCTTAGTTCTTATAGGTTTCTTTAATCTGTCAATGTACTACTTACTACAGCAAGTATGTTCTACTCACATTAAGATACACCTTCCACTCCAGACTTGTTCAAGATAAAAGCCTTAAAAAAAAAAAAGCCAGCTTGACTTACCACCTCAGCATAAAAATAGGAACATTAAGATCTTTAATACTAACACCAACCCTTATAGCTACAAATACTCCACCCATCACGTTTAACCATGTTAGGCATCTGTTCCTGCTTGTATGTATCAAAACTCATACTGAGCAATGAGTTCTGGGTTGCAAAAGAGGATTTATTTTTTGCACCTCTATGTCAGTCTTTGTCCAAATTAGACAAAAACATATGCCAAGTGCAGCAGATAGCTCAATAATCATGATCATTATCAAAAAAATAGTAGCTGAACATTAAAGAACTGCAACTTAATTGGTAGGGGATTTTGTTATGTATATAAAACATTTGACAGTGAAACATGACTGCAGTCTAAATAAACCTGATATATAGATCATTGCAGATATACTAATTAAAGTGATTGGACATATATTTTGGGGGGAGGATGGAGATGGGGATGGGGCTAGCACTGTGGCATAGTAGGTAAAGTTGCCACCTGTAGTGTTAGCATCCCATATGGGTGTTGGTTTGAGACCTAGCTGCTCCACTTCTGATCCAGATATTATGGTCTGGGAAGGTGGTACAAGATGACCCAAGTCCTTGGGCCCCTCCCCCCTGGCATTGGCGACCTGGAAGAAACTCCTGGCTTTGGATCAGCACAGCTCTGGCCATGGTGGCCAACTGGGTAGTGAACCAGTGGATGGAAGACCTTTCTGCTTCTCTCTGTGGAACTCTTTCAAATAAAATCAATGTTTAAAAAAAAAAAAAGGTTTTGGGGGGGTTGATGTGGGAAAGGTTAAGCCTGTGAGGCCAGCATCCCCTATAGATGTAGGCTCAAGTCCTGGTGCTCTACTTCTGATCCAGCTCCCTAATTCAGTGGGAAAACAGCAGATGGCCCAAGTGCTTGTGCCCTGCACCCAGGAGACCCAAATAAGTTCCTGGTTTTGGCCTGACCCCATACTGGCCATTGCAGCCATTCAGGAATGACCCAACAGATGACTTGTCGCCCTCTAACTTTGTCTTTCAGACAAAATCTTTAAAAAAGATTCAGGATTAATATCTGTAACTTCATTGTTTCAGTGCTCAAGTGACACCTGTAAGGTCTATTACTCTGAAATCAGTTAAGTACTGAAAGTAAGAGCAAGATCTTTTATTTAGGTAGTGTCATTTCTTAGCTTTTCCCAAAGATGTCTTTTTCACAAACTTGTTCAGTTTTTTCTCAGATGATTCTGTATTTAAGAATTTATTCACCATCAGACTGGCATTTGTCCACATTTATCGTTTCTAGTCTTGTCTTTCTGTGAGGAGTCACTTTTCCTGTTCATCGTTTACCTTCGTTCAGTTTCCTGTTGCTGTCTCCTTTTCAGGAGGTTCCATCTTCTGTGCAGTGTTTTTGACTTTTGAGGCTCTCTTTTTAGATGAAACGGCTTCTTTCACATTCTGTTCTGAATTCACATTCAGTTTTGGGAATTCCGAATTTATTATGAAACAACTACTGTCCTGCATTCAAAAAAATTATTAGTGATAAACAACCTAAGTCATTTTGTAATTACTAGGTTACAGCTAAACATCTAGAATTTTAAAATCAAGGTATCTGCATACTAAATTGCAAAGCACCTATTAAATTGTTAAAAATACTGATGTGGCAAGTGTTTTGGTACAGTGCGGGCAAGCTATTGCCTAGGATACCTCTCCATCCCAAATCCAACCCAGCTTTAGGATAATGTGTCAGCAGGCAGCAAATGACACCTCAGCTGTCAGGGCTTGTGCCACCTCTGTAGGCCTGATGGAGTTCCTGTCTCCTGGACTCTGTGTGGCCCAAATTGGCTGTTGTGCCATTTAAGGAGTGAACCAGTACATTGAAGATATGTTTCTCTTCTTTGTCACCCTGCTTTTCAAATAAATTAAACTACAGAAAAATGAAGTGTTCTGGTTTCCTCATTGTGAAAAGATAGTATTTGTAACTTTGCACACCCAATACATTTACTTAGACTCTTGAAAATTAAAGAGCACTGGCCAGTTCTGTGGTATAGGTTAAGCCTCTACCTGTAGTGCTGGCATCCCATATAGGAACTGGGTGCACCACTTCTCATCCAACTCCTTGCTAATGGCCTGGGAAAGCAGTGAAAGATGGCCCAAGTGCTTGGGCCCCACCCAGCCCCAGCTACTGCTGCCATTTTGGGATTGAACTAGCAGATGGAAAATGTTTCTCCCTCTCTGTAACTCTGCCTTTCAAATAAATAAATCTTTAAAAATAGCAGTAGCAATTCCTGCCTTCCTAGGATGAAAAATAAAAACAAAGTCACTTACAACCAATTTGATATCACATTCCTCCTGTTCAGGGTGTGCTGCTTCCTCATCCTCTGCTCTGTAACATTAAAATGCATCATTTAAATGACAAGTTTTATGACCTCATCAGTTACATATACTGTGTTCCCAAATATAACCAAAACAGCAAAGCTTGTCACAAAATAGTTTTCTAATGGGTTAACTTGTGTGGCAAAGTCAGCTCTTATAACTGTGTTCACTGTTAAACTAAAGCATGACCAAAATTATTTCACAATTCAACTTACACTGATTCTTCAATAGGAGATATAGATCCATCATCATCCAAATACTTGTATCTTCGACTGTCAAGATCTTCCTTTTCTAAATCATCACCAACATCCATTTGTTTCAGAGATTCTTTCAGGTGATATTCATACTTCAGTTTTTCAATGTAATTAAAAAATCCTCTTGCAACTGCTTGCTAGACATTAAAAACATGATTTTTTTCATGACCCCAACAAAATTAAAGTGTTTTTTCACAACCCACCAGAGGCCTGTCTTCAATAAGGTAACCATCCTTTACCCAAAACAGAATAGCTGTGCTGATTTAACTGTTCTCCACCTGCAGACTAAACATGGTAATTGTAAATTACTAAACTAAGCTGGTACCAAGGAAAACACTAATTTTGGGAATTGCTAATGTTGATAACCTTATCCTTAAAATAGCATTTCTCTTAAATTCCAGGTTCTTGCAAGCAATCAAATTATGCATTTATTCAACACACAATTCAAGTATTTGAAGAGTAAATCTAAGTAGGAATGTAGTTCCAAAAGTTCATGGAAGATGGACCTAAAAGGTTTATTTTGGTGCAAAAAAAATCCCTTACCTTTCAATTTGTTTTCCAAACTTTTAAAAGTAGTTTTGTACTTTAAAATGTTATCTACTGAGCATGAAAGGCAAGTGTGCATTTTAAAGGCCACTAGCAGGGAGCTGGATTCAGAAGTGGGATGCTGGCAGCATTGTGGGCAGCAGCCACTATACCACATCACTGACCCCCTACGTCTATTTTACACAATCCTAATATTGGCTAACAAATCATCTCGGGTATATTAACTATGTGTCTCCAAATTATTAACATACTTACCTCAAAGGTTAAAATTTTCCTCCAAGGTGATGGTTGAGTTCCATTCTCTGATTCTAAAAATGAGAACCTAGGTCCTTTGTCTTTAAATTGGTTTTTATCTACATGTGATATTTTAGTGTTTTTCCGTCCTTTAGGCCTGCCTACTGGCCTTCCTGTTGCCTTGTATTTCTGTTTTCTCCTTTTACGTTTCTTTTTCTTAAATTTTGCAATAAGCGCTTTTAGTGTCAATGGTCTTGGTTCTACAGATGAATCACTTGAAGAATCTGTTGTTTCGACAATTTTAGATGAATGAATAGGTTTTCTAATGGTGTTTTTTGGCCTCCAATTAGGTGAGGAAGGAACACATTGAGTTTTAAACACACTGCTACCAGATGAACTGTCATCACTAAAAGAAAAAAATTTCACTTAATCTTCTGGTACTACCAAATGCCCATTATCAGCAATGCATTATCCCAAATGTACATCTCTTCCAATCCCAACTCAGAACATGCCCAAAATAACTGAAGAGTTGTGTCCTTGCAGGTCACTAGGACTGCTACTCTACCACATACTCTATCACACACACCAAGTTGGCAGAGTACATACTGCTTCAAGATATATATAAAACATTCATACTTTAATGCAAGTATTCCTTCTCTCCAAAATCCTGAAAATTACCACTAATTACAGCATCTTTTTATTGGTTAATTCAAATATATTATTATGACTGAATCTACTTCAGTTTTCCAGTTAAAACCCACTTACCTTTCATTATCAATTTCCATAGTTGCATCAGATGTCATGTGGTCAAGAGGGTCCATTTCTGACTTGTCCATCACTTACTGTGTTACAAGCTTCCTGAAATTTATTAGACTTGATCAATGTTATGTAGCTAGTTATCTATTAGTTCAGTTCAACATAACCAGACCACACCATTTGCTAAGCTTTTAATTAACAGTCCATTTTATGCATTTCTTTTAAAACTCTAGAATTTATATTCACAGGTCTGTCTTTGATATTTTGCCTGATCTATTGGAACTCAAATTTCAAGAGTACTTTCATTCCCAACAAAAGCATCTTTCTAAGTACAGTTTTATCATTAGCCAAGCCATTTTCCAGGACCAAAGGGAAACTCCCATGTTATACTTTTACACAGAAAGCCAGAAGGAAAAGTTTGCCTTCTTAATACAAGCATTAGGATTGCATCTTGAACCAATAGGCATTTTTAACCCCTGATCTAGGATTTGTCACCGATCAGCTCATTCTTTCTTAGATTCGTGTAACAAAACTGTTTTATCACATCTTTGCTATTGGTGCAAACTGAAAAGGTTTAAAAAGCTAAAAACTACAATGACCTGCCTTTTGTCTTCCTCTCCTTGGCAATTAAACTTTTAAAAGGTTAAAGATGACTATCTCAGCCTGCTTGAGAATCAATATTGAATTGAAGTTCAAGTCCCAGAATAAGCTAACATTTCAAGTTATAGGAAACAATAGTGTCTTTAAGACCTCAGATTTGTGAAATTCCCAGGGGACCCACATGACAATTTTATCGAACGATTTAGGAGTCTTCTTAAATGCAAAATTCTGAAAAATTAAATCGTAAAATATAAACTGCTCAAAGAGCGAACTCCGCAAAAACTTACACAATGGTAATGCTATACTTGTGGTCAAAAAAATCTTTTTTCCTAAAAGGCTTATCAACAACATGCAATTAGCTCAGAATTCTTTTTGGGAACCTGTTTAGAAAGCAATCGTACTCAGATGTTGCTTTCAAGTCTGGGCTTCTGCGATTTTTGGAGACCTCGGCTAACTCGTACTACGTTGTAGTCCCGGGGCCAGTTTCTCCAGGAAGCTCCTAACACCAAGCAAAGAAAATGGCGTCGACAATGGTTACCTCACTCTAATCAAGATTCCATCAGGAGACCCCAGGTTGCGCAGAATACATTTTAGCATCCACAGCCCAGGCACGACGAGCCACGCCTACACCACAAACGCGGTTCTGTGGGCCTCCGCGGGCCTGCGCCGTCAGGACACGGCTTCGCGGCTCAGCCTGGAGCAGGGCGTGGGTGCTGGAGACCACGGCCCCGGGCCGCTCCTCCAGCTCCTCTCCACCTCGTAACAGACGGCTGGCCCAACGAGCCCGCTGCGCCCTCGCTGCCCGCTCCCCACGCTTCGGGCCGGGACCCCGACTGCCTTGTGACTCGAGTCCCTGAAAGGAAGGGTCTACACCCGCCAGGCGCCTCACCGCCGTCCGCCAACGAACCGACAACCGCCTACCTCTTCCAACCGCGCGGAAGGAAAGAAGGCGCCAATCTCGCGGCCCGCATAATACTGGGGCCGAAATCTCGCGTTACAACTTGGCTCCCGCGATGACGGCGAGCGGTGGGAGGAGACCAGAAGCGGGAACGCCATCTTCAGTCCCGCTAGGGGCGGGGCGACCTGGTGGGCGGGCCCTGCACTGTTCATCCCAGGGAGGCGGGGTAACTAATGCCGATATCAGGCTAAGGGGTGTGTGTGCCCCAGGCCTGTTTGGTAAGTGGAACGTTTCCGCCAATGTAAAGAAACTGTAAGTGAACGGCGCGGAATGGATATAGAAAAAGCTGATTTGTTTCATTTGCAGGGCCGTGTGTGTGTTGTGGGTGAGGGGTGTGCGTGTGAGTTTTGAGAAACTGTCAGCTTTGCCTTCGGCATCTCTTCTGTGATAAAATCCTAAGAAATGATCACACTTTGACCATTGGACTGGAGTCTTGTGTTTCCCCACAGCACACCCACTTCTCTCCGTCTTTGGAGCTGGCTCACGCTTTCGCTCTGCGGCAGGGTCTGTCTCCCTGGGCTGGTTACATAGCACGGGAGACACCCGTGGAGGACTTTTCTCCCTGAGAATTCCTCCTCCCAGTGGTTACTGAGTTAAAATTAAACTTTTAAAAATATGATTTATTTTGAGAGAGGGAGAGAGACTTCCTGGTTCACTTCCTATGTGGCTTCAACTGCCAGGGCTGAGCCAGGCCGCAGCCAGGAGCTTCATCTGGGTCTCCCGCATGAGTGGCAGGGGCCCAAGCACTTGCACCATCTGCTGCTGCTTTCCCCAGGCCATTAGCAGGGAGCTGGATCAGACTCAAACCAGCGCCCGTAAGGATGCTGGCATTGCAGGCAGCAGCTTTACCCACCTGACCACAACACCTGCCCCAAGAGTAAGCTTTTAATTTTTAAGGAAGCAGACCTGAATGGCATTGAGTCTTTTTATTTGTTAAAATTGGTTGGGGGCTCTCACGTGCAGCCGGTGGAAAGTTAAGAGTTGCTGCAGCCCCCGGAGCTCCCGAAGCAGGAGGGGAGGGAAGCCAGCGAGAAGTGTTGGTGTCCGCAGCAGCCAGCCACTGTTCGCGTTCCTCTTTCACGTCGGGTTCCTAGAAGGCTTCCGCTCTGCTAAGGACGCACAGTTCGCCCTGGGGAACCAGAAGCCAACAGCAGAGAAGCCCGTGCATTCCTGCCTTCAGCGCCCTTAATCTCTTCACTGAGGATTTTAGTCTTTCTTTGCATCTATGTTGCCTTTGTCAAGGGCTCACGTTGTTTCCGTCTTTGAGCTGTAGTGTGCGAAACACTACAGAGCTGGTGGAGCAGATGCTATCGCTCCATTTTACGGATAGAGCAGTTGGGGCCAGAGAGGTAACTCGGGGTCGTTTGCGACTTAATGGCCAGGGCTAATTACCCAGGTCTTAGTCTTGAAGATGAGCTGCTCTGAACTGCTGGGTTCCCACGCATCTTCTTTCCAGGAGGGAAACTCAGTGACTCCTTTTCTTCTAGTCTAACCCCTGATAGATAGACCTTCTGTTGTGGCAGCTGGAAAGAGCACTGGACTGAGTGGGAAAAGATGAGAGATTCTTATCCTGTGTTATTTGTGAAACTATGATGATTAGGTCTGCTTTGAGTTGTCTATCAGTATGATTAACAATATCCCCTTTCCTGGCATATTAGATGGGTTGAGAATGCCAACGAAGTTTCTGGTGTGAAATAAGTTACCATGTCTCAACGTTTTTTTTTTTTGTTTTTTTTTTTTTGTTTTTTTTAAGATTTATTTATGGGGCTGACTTTGGGGTACAGCAGGTTAAGCCTCCACCTGTGATGCAGGCATCCCATATGGGTGCACCAGTTGGAGACTGGGTTGTGCTCCACTTCCAATCCAGCTTTCTGTTAATGCGCCTGGGAAAGAAAGCAGTGGAGGATGGCCCAAGTTCTTGGCCCCTACACTCCTGTGGGATACCTGCAAGAATCTCTGGACACCTTGCTTTGGCCTGGTCCAGACCCTGCTGTTGCAGCCATTTGGGGATGGAAGATCTCTCTCTTGCTCTGTCTCTCCTCTCTCTCTAACTCTACCTTTCAAATAAATATAAAATTAATCCTTTTTACAAAAGATTTATTTATATATTTATTTATAGAGTCAGAGTTACAGAGAGGGGAAGAGACAGAGACTTCCATCTGCTTGTTCACCAGATAGTGGTAACAGCCAAGGCTGGGCCTGGCTGAGGCCAGGAGCTTCTTGCTGGATTCCCGCTAGGATGGCTGGGGCCACAGATTTTGGGCCTTCGTCCCCAGCTTTTCCCAGGCCATTAGCAGGGAGCTGGATTGGAACTGGAGCAGCTGGCTTGTGAACCAGCCATACCAGACCCATATGGGATTCAGGCGTCTGCAGGTGGTGGCTTTACCTGCTGTGCTACAATGCCAGCCCCTCAACAGTTTTTAATTGTGAAGTCTAATGTGGATGTTAGAAGGTTTTTTAATACCCTGAAATAGTGTGTAAAATTTTGCATGAGTTGTGTGTAATTCTATAACATCAAGTTAAATCTTAAAAATCAGTGAAACCATTGCCTCTTACAAATAAATGGAAGTGAAAAAAATGTTTGAAACGCATAAAAACAGGTTTTCTAGCCACTAGTTCACTTCCTAGTGGCCCCGAAAGCTGAGGCTAGGCCAGGTCAAAGCCAGGAGCTCCATCCAGGTCTGGCTTCCTTAGTGTTGGGGCTTAACCTTGCTGCGTCACAATGTACGCTCATATAAACAGGTCTAAGCTAGTTTAGTTTTTGGTGGATTTTTACCCAAAAAAATAGTTTAAAAAAACAGAATGAATTGGTTTGATTTTTTTCAGTTTTCAGATCTTTATATCATATGATAAATCAATAAAGCCATCTAATATCAGCCATGAAAGTAATCGAATCTCCTTGCTCCAAATGGGAAACGATTCCTGGGATCAAAAGTCTCAGGCTGGGGCTGGCACTGTGGCATAATGGGTTAAGCCACCACCTGCAACGCAGGCATCCCATATGGGTGCAGGTTGCTGTCCTGGTTGCTCCACTTCCGATCCAGCTCCCTGTTAATGCTTCTGAGAAGCAGAAGATGGTCCAAGTCCTTGGGCCCCTTTGCCAATGTGGGAGACCCAGAAGAAGCTCCTGGCTTAGGCCTAGCCTAACCTGGGCCTTTGTGGCCATTTGGGAAGTAAACCAGTGGATGGAAGATATCTCTCTCCAGTACTCTGCCTTTCAAATAAGTAAAAAATAAACTTAAAAAAAAAAGAAAAGTGTGATGCTGTAGGCAGCCTACTGCCTTTGATCCCACAGGAATATGCAATTGCTGTAAGCTCTAGAACAAGTATCCCATGCCTGACTCTCGGCCATATTCAGAGGCAGGCCTGGCTATGTAATTTGTGAGGCTCAGTACACAATGGAAATGTGTCGCTCCCCCTCTTCGTGGAGGAGCAACACAGGACCCTGCGCTGTTCTTTCGTCTGCTCGGCCCTCCCCGGGTTTGCTGCTGGTTCTTCCCGGGTTGGCTACTATCCCTTCCACCTCCGTGGAAGGGCAGTTCCCCCTGGCCGCATTCCCCACTTCCGCAGGGGAGCGGCACACCGCCGGCCGGCTCTTCTCGGGGGCTGCACAGGTGTTCCTTCAGCTAGATGTTCCCCATAGATGTTCCTGGTGCATGCCGTCTCTCTCCTCCTTTATAGTCCTCCTCCGCCAATCCCAACTCGGCTGAGTAAGCTGCTCTCCAATCAGGAGCAAGTCCTACAGTCAATTGGTTGAACTGGAGGCAGCTGTGCGGAAGCTGTTTACTTCTCTCCCAGCGCCATATTGTGGGAGAGCAGATGCATAGAATAAGTCCTAATTCGAGCAACTTAGTCTAGTCCGGATTGCTCCCCACAGATCCCCCTTTCTTTTTATTTTTTGGCGTTGATACGCGCCTGTCCTCGGTGTCCCGCAGCACACACTCTGCTGTACTTGCTAGAGTTGCCACAGGCTCTTACAAGTCCTATCAATCAGGAAAACCGAATCCGGGTCCTCTCTTCGCCATTGTGAGGAGGTTTTTAGGCGCTGATGCACGCCCGTGTTCGGTGCCCTGCAGCGCATGCTCTGCTCTGCCCGCAGGGGCTTACAAAACCTATCAGGCAAACCGAATCCAAGCCTTCTCACTGCCTTTTTGTGGGGGAGACTTATTAGTGTTGGTTTGTGCCTATCTTCGGTGACCTGCAGCTCATACTCTGGTCGAGCTTTGCTGGCGCTTACCGCCTTAAATCAGGCAGACCGAATCCAAGCCTCCTAATTGTTGCATTGTGGGGAAGCTTTACTGATGTTAATTCGTGCCTGTCTTCGGTGACCTGCGGCTAGCCGCCCAGGTGCTCATCGCCTCACTAATCGGGCAGACCGAATCCAAGCCTTCTAATTGGCATGTTGAGGGGAGGCCTTATTTTTCTCTATTTCTCTATCTCCGGGCATTTCTATTTCTCCCATTTTACTTCTGTCTGCCAACATTCCTATTTCTCTTTTACTTCTAAACTTCTGTTTCTCTTATCCCCGCAGCTTTCCGGCACCTCGCCCCGCCGGCGGGTTCCCGGCTCTGCGCCGCTTCAGCCCGCGCCTCTCTCCTCTGCGCGGCTCGGCTTTGCGCGCACACTCCGCGGTCTCGCACTTAACCCTTTCGCGTCTGAACCACGGCCTCGCGCCAGCCCCGCGTTCCCTATCTATTCACGCCCCGTGCTCTCTCTGCACGCGGCGGCTTCCGCGAGTCACACAGCGTAGCTTACGTGTCCGCCACTATCATTCAATCTAAGTTCCCCGGGCTAGCCTGGCGAATTCAACCCAGCTCACGTCTCCGCCCCACGGTTTGGCTTCCAGTCCTTTGCTCCCCGGGCTAATCAGACGGATCCCAACCAGGCTCACGTTTCCGCTTCTGGTTTTAACTTTTCGCCCCCTATTCCCGGGCTAACTTGAGAATCCCAAAGTGGCTTTCGTTTCAGCCTTGGCCTGCCCCCCGCGGCTTCAATTTCCCTAACACTTTTCTCTACCCGGTATGTTTCCCTAAGTTTTCTTCCAACAATATTCCTCCCTCATTTCTCCTGGCCTCTCCCCACAGTCCGCATCCGAGTCTGTTTGTTCTAACTTTCGCTTTCGACCTTGGAGATTTCTCCCAGCTTCCCCCCGTAGTCCGTATCTGAGTCTATGCCTAGGCTTTCAACAGCTTCTTCTGGCACCTCTTTCGTCCGGCTTTTCCGTAGGCTATTTACTAGTCTCTCTCTCCGGTAATTTCCCATTTCTTCCCGTTTCTTCCCGTTTCTTCCCTCCTAGGTTTCTGTCCATCCTAAGTTTCCTATCCGTCCTAGGTTTCCTATCCGAGTCAGGTTTCCTATCCGAGTCACGGCACCATTATGTCGCTCCCCCTCTTCGTGGAGGAGCAACACAGGACCCTGCGCTGTTCTTTCGTCTGCTCGGCCCTCCCCGGGTTTGCTGCTGGTTCTTCCCGGGTTGGCTACTATCCCTTCCACCTCCGTGGAAGGGCAGTTCCCCCTGGCCGCATTCCCCACTTCCGCAGGGGAGCGGCACACCGCCGGCCGGCTCTTCTCGGGGGCTGCACAGGTGTTCCTTCAGCTAGATGTTCCCCATAGATGTTCCTGGTGCATGCCGTCTCTCTCCTCCTTTATAGTCCTCCTCCGCCAATCCCAACTCGGCTGAGTAAGCTGCTCTCCAATCAGGAGCAAGTCCTACAGTCAATTGGTTGAACTGGAGGCAGCTGTGCGGAAGCTGTTTACTTCTCTCCCAGCGCCATATTGTGGGAGAGCAGATGCATAGAATAAGTCCTAATTCGAGCAACTTAGTCTAGTCCGGATTGCTCCCCACAGAAATGTAGGGTCCCTTTTTCAAAAATAAAGGAAAAAGTGCTGTTAAAAGTACTGAAACAAATTTTCTGTGTTACCACTCTTGTCATGATGTTTAAAATTTTCTATTTAACATCATTTTAAGTAAAAATTATTAGCATGAATTTTTCCATTATTGCTAATATTGTGCAATTCCAGTTTTAAATACAAATATAAGAACATTTAACCCATCTGCAGAAACACAGAAATTTCATGGATCATATTTCATAGCTCGAACAAACCTATGTATTTTGTTCTTACTAGAACAGTGGAAACACTGCACAAAGCAAACTCACCTGTTTTTATTTTCTCTCCATCTTTCTATTTGAAAGGCAGAGAGAGAGAAAGGCAGAAGAAGCTGCCATCCTCTGGGTCACTCCTCCCATGCACCTACCTTGGCCTGGTCCTCAGTGAAGCCTGAATCCGAGAACTTAGTCTAGGGCTTCTCCAAGGATAGCAGGAACCGAATTACTTGAGCCATCCCCACTGACTCTGGGGCCTGCATTGGCAGACAGCTGCAGTCAGGAGCAGGCCACAGTATCCTAACCACCAGGTCAAATGCCCCAGTATTTCTATCCATTCCTTCTCTAGACCCTGTTTCTGGGGCCTTGCCTCCCCTCCTTAATCAGGAGAGTAAATGTTGTTTGCTTCCATCTGGTCCAAGCCTTTCTTCCTGGAGCCCATCTGGGTTGTTATGAAAACCTTTCTGACTCCTTTCTGTGGTCACTGCAGCTTCCAGCCCACGAGTTCCCCGCTCACATGGGCACACCGCCACATTCTGCTGCACTGCCCTCTGTGCTGTTTGGCTGCCTGAAGTTCTACATTTGTAAACCAGTTATTCAGGCTATAGCCTCACAGGATTGGACTTTGTTTCTGTTTTGTATGAGAATTAAGCAAACAAAAAAGCTGAACTTCTTTTAGTGAAAGTAAGGGGTATAAAACTGAGATTATATTTAAATTTTAAATATAATAGTCACTCCTATTCCAAGTAGCAATTCCTAAAGTGCTTTTATTATCCTCATCATAAATGAATATACTCATTGTGCAGATTTTGACATATTCAGGTACTTGCTGGTTGCCTGATAACGAATGTGATAAAATGTTAAAATTTGGGAAATCTGGGTGAAGAGTACAAAAGAATTATTTGTATATAATATCTGCCTGAAATTATTTCAGAAAAAAGTTAAAATGTCTCATTCCTAAACCATTATAGATTATTCAATTAAAAAAATGCTTAAGATAATTGCAGTAGGATCGTGTAGCATGAGGCCCATTAACAGCAATTACTTATAATTAAAGGATAATAAAAGTATTTGATCAAGTACTAAAGTAACCATTAAGCCATAAATGTATGCAGTAACATGGATGCAAAGGATATGTGGTTTGAAAGTATCAACAAAACTAGAAATCCAGTTTCTAAGAAATTGGAATCTTGGGAAAAAGTTTAAAAGACTTTTTGGAAAAACATTTCAAGTGATTCCCAGGGACCCTTTTCGCTTGCTAAGTAAGCATATTGAAACCAGAGACTATTCAGATTAGTGAGATGTTCTATTAACAGTTTTAATGAAGATTTCAACAGTGCCCTTAGAAACAGAAGACCTTAAGAGTTTTCGTCCATATTCTTTGTTGTGATTGGCCTGGAGTAGGATTCCCCACCCACTTGATTTATTTTCTGCCTTCATTTTACTTGCTTCCTCTGCTCGCACACCTCCTCGCCTGAACACTTGAGGTAGGACGCTAATCTCTGTATGTGGACCTATTGTGAAATATACTTAGCATATACCTTAAAAAATTAAAGTGTAATTTGTTAGATTATCAGAATAATTGAAATTTAAAATTGCTTACTAAGAAAATACATTCCTTTGTAAATGAAAGTAAAAATTCCAATTTCAGGAGCTGATCATACTGTAGAAGTTTCCACTCTTATTAGTAACATTTTCTTTTGTAAAAGTGATAGTCTAAGAAACTTGTTTAATTTTCAGCTTAAATTTCAAATATAAAGGAATAGAAAAAAGAAAACATTATATAAATGGTGATTCGTGTACTGTTATATATGTTTCATATGTGTATCAGATACGTGTTAAACATATAACAGTATAGAATCCTATAAAATCCATTCTACCTATTCTGTGGTTCTATCTACAATCATTTATATACTTATTCATAAGCCTTAATAAGATTTTATTTCAAAACCTATGTTCCTTAGACCAACCATTAGAAAACTGCTCATTCAATCCAGATAAATGACTAAAGAAAATTACTCATGTGTGCCTTCTAGGCTACACTTGATCTTAGCCAAAAGGCTGAGAAGCCATGTGTGTGCCTTCCAAGTTTGCTGGTTCCCCTTGTCAGTAATAGATGAGATCACTTGCCCATTTCTTGCTTGGAATATTCAAAGCTACAGGCTGGGTTGCCCTCCCTTGCAGCTACAAATCTGCACGCCCTTTAGCCCTGTTTATATAATGGAACTCTTCATGTTCATTTCCAGAGCAGCAGCCGTTCATGCGTGGTGCACTGTGAACTCCTGTGATAATTAGCCAACAGCAGCTTTATCTGTACAACCTCATACCATAAGACGGAAAATGGCCTGTGCTGAGTGTCCTTTTCATGTGCCAAGCCTAGAGGAGCTTGCTGGAGGTAAAAACAACTTTCAATTTAGACTTTTAGAAATTATTCCAAGAAGAAAAAAGATTTAAAAGAAACTAAGATAAATCTGTATCTTATTACTTATCTAAATGTATAGGTTACTTATTGAAATGATAATTTGCTACAGAATTTTTTGTTTCAGCATCTGATTCACACTATTTTTATTGAGAAAGTGCAAAACTCTGTCCTTCCAAAAAAAAAAAAAAAAAAAAAACGAGCTTCCCTTTTGTAGGATCTTCTTGGTGATACCAATTGCATAGGATGAAAATGACTAAAGTAATCCAAGATTTAAGTATGTGTGATACCCAAAGTGCTGCCCAACTTTGCTTTATTAACTTCACCACTTACAATATTCTTTATTTTTTTTGGACAGGCAGAGTTAGAGAGAGAGCCAGAACAATATTCTTTAAATATAGAACCTACTGGTATATTAATTATGTTCCCAACATGCTACCTTTTCCCATCTTCTGACTTCAAAGACTGCTAGTGAACTTCCTGCGATAAATTAGGAGGAAGATAGATGAGAAAAGGAAAAGAAAAATATCAAATGAGTCAGAATAGTACCAATTCACTTTTCAAAAATGTGTTCTGTTTGATGATAAATATAAAATCTTCCCTTATTTCTCAAAGTGTGGTATCCTAGTAATTATATCCTAATAAGATTGAAGTTGAGGTATACTCATTTTTGGCTTTGTTGTGGTTTTCCTCTTGATGACCTTTCTGATTTTGGTTTTGTTTTTCTTTCCCTAATTTGATAGTAGTTGGTGAACAGTCTGTATTGCCCGTATCCTTTGGTCTATATGTCTTTTCTGTTAGTGTTTCTGATGTGATAGGACAGCCAAGCATCTTCCCTTTTGAGTGCCCTTTTTTTTTTGTTTTTTTCTTTTTAATTTTATTTAAGATGAGTGTCCTTTTAAAACCTATCTTTATGTGTTTCCATTGATATTTTCCTTCCTTATATACAGGATATATTCAGTACAAAACAGAAATGGAGTCTAAGTTTTTTAAAATTTATTTTTAATTCTTATATAAAATTTTATAGTAAGAACCTGGTCCCTTTATAGTTGGTAAAAAAAAAAAATAGGTTTTGCTATGTTTTTGCTTGCTGAACCTTAGTTTATAAATTCTTAAGTCTACAGTCATTAGTCCAGGCAGGAGAATTTTTTCCAATCACTTTGATTCCTGTTCTTCCATGGCAAGATTTAGAAAGACTTCATGTCTTTAAATGGTCTGATTCTAAAAAGTTAAATTAATGGTTGACACTACTATCAGAATTTTTTTGTAAGAACTTTTGACCCTTAAACTTACATTGCTTTTAGGTGTATATCTTTGCAACAGATATAAAATGCTTTTTTTGCATCTTTATTGTGGTATAACATCTACGGTAAAGTACACTAACTTTTATACAGCTTGTTGAATGTTAACATGTGTTAACACCCATGTAATTACCATCCAGATCATTTTCAATGTACCAGAAGTTTAACCTTCCCCATCAGTGTCTCTACCCTGAGAGCTAACACTATTCTGATTTCTGTCATCTTCAATTAGTTGTCTGTTTCTGAAATATAGAAAGTGAAGTCCTATGTAGTCTGTATTCTTTGTGTCTGGATTCTTTTGCTCCACATTTTGTAATCTTCATTGAAATGTTTGCATGTGATTGTTTACTTTTGAACATTTGAAAGATTTATTTGGGGGAGCTGGGGTGGTGTCCTAGCAGTTTAGCTGCCGCCTGCGATGCCAGCATCCCTTACGGGTGCTGCTTTGATTCCTGGCTCCTTCACTTCTGATCCAGCTTCCTGCTAATATGCCTGGAAAGCACCCATGTGGGAAACCTCCATGAAGTTCCTGGCTTTGGCCTGTCCCTGGCCCGGAAGTTCTCTATCCTTTCTCTCTCTCTCTCTGCCTTTCAAATAAATAAAAGTATTTTTAAAAATTTTATTTGGAAGGCAGGGAGACAGAGAAAGTACAGCAGAGATTTTTCCATTCCACTGATTCACTCTCCAAATTCTTGTAACAGTTAGGACTGGACCACATAGAACGCAGGAGACGAGCTCAAGCCAGGTCTCCCATGTAGGTGGCATTAGCAGGAAGCTGGAATTGGGGGTGGAGCCCAGACTGGAACCCAGGCAATCCAGAATAGGATGCAGACGACACCCCAAAGGGTCCCAAGTAGTGTCTTAGGTGCTAGGCTAAATGCCAGCCCCAGTTGCTGAGTTTAAATGTTACTTTCCTGCAGGTTTTGGAATCCTCTCTTTAAAAATGAAGGTAGTTCCTCTTCCAGGCCAGCTCTCTGCCGTGGCCCGGGAGTGCAGTGGAGGATGGCCCAAGTGCTTGGGCCCTGCACCTGCATGGGAGACCAGGAGAAGCACCTGGTTCCTGCCATCGGATCAGCGCGGTGCACTGGCCGCAGCACGCCGGCCGGCCGCGGCAGCCATTGGAGGGTGAACCAACGGCAAAGGAAGACCTTTCTCTCTGTCTGTCTCTCTCACTGTCCACTCTGCCTGTCAAAAAAAAAAAAAAAAAAGGTAGTTCTCACCTGAGTAAGGACAATGTGTTAGCCTTCAATAGTTTATAAGCACTGTAGATAAGATACTTATGTGTCTTAGTCTATATTACTATGCTTGCTATGTCAATTATCTAATCCTACTCAATAATAGGCCCATTTCCCCTCTGTGGTTTTTTTTTTTTTTTTTTTTTTAAGATTTATTTATTTATTTGAAAGTCAGTTACACAGAGAGAGGAGAGGCAGAGAGTGAGAGAGGTCTTCCATCTGATGGTTCATTCCCCAGATGGCTGCAACTGCTGGAGCTGCGCGGATCCGAAACCAGGAGCCAGGAGCTTGTTCCGGGTCTCCCACGCGGGTGCAGGGGCCCAAGGACCTGGGCCATCTTCTACTGCCTTCTCAGGCCATAGCAGAGAGCTGGATTGGAAGAGGAGCAGCTGGGACTAGAATCAGTGCCCATATGGGATGCCGGCGCTTCAGGCCAGGGCGTTAACCCCACTGTGCCATAGTGCTGGCCCCTCCCCCTCTGTTTTAGTACACATCTGGGTTAGGAATGTGATGCAGAAAAATTGAGGAACATTTGATATGCAGTGGCATAGTTTTATGTACTGTTACACAATCCTTTTCTTGTCTTTATTAGTTATGCAGAAGGGGCTAAAAGATAACTTCGCTGATGTCCAGGTCTCTGTAGTTGATTGCCCTGATATGACTAAGGAGCCATTTGCCTTTCCAGTGAAAGGTAAGCAGTTTCTGCAATTTGCTTTTGATTTTGACTCATGATCTTTTTCTGAAACGAGAATTATTTTATCTGTAAATAAAAGATATTGTCCTAATTTTAGGCTAAATTGTGCTCAATGTTTTCTGAAAGTAGTCAAATTTCATTTTATATCCTTGTGGCAAAAGTTTGTGTTGTATGGACTTTTGTAACATTCACTTTAATAAGCTGCAATCTTTGATAAATTTTATTTTTAATTGCTCAAGTGACAAGGAAAATTACTTTTATTTTTCTGTTTTTAATTATTTATTTCAAGCCAAGGAGGTATCTTAAAAGATTTACATTTGATTCATATATTAAATATTAATAACTCTTCAACAGATTTACCAGATAATCACCCACTGTTTGAAGTGACAAGGAAGGGGAATTAATATTGATTAACATATTTAGGCAGTGTGCTAGATACCTTTACAGTTACACTGCAAGGAAAGAACTCGCTCCAGGCTTCATAGATGAGAAACTGAAGTGGTGAGAGGATGAGTAAGCTCAGTGTGAATCATAGTCAGGATTCAAATGCAGGTCTCTCTGCTTACAAAGTCTAACCTTTACTCACTATATGCCTTTTATAGCTGTGTTTCTTCCAAATATGAGAGTTATATGTTCTCCCTGCTAATCAGTTGACTGAAATAAAATAAGTCAGAGAACATGAAGAGTACAAAAAAGAATATAAAATGGTTAATCTTAATTCTGTACTGCAAAGGGTAATCTTTTTAAAAAATTTCTGGTCAATAATTTGAGTCTTTTAAATTGCAATACTGAAAGCTAGATAGGTATGTATTTGCATTAGATATAAGATATGCATGTATGTATATGTATATGTTTGATCTTTCATAACATAGTTAAACACTGTCTACATGAACTGGTCTCACTAGGTCACTAATGACCTTGGTATAATCTATGTAGATCATGCTGCTGGCTCATTGCTGCTGGGCATTCTCCCCTTAGTGCTCTCTGCTCTCTCCTTGGTTCTTTGCCTCTTCTGGGTTGGTGCCTTTACTGGCTGCTTTGTGTTTTGGCAGGCTCTTTTTTTAAGATTTATCTTATTTATTTGAAAGACAGAGTTACAGAGAGAGGTAGAGCCAGAGAGAGAGAGAAAAAAAAACAAGAGAGGTCTTCCATTCGCTGTTCATTCCCCATATGACCACAACAGCCAGAGCTGAGCTGATCTGAAGTCAGGAGCTTTTTCTGGGTCTCCCACGTGTGTGCAGGGGCACAAAGACTTGGGCCATCTTCTACTGCTTTCCCAGGCCATAGCAGAGAGCTGGATCAGAAGTGGAGCAGCTAGAACTCGAACTTGCGCCCACATGGGATGCCGGCGCTGCAGGCCAGGGCTTTAACCCGCTGCACCATGGCACCAGCCCCTTGGCAGGCTCTTACACATTGATATTGTCCAGAATTCTTTCCTCAGTTGCTTCTTATTTTGTTAAATAAGATTTATGATTTTCTATACTTGAAAGGCAGACTGATAGAGACAGAACGACAGAGAAAGAAATCTTCCATCCATTAGTTCACTCCCTAACTGGCTGCAATGACCTGGGCTGGGCTAGGCTGAAGCCAGGAACCCGGAGTTCTATCTAGGAATCTCATGTAGGTGACAGGGTCCCAAGTACTTGGGCCATCTTCTGCTACTTCCCTAGGCGCATTATTAAGGAGCTAGATAAGAAGTAGAGCAGGGGGCCGGCATTGTGATGCAGTGAGTTAAACCACTGACTGCAACACTGGCATCCCATATGGGAACCAGTTCCAGTCCCAGCTGCTCCACTTCCGATCCAGCTCCCGACTAATGTGCCTGGGAAAGCAGCAGAGGATGGCCCAAGTGCTTGGGCCCCTGCACCCTCGTGGGAGACCTGGAAGAAGCTCCTGGCTCCTGGCTTTGGCCTGGCCTGGCCCAGCCATGGCTGTTGCGGCCATTTGGGGAGTGAGCCAGCAGATGGAAGCTCTGTCTCCTCCTTTCACTCTCAGTAACTCTGCCTTTCAAATCAATGAATAAATCTTTAAAAAAATAAAATAAAATAAAAAGAAGTGTAGCATCCAAGGCTTGAACCAGCATCATAAGCCATGGCTTAACCCACTGCGCCACAACACCAGCCCAGCCATTTCCTATTTTGTATACTTTCTCTGAGTATTTCCATCTGTTCTTGTGGTTTTATTACTCCCAGTATACAACAAATTTGAAATCTGTACATCTTACCTAGATCTCTTTTTCTTATCTGTAGATATTTCTAGCAGCCTGTAGAACTTCTCCATTTATACATCCTAAGGGCAATTTGAGATTAACATGCCTAAAATCTAATTCATTGTCACACTATAGTTGCCTATCCTTTCTTGTCCTTTTAAAAATCTCTCCTCTGTGTCTACAGTCATTATTGTCAACTATTGCTTATCTTTCCCCCTGAGTACTAAAAGAGCCTCCTAATCGCTTCTCTAAACTTTAGCATCACTGTCACTTATAAGAAAAAGTCTTGTCCATGAGTCATTTCGCTGATTCCCTGGAAAACATTTCCAACGTCTCCCATTACAAATGGAACCTATAAGAATTTTATACTTTGGGGTGGGCTTTTGGCCTAGCAGTTGAGATGCTGCTTGGGATGCCTGCATCCCACCTTGGAGTACCTGATTTTGAGTCACTGCTTACTCCCAAGTCCAGCGTCCTGTGAACACACTCCCTGGGAGGCATCAGGTGGCAGCTCAAGTCCTTAGGTCTTCGCCACCTATGTGGGAGTTCCACATTGAGTCCCCAGCTCCCAGCTTTGGCATGGTCGAGCTCCAGCTGTTGCTAGCTTGTGAGGGATTGAACCTTGATGGGAGGTATTTCTTGTTCCCTCTGCCTCTGCCTCTCAAATAAATAAGTAAGTAAAAATTTAAAGAGAATTTTATGCATTTGTATATAATTGAAGAAATAGAGCAACTTTCTCTACTTTTCAGTATAATATGTTAAACTGACAAAAACAATTTATTTTAAATATGCCTTCTTCCAAATTGTGTCTGGCTGTACCTGTGTTGGTAATTAAAAATGTAAGTAGAAAGTCCCTAGCATCTAAAGTTATCTCTAATTACTTGTCATTTTTATAAACAACTTTGGGAATAAACAACTTTATTCCCAAATAAACAAAAGGAGGATTTCCCAGAAGAGATCCAAAGAACTTAAATTCTACCAGAGCAAAATATTTGAAATAAAAATAATTTTAACAAAAAAAATCCTCAGCACACATTTCAGAGAAATAAGACATTATAGACTAATTCTAGAAAACTCATCCAATCTATACTTTGGCCTCATTTCTAGCCCATCAACTTTCAGTTGCCTTTAGGCTACCAATTATGTCAAGTCATACTTGGCCATCATAATAGCAGAGAAACAGGTAGTTAATACAGGACAGGAGAACTAGCTTCTTACATCTTTCAACCCCTTGCAAATGAAGAAGTTACATACTTGTAATAAATTAAATTAGCATCTCCTGGCATTTTATACTTTAGTTGGATGTTTGCTCATTTCTAAGATGGCTTGTGTTTTTTTAGGCATCTGTGGGAAAACTAGAATTGCAGAAGTAGGAGGTGTGCCTTACTTAATGCCTCTTGTAAACAGAAAAAAAGTAAGTGTGCTTTTATTCTTCATATTCACATGAAGATTATAGAAAATAGACTGATTCCTCTATTTGGAATTAGAAGAGCCATTGATCAATGTGGGAAGGAAGTGCTAATGAACTCGGTAATAAAATATGGAATTTGTATAAGTTCTAATTTAAATGCTTTTCCCACTTCTTAGGTTTATGATCTGAATAAGATTGCAAAAGAAATCAAACTGCCTGGAGCATTTATTCTTGGGGCGGGTGCAGGCCCACTTCAGACTCTTGGGTTCAATTCTGAGGTCAGTATATATATAATTGTTGTATTTAATTTTATTGGTTTGAAATTTGGTTTGTCTTTCTCCTTTTAATGGCTTATCAAAAAGACTACTTTCCTTGCGGATTGTGTCTGATGTCCTATCTCTCTGCACAGATTTGATACTATGTAATACAGATTTGGGCTGCAGCATTTGCTCCAGTTGGTCCAACGGAAATGGAGCATGCATGGAACTCTAGTCTCAGATTCTCTTGAGGGTCTAGGTAAAGTCTTAGATTCATCAAAGGTTTTAGGGTATTCTGAAGGTCCTGAATTATGAAAGATTTTTATCCTTTTATATCCTAGGGATTCCTTGCTTCTTTATAAATCTTTGCCTTTGGTTCTAAAGTACCTTTGGATCAGAGGTGAGATGGAATATTAACTGACATAGTCAACTCCCTATTGCAGAGAAAATAAGAAATTATCAGAGAAATATGATGGTTATTACAAAAGTGTATGGTTGTTACTAGTGTATGGCACATATACTACTATTTAGTTGTGGGAGGGGGCAGACTTAACAGGTTATTCACTCTTCCATTCATGAGATGCAAAGAAACGGTGAGATTTTTATATTTGTATATAGTAACGTACAGATTGCGATGTGCCATATATACTAAATGGTAGTGCTGTTGTATATGACATGCGGAGTGAATGACCTGTTCTCTCACAACCTCTTCAGATGTGACCATTAGTCAGTAGTGGTACAGTTGTTTTGCAGAAACAGTAATATAATTTGCCAAGAGTTCAAGAGGGGAAAAAAAGTTTAAAATGTAAAATTAGATATTTCAAAGCAAATATTATAATGTTATAGAAACACTTTAAGAATATTGTAGGCATTTTGTAACATGTTTTTCTAGTTGTTTGTATATAACATTATTTCATATTTCATGTCTTCTTACTAGAACTTGAAATAAAATATCTTAAATCTAGGATAAAATATTTTGTTATATTCAAAATATTCTCTGCATAAAGATACTAAGATCGACTAATTATCTTATTTTATTTTCAGTTTATGCCAATTATTCAAACAGAAAGTGAACACGGACCTGGTGTGAATGGAAGTTACTTTGCTTGTATTAACCCTGCAGATGGAGGGTGCCTACTACAGAAATACAGTGAGAAGTATCATGATTTTGGGTGTGCATTACTGGCTAATCTTTTTGCCAGTGAGGGCAAACCTGGCAAGGTGATTTTAAATAAAAAGACTATTGTTTAAATGTTCTCAGGTAGCTAAAAATTTTAACTGTTATTACCATAAATATGCTTTTGCTAAGAAAAAATTAGAGCTTTTTAACTCAAGTATAAAAGATTCATAAGAGAATACAAGCAGAGTGAAAGTTTTATTTAAAACTGAGATCCAGAATAATATTAAAGAGAGGTGGGCATTTGGCCTACTGGTTAGGCCACTGGTTAGGATGCCTGCTTACCACATTGGAGTACCTGAGTTTGGTTCCTGGATCCTGCTGCTGATTGGAGCTTCCTGCTATTTTTGACCTTGTCGGGGCCAGTGGTGATGTCTCAAGTGATTGAGTTCTTGCTTTCCACATAGGAAGAACTGGATTGAGTTTATGGTTCTTAGTTCCCCCCAACCCCTGCCCCTTGCAGTTGTAGCAGTTTGGGAAGTGAACTCACAGATGAGAGCCCCACCTGTCTCTTCTCTCTTAAATAGGAAAAAAAAAATTTTTTTTTTTTTGACAGGCAGAGTGGACAGTGAGAGAGAGACAGAGAGAAAGGTCTTCCTTTTGCCTTTGGTTCACCCTCCAATGGCCGCCGCGGCCAGCGCACCGCGCTGATCCGAAGGCAGGAGCCAGGTACTTCTCCTGGTCTCCCATGGGGTGCAGTTAAATAGGAAATTTAATAATAATAATAATAATAATAATAAAAACACCACAGATATTTCAAGTCATACTTATGAGTACCTCAAGTATGGAATTTTCAATTTTTTTTTTTTTTTTTTTTTTGACAGAGTGGACAGTGAGAGAAAGAGACAGAGGGAAAGGTCTTCCTTTTTCCGTTGGTTCACCCCCCAGTGGCTGCTGCAGTCGGCGCAAGGCACTGATCCAAAGCCAGGAGCCAGATGCTTCTCCTGGTCTCCCATGCGGGTGCAGGGCCCAAGCACTTGGGCCATCCTCCACTGCACTCCCGGGCCATAGCAGAGGGCTGGCCTGGAAGAGGAGCAACTGAGACAGAATCCAGCGCCCCGACCGGGACTAGAACCCGGGGTGCCGGCGCCACAGATGGAGGATTAGCCTATTGAGCCGTGGCGCCGGCCGGAATTTTCAAATTCTAAAACAATAAAATCCAAGGCTAACATAATATTTTAATTTTTTAAGATCTATTTATTTATTTATTTGAAAGACAGAACAACAGGTAGAGGGAGAAACAGAGAGAGCTTCCATCCACTGGTTCACATTCCAAATGGCTGCAACAACCAGGGCTGGGCCAGGCTGAAACCAGAAGCTAGAAACCCCATCCTGGTTTCCCACATGGGTGGCAGAGGCTCAGCTATCTGGGCCACCTTCCCCTTCCTCTGCGGCCCCTTCGTAGGAAGCTAAATTGAAACCAGAGCAGCTGGAACTTGAAATGATGCCCTGATAATGGGATGCCAGCATCATAAGCAGGAGCTTAACCTGCTTTGCCACAACACTGGCCTTTAACAAATATCTTAAAATTTAAAAAAGAGTAATATTTAGTGAATAATTCTTTATTTTTTTCTGGGCAACTGAATGGTAATAGGAGTGAGTTACTTATGTAAACCATGCAGCCGATCACACATTGTGCTAGATAGAAATGGTGGTTCCAAGCAGTTGACCCAGGTTTGTTTCCCAGCCAATGCACCAAAAATAAGGAGTTAATGCCTCACTTCCTATTTTCTTCCTGTTTTTCCACAAAAAGATGATTTTTGTTTTAGCCACTGTGAGGACTCTCAGAAGCCACTTCAACTGCTTTGGGGAATGTGGCAGAGAAGATAAAGTAATCTCGTCCCCCTCCCTCCCATTGCCTGAGTTTCATCCTTTAAGCCAGGGAGCATTCTCTAGATTTCAGTGTGGGACTTAGCTAGAACTCTCCCAGTGCAGGAAAACATGAATCACACTTGTTATCAGAGTAGATTATACATTACTGATGTGTATGTGTGTCTGTACCAGATGGATCAAGACGTACAAGAAAGGGGCTGGGGCACCTTAGCACAGATCTGGGTGCTTGAAGCAAACAAGGGAATGTTGGCTTGTGGCATGAAATTGTAGTTTCACTTTGGTAGTTTACATAAAATTTTGCAGCTTAACCAACAGTAGGCATTTTATATCCTCTGTAGGTCATTGAGGTAAAAGCCAAAAGAAGAACTGGACCACTTAACTTTGTGACTTGCATGAGACAGACTCTGGAAAAACATTATGGAGATAAGCCTGTAGGAATGGGAGGTACTTTCATTATTCAGAAGGGAAAAGTAAAGGCTCACATTATGGTAAGGACCCATGTATGCACATATGCATTTATGGGGGTGTGTGTGTGTGTGGGTGTGTGTGAATGTTCTTAAGATCTTAGGATTTTTAAATATATGTTGGATATTTTACCTTTAAAGACACCCTAAACAAATGTTTTTACTATTATTATATTACTTTAAAAGGTAAGTGACCAAAAAAAAAAAAAAAAAAAACCTGTAAATCATATTGTGAGATAAAGTTTATCTGGAGTTCTTTCATATTAATATGAAGATACTTCAAAAGTTGATGGAAAATGGAATTAGAAGGTATGTTTATTTTGGCACAAAAATTTTTGAAATTGTTTCTTGGGAAACATACTATGGAAGAAACCACTCTTAAATTTCAAAAAAACTTATAGTGTTTTGTAGTTGTACAGCAGATGAGGTGGTATCTACTTATTTATTTGCTATGTACATGGGTGTACAAATATTTCCTTAAGACCATACTTCAAGTTATTTTTGGTATTTACTAGAATAGAACTGCTGGATCATATGATTATTCTATGTTTAATTTTTTGAGGAACCGCCATGCCATTTTCTAAAATTTCTAAAATGGCTGCACCATTTTCCATTCTCATCAGCCATATCTCATCACATTCTCATCATGTGCTCACGAAGCACGAGAGCTTCAGTTTCTCCACATCATTGTCAACAGTTGTTGTTACTCACTTTTTTGATAATAGCCATTCTGTTGGGTGGGATGTGGTATTTCATTCTGGATTCATTTTGTACTTCTCTAATCATTAGTGATGTTGAACATCTTTTTGCCTTCTCATTGGCCATTTACATATCCCTTTAGAGAAATGCCCATTTAGTTCCTTTGCCTCTTTTATAAATGGGCTCTTTAGTTTTTTTGTTGTTGTTGGGCTTTAGGAGTTCTTTATATGATCTGAATATCATCACTTAACCATATATATAATTTGTAAATATTTTCTCCCATTTCCTGGATTGCTTTGTTACTCTGTTGACAGTCTCCTTTGATGCTCAAAAATTTTAAATTTTAATATATTAGTTTATCATTTTGTGTTGCTTGTGTTTTGGGTGTAATATCCAAGAAATTATGAACAAATCGAGTGTCATTGAAACTTTTCCCTTATGTTCTAAAAGTTTCAGCTCTTATGTTTAAGTCTTTGACCCTTTTAGGATTAACTTTTGTAAATGGTATAAAGTGAGGACCCAGATTTATTTGTTTGCATGTGTATATCCAGTTTTCCCAGCAGCATTTGTTGAAAAGCTATCTGTTCCCCAGTTAATGGTGTTGGCAGTTGTTTAAAACCACTTGGCCATATATGCAAGTGTTTATTTCTGAGCTTTCTATTCTATTTTATTGGTCTGGATGTCTATCTTTGTGCTAATACTGCACAGCTTCGGTTACTATACCTTTGTAGAAAGTTCTACAGTTAAGAAGTGTGAGACTTCTATCTTCTTTTTCAAGATTGTTTTGGCTATTCAGGGCCCCTTATGATTCCAAATGACAGGGGTAATGTGGTACAGTGGGTTAAGTGGCTGCCTGCAATGCTAGTAAGCCATATGAGTGCCAGTTCAAGTCCCCACTGCTTCACTTCAGATGCAATTCCTTGCCTCTGCACCTGGGCAAGCAGCGAAAGATGGGCTCCTGTCACCTTTGTGGGAGACCCTTCAGGTGGAAGATCTGTCTCTGTCGCCCCCCTCTCTGTAACTCTGCCTTTTAAATAAATAAATCTTTGGGATAAAAATCCCAAATTAATTTTAGATGGATTTTTCTGTTTCTGAAAAGAAGTCTTTGGAATTTCAATAAGGATAGTATTAATTCTTTAGATTGCTTTGAGTAAGTTTTGCCATCTTAACAATATTGTTTGTCTAATTTCTAAAAACATGGTACCACTCCACATATTGGGGTCTTTAATTTGTTTCACCATTGTTTTACAGTTTTCAGCATACAAATCTTTTGGCTCTCTGGTTAAGTTTGTTACTAAGTATTGAATCCTGTCTGATGCTTTTATCTACTTTGAGTGCCTTGCTTTTTAAAAAATTTGTTTAAGATTTGTTTATTTATTTGAAAGAGTCACACAGAGAAAGAGAGGCAGAGAGAGACAGACAGATCTTCCATCTGCTGATTCACTCCCCAATTGGCTGCAATGTCTGGAGCTGTGCCAATCTGAAGCCAGGAGCCAGGAGCTTCTTCCGGGTCTCCCATGGGGGCTCAGGGGCCTAAGGACTTGAACAATCTTTTGCTTTGCCAGGCCATAGCAGAGAGCTGAATCAGAAGTGGAGCAGCCAGGTTTCAAACCGGCGCCTGTATGGGATGCTGGCACTGCAGGTGGCGGCTTAACCCGCTCCGCCACAGTGCTGGCCCAGATTTTTTTTTTTTTTAAAGATTTATTTATTTATTTGAAAGAGTTACACAGAGAGAGGAGAGGCAGATAGAGAGAGAAAGAGAGGTCTGCATCCACTGGTTCACCCCCCAATTGGCCACAATGGCCAGAGCTGAGCCGATCCAAAGATAGGAGCCAGGAGCTTCTTCTAAGTCTCCCACGTGGGTGCAGGGGCCCAAGGACTTGGGCCACCTTCTACTGCTTTCCCAGGCCATAGCAGAGAGCTGTATTGGAAGTGGAGCAGCCAGATTTTGAACTGGCGCCCATATGGGATGCCGGCGCTTCAGGCCAGGGCGTTATCCCACTGCACCACAGCGCTGGCCCCTGGCCCTGCTTTTTAAAATATTTCATCATTGGGACTGTTTCTGTGGCAAAGCCAGGAAAGCCACAACTTGCAGTGCTGGCATCCTATATGGATGCTGGTTTAAGTCCCAGCTCCTCCACTTCTGATCCAGCTCCCTCCTAATGTGCCTGGGAAAGCAGCAGAAAATGGCCCAAGTCCTTGGGCACCTGCATTCACATGGGAGACCTGGAAGATGCTCCCGGCTCCTGGGCTTTGGCCTGGCCCAGCTCTGGCTGTTGTGGCCATTTGGAGAGTGAACCAGCAGATGGAAACTCAATCTCTCTCTCTCTCTCTCTCTCTCTCTGTCTAACTTAGTCTTTCAAATAAATAAATCTTAAAAAAAATTTTTTTTTTCATCATCGGTTGTAGTAATGATTTGGAACTAGAATGGGGACATACACACAGAAAAATTGAGAGGCTATATAGCATAAAAAGTAAAAGATTGTAATAGATTTATTCTTGCATTTACTCATTGATAAATTGTAGTTTCTATACACTGATTGATTATCCTTTCCAAAACCATGGTATACAATTTTCTGGATGCCAGAAATAGCCAAAGATATAAGAAGGTTTAAATTATTCAACTTAGTGAAATTATATACTTTATGCATTTTTAATTCTTAGTAATATTCAGTATATTTACCTATGTAATAATCTTTCATTGTAGCCAGGAGAATTTTCTTCCTGCCCACTGAACTCTGATGAAGATGTGAATAACTGGTTGCATTTTTATGAGATGAAGGCTCCTTTGGTCTGTCTACCAGTTTTTGTCTCCAGAGATCCAGTAAGTTTGTGTCTCTTATATTGCCGCAAATACATTAATAATGCTTCATTTTTAGGATATTCATTTAGATGTAGGCACCTTTTGTTGTGGTGGTATTTTTCAACAACTAGAGCAGACTCTACAATCTTCTTGAAAGATAATGGAGCAGTGGCTTACCACTGAATGAGTTAGGCAATGCAGATTTTACCTTTGAAAAAGTGAAGGCAGGAGTGCAGGCACTGTAGCACAGAGGGTTAAGCTGCCACTCTGGATGCCTACATCCCGAGTGATAGCACCTGGTGTGAGTCCCAGCTATTCTGAACTTAAAATCCAGCTTCCTGCTAATGCATATGGGAGGGTGGGGTGATGGCCCAGGCACCTGGGATACTGACACCCACGTAGGAAATCTGGAACAAGTTCCTGACTCTCGGAGCCTGTGATGGAGTCGGCTTAGCTGCCACATGTGACACTGGTATCCTATTGAGCACCAGGTAGAGTCTCAGCTGCTCTATTTCCAACCCAGCTTCCTCCTAAAGCACCTGGGAAAGCAGCCTGAGCCCCTGCCATCCAGGTGGGAGACCTGGATGAAGTTCCAGGCTCCTGTCCTTGGCCTGGCCCAGCGCTGGCTACTGTAGCCATTTGGGGAGTGAACCAGCAGCTTGAAGTCTCTCCCTCTCTTCTGTCTCTCCTTCTCTCTCTCCACAACACTGCTTTTCAAATAAATCTTTCTAAAAATGTTTCTGGGGGCCGGCACTCTGGTATAGTGGGTTAAACCACTGCCTGCAGTGCTAGCATCTCCTATGAGCACCAGTTCCAAGTCCTGGCTGTACCACTTCCAGTTAAGCTCCTTGCTAGTGCACCTGGGAAAGCAGCAGAGGATGGCCCAAGTGTTTGAGCCCCTGCACCCATGTGGGAGACCCTGAAGAAGCGCTTGGCTCCTCGCTTTGGCCTGACCTAGCTCTGGCCGTTGTGGCCATCTGGGGAGTGAACCAGCAGATGGAAGATCTTTCTCTCTCTCTGTAACTCTGCCTTTCAAACAAATAAAATAAATCTTTAAAAAAATGAAGAAAAAAAATTTCTGACTTCTAGTTTCAGCCTGGCTAACCCTAGCTAACTCTGGCAATTGAGGGCATTTGGGGAATGAACCAGCAGATTGAAGATCTCTTTGTTTTTCCTGTTTTATCATTCTTTCAAAAAATAAATCTTTCGGTGGGGGGGGGGGGCAGCGTTGTGGCATATGAGGTAAGGCCGCCTGTGACACTTCCAGACTTGGCTGCTCCACTCAATCCAGCTCTCTGTTAATGTGCCTGGGAAAGCAGTAGAAGATAGCCCAAGTGCTTAGGCCCCTGCAGTCACGTGGGAGACCTGGAAGAAGCTCCTGGCTCCTTGGCTTCGGACCAGCCCAGCCCCCATTGTTGTGGATATTTGGGAAGTGAACCAATAGATGGAAGATCTGTCTCTCTGTCTCTCTCTCCCTCTCTCTAACTCTGGCTTTCAAATAAATAAATCAAAAGAGAGAGGAAAGAAAGTAAAGGAATAGACATTTCAAAAAACATCCGAAGTCATGTTAATTGAGTAGAATCACAGATAGGATTCAGATCTCCTATTATCTTATTTACCATCTATTAAATTCTAATACTATATATAAGACATTCAAAGAAAGTACATCTTTTGATTCAGTTATGTCTCTGGAATTTTATTATTTATTTTAAAAGATTAATTTACTTTTTTTATTTGAAGGCAGAGTGACACACATAGATAGAGATGGATAGATGGGGAGAGACAGACCTCTGCTGGTTCCATCTGCTGGTTCACTCCCCCAGATAGCTGCAGTAGCCATAGCTGGACCAGGTTGAAGCCAGGAGTCAGGAATACCATCTGAGTCCCACGTGGGTGGCAGGGAGATAGGTACTTGGGTCATCTTCTGCTGCCTTCCCAGGCGCACTAGCAGGAAGCTGGATCAGAAGCAGTGCAGCCAGGACTCAAATTGGCACTCTTATAGGGGAAACCAGTGTCATCAACAGTGGCTTAACCTGCTGTACCGCATTGGCCCCTAGAATTATATTCTTAACTGTATCATGATTGTATAAAATGGTTAAAAGGTTATTCATATAATAATATTGTTATGGATAACAATATAACAATTATGAATAACCTTTTCATAATTGTTATATTGTTATCCATAACAATATTATTATATTGTTATTCATAACAATATTGTTATAATAGCAGAAGAGCTAGAAGTAATATAAATGTCAGTTGAGAAGAGTTAGTACATATAAGGGATCTTCAAAAAGTTCATGGACAATGCATATTTTACAAAAAATTGTGCATGGATTTCAAAACTTTTTGGATCAAAATAAACATTTCTCTTTAAAAAAAGTTATTTATTGTTTCTTTGAAAAGCAAGGAAATCTTCCATCTGTTGGTTCATTCCCAAAATGTTAGCAAAAGCCAAGAGTGGTCTAAGCTAAAACCAGGAGCCCAGGACTCAGCCCAGGTCTCCCATATGGGTTTCAGGGATCCAACTACTTAACCCATCATGTGCTGCCTCTCAGGGTGCACATTAACAGGAAGCTGGAATCGAAATGGAGCCAGGACTTGAACTCAGGCAGTCAATACATGGGATTCAGGCATTCCAAATGGCATTTTTTTTTTTTAATTTTTGATAGGCAGAGTGGACAGTGAGAGAGAGAGACAGAGAGAAAGGTCTTCCTTTGCCATTGGTTCACCCTCCAATGGCCGCCGCGGCCGGCATGCTGCAGCCGGCGCACCGCGCTGATCCGATGGCAGGAGCCAGGTACTTATCCTGGTCTCCCATGGGGTGCAGGGCCCAAGTGCTTGGGCCATCCTCCACTGCACTCCCTGGCCACAGCAGAGAGCTGGCCTGGAAGAGGGGCAACCGGGACAGAATCCGGTGCCCCGACCGGGACTAGAACCCAGTGTGCTGGCGCCTCAAGGCGGAGGATTAGCCTAGTGAGCCGCGGCGCCGGCCCCAAATGGCATTTTTAAAAAAGATTTATTTATTTATTTGAAAGTCAGAGTTACACAGAGAGAGAAGGAGAGATAGAGAGAGGTTTTCCATCTGCTGGTTCACTCCTCAATTGGCTGCAACAGCTAGAGCTGCACCGACCAGAAACCAGGAGCCAGGAGCATTCTGAGTCTCCCATGTGTATGCAGGGGCACAAGGTCGTGGGCCATCATGTATTGCTTTCCCAGGCCATAGCAGAGAACTGGATCAGAAGTGGAGCAACCGGGACTTGAACCAGCAGCACCCATATGGGATACTGGCACTGCAGGCATCAGCTTTACCCGCTACATGACAGCACTGGCCCCCAACTGGCATTTTTAAAAATGATTTATTTATTTATTTGAAAGAGAGAGAGTGAGAGAGACACAGAGAGAGATCTTCTGTCTACTGATTCACTCCTCAAATGGCTTCCATGGCTAGGCCTAAGGCAGACTAAAGCCAGGAACCTGGAGTTTTTTCCAGGTCTCCCATGTGGGTGCACAGGCCCAAGCACTTTAGTCATCTTCTGCTTCTTTCCCAGGCACACTCACAGGGAGCTGGATTGGAAACAGAGCGGCTAGGACTAAAACCATCATCCATATGGGATGCCAGTGTTGGCAGGTGGCATCTCAACCCACTGCACCACATGCTGGCCTCCTCAAACGGCATCTTAACCATTCAGCAAACACCCACCCTCAACTTACCTTTAAATTCCACTTTCCACGACTTAAAAAAAAAAAAAAAAGATGTATTTATTTATTTGATGGGGGGAGGGATAGAGAGAGAGAGAGAGATCTTGTATTCAGCAGTTTACTCCCCAAATGGCCACAATGGCAGTGGCCATATCAGGGTAAAAGTAGGAGCCGGGAACTCCGTCCTCATCTCCCACATGGGTTGAGGGACCCAAGTACTTGGGTTGTCTTCTCCTGCTTTCCCAGGTGAATTAGGGTGCTGGCTTGGAAGTAGAGCAGCTGAGACTCATACAGGCAGCCTGATGCGGGATGCCAGCATTGCAAGTGGCAGCTCAACCCATGCACCGCAGCACCAGCCTTCCATGAACTTTTTGAAGTGCCCTCCTACAGTGGAATGCCATGTAGGTGGAAAAGAACGAGGAAGCTCTTTTGTAAATCTGATATATAAAGATCTCAAAGCTATATTGTTAAGTGAAAAAGAGCAATAGGAAGAACATTGTGTAGAAGAAATCAAAGTAAATATTTCTGGATTGATACATAAGACACTGCTTACCTTGGTTTACTGCAAAGAAGTGAGTTAGGGCAAGAGAGGAGGAAGATTCATTTTACTGAATATGTCCTTTTGCATTGTTTGAATTTGGAATCATGTGACTGTATTACCTATTTTAAAGGTAAAGTGAAAGTGATTATAACATAAATTTTAAAAGTCCTCCATCCCCCTTAAACAAATTGTAATAAAAAAATTGAAGTACTTCCTAACAGATTGCTTGTTTGTTGTCTTAGGGCTTTGATTTACGACTGGAGCACACTCATTTTTTCAGTAATCATGGAGAAGGTGGACACTACCATTATGACACCACCCCTGACATAGTGGAATATCTGGGATACTTCTTACCTGCAGAGTTTCTCTATCGCATCGATCAGCCAGAAGAGACCCATTCTATTGGGCGAGATTAAATCAGCTGATCTCATTTGGAAAGAGCGTAGTTAACTAAGGTTAATTAACTAACTCATTAACTGATACTAACTTAAATTCCAATAGAAATGACCTTACTACTTAAACCCTATTTTTCTTGGCCTTTACAATGAAGAGGAATATTGACAATGCAGTTTGAATTACTTCATAGATCTGTCAGAAAAAGATTATTGGGAGCAATGATACATAATTGAAATCTTTTTTGCATATATACATTTACTGAACCAACTTCATTTTTCTACTGGTATGACAGTAAGAAAATCTGTTTCGTTTATGCCTCATATATAAATGTGATCAATAATCATCTAATTATTCCTACTATTTAACAGTAATAATTTGCATTGACATAACATTATTACAATTTTCAGTCTCAATAACTAAATGGATATTTCTGGATATTAGAAAAAATCATTCTTTAGAAATGTTGATAGTACTGATTTTAAAAATCTGTTCTAGAAATCAGAATATTGCTTCTTCAAGGAGCAAGATGGGCAGGGGAGCCCTTCTTCCTTCTGGGGAAGTTAAGCTCTACCCAGAAGTTGGCAGTTTGCCTTTCACAAACATCAGCAAATAGTTAGCAATGATTCTTCCTGTTATTGGATTGTCCCCGGAAACACTTTATACCTTGTTGGTCATTTGCAAGAAGAGAAGAGAAAAAGCATCAAAAGATAACACTAATGTGACCATATAAGGGACATTCAAATAGTTTGTGGAAAATGCATTTAATAAAAACTATGCATAGATTTCAAAATTTTCATACCAAATATCTTAATTTCATTTTCCACAAACTTTTTGAAGTTCCCTTGTACTTTATAAGCAAGGCTGTTACTAAACATTATCATTGTCTTTTGTGAATACAAAATTATACTCTTTTACTGATTATAATGGTTGAAATTTTCCTCACTGTTCTTCTATACAAATTACTAGCTGTAAATAAACTCTAATGTTGCTAATGCCAATAATGTGCAAATTTACAAGCTCCTTAGTAATAAGTATATAATCTTCAAAGATTTTTTTGCTTTGAATATTAGCTATAACATCTTATGAATATAAATGTCTACATATTATTTTTTAAGTGAGCACTATTTGAAGAAAATAAAAAGAATTAAAAGTTTATGGAGCTGGCGCCGCGGCTCAATAGGCTAATCCTCCACCTTGCGGCGCCGGCACACCGGGTTCTAGTCCTGGTTGGGGCGCTGGATTCTATCCCGGTTGCCCCTCTTCCAGGCCAGCTCTCTGCTATGGTCCGGGAATGCAGTGGAGGATGGCCCAAGTGCTTGGGCCCTGTACCCCAGGGGAGACAAGGAGAAGCACCTGGCTCCTGCCTTCGGATCAGCGCAGTGCGCCGGCCACAGCGCGCCGGCCGCGGTGGCCATTGGAGGGTGAACCAACGGCAAAGGAAGAGCTTTCTCTCTGTCTCTCTCTCTCACTGTCCACTCTGTCTGTCAAAAAAAAAAAAAAAAGTTTATGGAGTGAGCATTTAGCAAACCAGATCAGTCACTACTTGGGATGCCCACATCCCATATAAGACAGCCTGGGTCATGTCCTGGCTCTCCCATTTTTCACCCAGCTCCCTGCTAATGGGGGCAGCAGATGATAACTCAAGTATTTAGGTCACAGTCACCCACATGGGAGACCTGGATTGGGTTTCTGGCCCCTGGCCTCAGCCTGGCCCAGCCTTGGCTATTTTGTGCATTTGGGAAGTGAACCAGTGGATGGAAGATCTTTCTCTTTCTCTCTGCCATTCAAATAAAGTGAAAATAAATAAATAAAATTTTATATTCATAATATGTTATGATTTTTTAATAGCTTACCTCCACACAAAAATAACTTAGTATTTGTTCATTTAAAAATATATATCAGGGGCTGGCACTGTGGCATAGTGGGTAAAGCTGCCACCTGCAGTGCTGGCATCCCATATGGATGCCAGTTCAAGTCCCAGCTGCTACACTTCTGATCCAGCTCTCTGCTATGGCCTGGGAAAGCAATATAAGATGGCCCAAGTCCTTGTAGTCTTGGCTCCTGGCTCCTGGCTTTGGATAAGTGCAGCTCTGGCCCTTGTGGCCAACTGGGGAGTGAGCCAGTGGATAGAAGACCTTTCTCTCTCTCTGCCTGTCCTTCTCTCTCTGTGTAACTCTGACTTTCAGATAAATAAACTTCATGAGGGCAAGGGTTCTGTCATCACTATAGCACCTGTGCCTTTGACAATGCCTAGCCAAAGTAGGTACTCAATAAATATTTGTTGGATGAATAAATGGGTGAATGTCTATGCTAGACATTTCACTAGATCTTGGAGATCTACCTAGGGGAGGGAGACAAACAATAAACAGATTTCTATGGTAGGTGCTATGAAGAAAAATAAAGCAGAGGATAGATCTTAAGAGAATGCTGTTTTATTGTGGCTAGCCTGCACTGAAATAGGATGGACTCCCCACCCAAAATTGGCTCAGGATCAAGACTGAGGAAGTCACACCAACTAGGCCTGAGTTTATTCCTTTAAAATGAAACTTTGTGAAGAGAGCAGGCAGTGCCTAAACAGTCCCAAAAACGGCTTGAGAGAGCAGGGAAAATAAATTTGCTTGAGGGTGGTAGGGCCAGTGGTGGTTCCTGCACGCACTTGGAGTTTCCCACAAGTGTCAAAGAAGGGACCGCATAGGCCTTAGCAGTTTGCCAAAATGTGGGCCAGAAGAGGACAAAGAGGTAAGGCTTAAAAGCCCTGAACAGTCAAACATCAAAAATGGAATCAGACTTCATATTACATTTTATATAGGAAATCTTCTCTGAGAAAGAGACATCTGAGCAAACACTTAAAGGAAATGAAGGAGTGACCCATGAAGTTAGGTGGGTGATATGCATCCTTCCTAACATATTTAAAGGCCTAGAGACAATAAAGGACATGGTAGCTTTCAAAAACAAAGGTACATCAGGTCAAGCCCCCACTTGTAACAATAGCATTCCATATGAGAAACCAGTTCAAGTTCTCCCATCTCTGATCCCTGCTAATGCACCTGGGAATGTATCAGATGATGGTCCTGGACCTGGACCCCCTGCCACCCACATGGGTGACTCAGATGGTGTTCCAGGCTCCTAGCTTCAGACTGACTCAGCCTCTGCTGTTGCAGGCATTTGGGGAGTAAACCAACAGATGAAGAGCCCTCTCTCAGAAATAGGTCATTGTATATGGAGAACTGATATTTTTTAAACAGAGGTGACACTGCAGATCAATGAGGAAAGGAAAGTATTCAAGTAGGGCTGGCACAACTAGTTATTTACATGCAAAAATAAAATTGGATTGCACTCAATACTAGATGAAGACCTAAATGTGAGTAGTAAAGACTATAAGGGATAGACATTGTCACACAGTGACAATTGGATTGCACTCAATACTAGATGAAGACCTAAATGTGAGTAGTAAAGACTATAAGGGATAGACATTGTCACACAGCAGGTTAAGCTGCTGCTTGGGGTACCCACATCCCATATCAGAGTACCTGGTTCGAGTCCTGGCTAGTCTGCTTCCCATCCAACTTCCTGATTATGCAGTTGGGATGGAGCAAATGATGGCTCAACGGCTTGGACCCCTGCCACCCATACGGGAGACCTGGATGGAATTACAAGCTCCTGGCTGTAGTGGGCATTTGGGGAATGAACCAGCAGGTGGAAGATGTCTCTCTCTTTCATTGTTGCTCTACCTTTCAATACATGAAAATAAATTTAAAAATCATTTAAAAACTTTAACATATTTAGAAGTAAATACAGGAGAACATTTTTATGAAGTCGATGTGTGGAAGAATATCCTAAAGAACATAAGGTACAAACTATAAAAGAAAAGATAGATAAACCTGGCTAGACAACATTAAAATGTAAAACTTGTCAGACTTTGCTCAAAAAGGAGGAAAGGCAGACCATAGCCAGAATATATTTTCAAAACTTAGCTGATTAAATTTAGTATTCAGGATGTTTTAAATCAAGCAAAAGAAAAAACTCAATAAAAATGTAGGAACTGGCATTTGGTAGAATAGGAAAAAACAATGGATAATTGGTTAAATGTTAAGGTTTTTATTAACAGTAGTTGTGGATTAGATAAATCAGACAACCCATCTCACTACAGACAGTTCAAAAAGCTGGAGAAGAACTAGAGAACATACTGATAACTGAAATAAGCCAGACACAGAAATACTTCACATTCTCCCTTATGGGTGGGAGCTAAACAAAACAAAACAAAAAACTCAAGAACATGGAATGCTGGTTACTAAAGGTTGGGAGGAGCAAAACCTTTTTGGGTTAAAAAAATAGAGGAAGCTGAGTGTGGCTCATTAATTATAAAAATACTAATATCATGTTAATAGGGGAAATGTGTTGAGGGGTATATGGGAATTATTTGCATTACTACCTCACAATTTTTGTTTTGGAAATTTATGTTTTTAAAGATTTATTTATTTATTTGAAAGTCAGAGTTACACAAAGAGAGAAGAAGAGGCAAAGAAAGGGGTTTTCCATGTGCTGATTCACACCTTGTTTTGGAAATTTAAAACTATTCTGAAATAAAGTGTTTTAAAAAATAAAAAAGGTAGAGGCATATTTAAGAAGCATGTTAATACTGAAAAGTAACCTAGTCTGCCACAGCTCGTCCTACAGATACTTTAGCAAGTACAAATGATTACTGTTTTATTTATTTATTTATTTTTTATTTTTTAACAGGCAGAGTGGACAATGAGAGAGACAGAGAGAAAGGTCTTCCTTTGCCGTTGGTTCACCCTCCAATGGCTGCCGCGGCCGGCACGCTGCAGCCGGCGCACCGCGCTGATCCGATGGCAGGAGCAAGATACTTATCCTGGTCTCCCATGGGGTGCAGGGTCCAAGTACTTGGGCTATCCTCCATTGCACTTCCAGGCCACAGCAGAGCTGGCCTGGAAGAGGGGCAACCGGGATAGAATCTGGCACCCCGACCGGGACTAGAACCAGGTGTGCCGGCGCCACAATGTGGAGGATTAGTCTAGTGAGCTGCGGCGCCGGCCATGATTACTGTTTTAATTGAGTGAATTTGGAGATGCTTTACACAGCAACAGGTGACATTTTAAAATAAACATATGGGGGACAGCACTGTGGCACAGTGGGTTAAACCACAGCCTGCAGTACCAGCATCCCATATGAGCATGGGTTTGAGTCCTGGTTGCTTTCCTTCTGATCCAGCTCCTTGGGAATGCAGCAGATGATGGCCCAAGTCCTAGGGCCCCAGCACCCACATGGGAGAACCAGAAGAAGCTCCTGGCTCCTAGCTCCTGGCTCCTGGCTTCAGAACAGCCCAGCCTCTGTAAGTGCATCAATTTGGGTACGAAACAGCAGGTGGAAGATCTCTCCATCTCTTCTCTCTCTCTCTCTAACCCTGCCTTTCAAATAAATAATTCTTTTTTAATAAGTAGACATATTCTTTTTTAAAAAAAAGATTTATTTTTTTGAAAGGCAGAATTACATAGAGGCAGGGGCAGAAAGAGAGATGCCTGCAGTGCTGGCATCCCATATGTGTGCTGCTTTGGGTCTCTGCTACTGTACTTCTGATCAAGCTCTCTACTGTGGCCTGGGAAAGTAGTGGAAGATGGTCCAAGTCCTTGGGCCCCTGCCCCCTCATGGGAGGCCCACAGAAGCTCCTGGCTCCTGGCTTCAGATCGGCGCAGCTCTGGCCATTGTGGCCAATTGGGGAGTGAACCAGCAGATGGAAGACCTCTCTCTCTGTCACTCTATCTTTCAAGTAAAATAAAAATTAATATGTAAAATAAATAAATATATGAAAACAGTAAATCATGGTTATTTACAGGAAGAAGGGAGATGTGACCTAGGAAGAGTACGGAGGAGCTCCAACTGCTGTATCAGCCATGCTTTACTTCCTAATTTGGGTGGAAATACACAGATTTTCATGACTTTTTGACTCTGATGTAAACTTTAGGACTTAGTATCATAAATCTCCTTTTTGGAAGCAACGTTCTTTTGAACTTAATTTTTCATAATTACTTGAATTTATTTTTCTTTGTAGTGTGGGATAGGGGATGTAATTGGATTATTTTCCATATGTAATGAATTGTTGGTACTGCTTTTCACTTTATACACATCCCTTTGTCATGTAACTACAGTTTCTACAACTAAAAACTTTGAGTCTGTCCCTTCCCCACCCTTGACCTTGGGTGTGGCCATGTGATTTGTGGATGGCAGAGACTTAACACATGGAAGGCTTGCCTCTTGTACCTCTGCCATCGCCATCAGTAGAACATACACTGCACCATTTGCTGGTACAAGGAGAGTGAAGTAAGGTATCATCTGAATAAACTTCAGACCTGTAACTTTAAGTAGAACCAACTCAGCCCATCCTAGATCAGCTCATCCTCAGCCTAACCAAAGGTGTGTGAGCCAGCCCAGCTGAGATGATGGACACCACTGCTAAAATGCAAAAGTATGAGCACCTTACAAAGGAAAAATTAAATAAAAAAATGCATGTAAAATACTTAGCACAGTGCCTGGCAAAAATAAAGCCTATGATGACTAGAAATAAATTTTTTTAAAGATTTATTTTATTTATTTGAAAGACAGAGTTACAGAGAGAGGGAAAGACAGGAAGAGAGGTCTTCCATCTGCTGGTTCACTCCCTAGATGGCTGCAAAGGCCAACTGTGCCGATCCAAAGCCAGGAGCCAGGAGCTTCTTCCCTGCCTTTCCAGGTCGGTGCAGGGGCCAAAGGACTTGGACCATCCTCCACTGTTATCCTAGGCCACAGCAGAGAGCTGGATTAGAAAAGGAGCAGCTGGGACTAGGGACTAGAACCGGTGCCCATATGGGATGCCGGCACTTCAGGCCAGGGCATCAACCTGCTGTGCCACAGCACCAGCCCCTAGAAATAAAATTTTACAATAAAATATTTAGACAAATTTTACAAATTTCTGAAAAGTACAGTGACTCTGAAACATGATTATGCAACAGAATCACTTGTGTGGCCTGTCAAAAATAAGTTCCTGTGTTTGAAAATTCAGCCCCCTCCACACAGCTCCAAATACTTTCTCTTAATAGTTATTTTCCACACTACCTTAGGAAAGTATTTATTTATTTATTTATTTATTTATTAAAGATTTATTTATTTATTCGAAAGTCAGAGTTACACAGAGAGGAGAGGCGGGGGGGGGGGGGGGGAGGTCAGTCTTCCATCCGATGGTTCACTCTGCATATGGCCGATCCGGAGCCAGGAGCTTCTTCCAGGTCTCCTACACGGGCGCAGGGGCCCAAAGACTTGGGCCATCTTCTACTGCTATGCCAGGCCATTGCAGAGAGCTGGATTGGAAGAGGAGCAGCCAGGACTAGAACTGGTGCTCATATGTGATGCCAGCGCTTCAGGCCAGGGCATTAACCCGCTGTTGAAAACCTAGATATATCTTGGTCAGAACAAGACTTCACAAAAGCACCTGATAACTGATATAATTCATTGGAGGTGGGCGTTTAGCACAGCCCTTAAGCAGATGCTTGTGACATCCAAATCCCATACTAGAGTGCTAGTTTGGGTCCCACCTCAGCTTCCTATCCCAATTCCTGAAATGCACACCCTGGGAGGCAGTAAGTCATAGCTTCAAGTGCTGGCCTGGGGGGCCAAGTCCCGGCTGTTGCAGGCATTTGGGGAGTGAGCCAGTGTTGGGCACCAAAAAATATGTTTTGCCCAGATCGTTAGATCCCCACAGACACCCCCAGAGAGTCGATCACACCAAACTGCAAAAGCAAGGTTTTTTCGGGAGTACAAGCCACGACAGGGACCCCATCCAACCAACCGGCTCAGCGGAGGAAGCAGTGAGGCCCAGGTCTTTGGGAGAGTTTTTAAGGAAAAAGGGGCTACATCAGCAGGAAAAAAGAGTTACATACAGCATGGAAGCTTTGGGCGCAGGGAGTTACTTTGTTTAGCAATCTCTACTGTGCTGTCCTTGGTCTACCAAGCTAGCTGTCCCTGATAAGCTTTGATATCTCTGGAATGCCTGAATGCCTGCTTTTACCAGGACTCGGGTCTGCTATGGAAAACGGAGGCTGCTTTTTTTTTTTTTTTATTGTTTTAAAATGGAGTCACTTTGGTTCTTCACCAGCATATGGAAGATCCATCTGTCTCTGTCTCTCTGTCTAATAAATAAAAATATAAATGGAATACAATTAGACAAATCTATAGAGTTTTGAAATACAAAATAATGTATCATTCCTTATGGAATTATTACTAAGGAGATACTTTCTTGAGGACTCCGAAGTCATATTATTACATCTTAGTCTTCTTTGTCCTCATCATGAAATAAATATTTATTAAGCCCATATTACTTGTCAGGCTCTATTATGTTTATAGGAGATAGGCACTGTTAATACAGTTTACAATCAATGGGAAACTAATTATGTAGTATAATTTTAAGTGGTGGTTAGTATTATTGTTTCACTCAAACTACACTCTTAATTAATTTATAACTTGTGAAATGTTCCTACTCTAGTTGAAAGCCCCAAATCTGACCTTTGGGTTTGCACGCTCTCGGAACCTAGATCCCTCCTTCACGGTAGCTGCCGGAGGAGCCCTCCACACGCCCGGAAGTTCGTCCGACCCTGTACTGGGATTCACCGGAAGCCCTTGTCTGTAGCGCCTGCCCAGTTTCGTTCGGAGAGACACGGAGCGGGAACCTTGCAGTGCATTCTGGGAACTTCGCTGGGTTTCGGGCTTTGTTTCCGGCTGCAGAGCTGCGTTTGGTTTCCCTAGCGTCCGCGGTCTGGGTTCCGGCTTCCCCTCAGAGGCGGCTCAGCATCTACCTCGGTTTTCGGCTCGCGCGGGGCTACCCCCCATTGCTCGCCGACGCCACCAGCATGTCGGGGGTGCGCGCGGTTCGGATCAGCATCGAATCGGCCTGCGAGAAGCAGGTCCAAGAGGTGGGCCTGGATGGCACCGAGACTTACCTGCAGCCGCTGTCCATGTCGCAGAATCTGGCGCGGCTGGCCCAGCGCATCGACTTCAGCCAGGGTTCGGGCTCCGAGGAGGAGGAGGCGGCGGGGGCGGAGGGCGACGCGCAGGACTGGGCTGGCGCCGGGTCCAGCGCGGACCAGGACGACGAGGAAGGTAAGGCCCGTGCGCCTGTCTGGGTGAATTGCCCCTGCCTCTCTCCTGAGCTGGACGAGATGCTGGGCGTGGGTCCTTCGAAAGCATCTCCTGGGCGCAGTCGTCATTGTGTGCGTGATCGTCGTCTTGCTACCCGACAGTTAAGACACTGCTTGACCTACGCCTCCTCTTGTGCGGGTCTCCTGGAGGGAGGGGGTCCTTTGAGACATTGTCACTGGTGGAGAGTTTGGATCATTCCGTTTCATCGCGCGCCCGTCGTGGGGCACGCTTGGCGGGTAAGGGCCCTGTGGGTTCGCGGTTCTGCCGCTGATTGCCGTCTGACCTTGGGCGAATGTTACACTTTGCTTCCTCGTGCAGTGTGGAGATGATAGTAGCATCTGTTGAGGGCTGTGTTGGCCGCAGTGATGGGGCAGATGATGTAGAGCCTGGGAGGCCAGGGTGGATAAGCGTTTGGCTTTTATTAGAAGGACAACTGGAGTCAACTTTCAGAAGATTTCTATGTAGAGACGAATGGTTTTCTTAAAGACGACTTTAGTCTTTGTAAATGATGTATAGAGGAAGCCAGATTGGAAGCCAGGAGACTACTTAGGAAAGAATTGAAATAATATGAGTGGGTTCCAGGTTCTCATTTTTGTCAGGAATGTTTCTTGAAATCACAATTTTTGCTTTATGCAAAAGACCCATCAATTGGAATTCAAAGATGGCATTCCAGACTGCTGATGTTTGGACAATTAGAGGTGCATTTGGGGGACATGGTTAAATATTACTTCAGAACTCACACAAAAAAAATTTCCATGGGGATTAAAGTGCCAAATGACAAGAGGGAAAAACAAGATGTTGGAAGAAATAATAAAAGAATAGTCATTTAACTTTAGTAATAGGACAGATCTTAAGATAGGAAATAGATGTTATAAAGGAAAAGATAGATGTATCAATTTCATGATATTTAAAAATAATGGGAAAAGATGTCATACATAAAGTAAGACAGTAAGTGACAGACTGGAAAAAGTATTTGCAACACAGGTCACACACAACTGGTTGATAACTCTGATATTCAAAGAGGCTGAAAAGAAAGCTGTTTGGAAAAATAGGCCAGAGGTATAAACAATCACTCGTAGACTGCAGATGCTAGTAAGCATGAGATAACTCAGTCTGACTAGTGGGGAGAAGCAAAGTGAAACATCATTAACATATTATCTTCTTGCATTGTAATGGCAGAAATATAAGATATTACTATTCAGTTTTGGGACTGTCAATTGGTTGAGACTTTTGTTAGTTGTTTTGGCAGTGTAATGTGTATCAGAATTTTTTTTTTAAGATTTATTTATTTATTTGAAAGGCAGAGTTATAGTGAGAGATCTTCTGTCTGCTGGTTCACTCCCCAAATGGCCACAATGGACCAAAGCCAGCAGCCAGAAGCTTCTTCCGGGTCTCACACATGGGTGCATGTGGACTTGGGCCATCTTCCACTGCTTTTCCAGGTCCATTAGCAGGGAGCTGGATTGGAAGTGCAACAGCCAGGAATTAAACCCGTGCCCATATGGGATGCCAGCACCACATGTGGCAGCTTTACCTGCCACAGTGCCAGCCTGTGTTCCAGAGTTTTAAATGTGCAGCTCTTTTGATCCACTAATATTACCTCTAAGAATTTAGCCTACAGAAAAAGTTGTCCATCTATGCAGGTAAATGTTGAAGATAACTACCATGGGCATTGTTGGAAACAGTCTGCAGGTCTATTATATTAGAGTGGTTAAATATATCGTACATCATGCTTTATAACATCAGTAGTAAAAGAAGGAAGTGGATCTATTATGTACTGTTTGGAAGTATCCATGACATTTAAGTGGAGAAAAAGACAAATCTTAGAAAATGGGAATATATATATATATACATATAAATATGTAGAAGAACCTTTGAAAGGCTGTGCTCTAGATTTTTTTTTTAAAGATTTTATTTATTTGAGAGGCATAGTTATAGACAGAGAGAGGGAGAGACAGAGAGAAAGGTCTTCCCTCCGCTAATTAACTCCCCAAATGGCCGCAGTGGCCGGAGCTGGGCTGATCTGAAGCCAGGAACCTGGAGCTTTTTCCAGTTCTCTCATGCAGGTGCAGGGGCCCAAGCACTTGGGTCTTGTTTTACTGCTTTCCCAGACCGCAGCAAAGAGCTGGATCGGAAGAGGAGCAGCTGGGACTCAAACTGGCGTCCATATGGGATACTGGTGCCGTAGGCAGAGGCTTAGCCCACTATGCCACCACATTGGTCCCTCTAGATGTTAATGGTGATCCTGAAGAGAGGAGAGAATTAGATGGGGAGTGAAAGAAAACTATTCTCTAGTTCTCCATTGTTTGAATTTTATACAGTGAGCATGTATTTTACTTTAAAAAAAGGGAGAAATGCTAATAATGGCATTAAAGGTCATTTTTGGTTTTATGCCTTTCTGTACTTTGGAAATTTTCCACAATTACTTAATTCAAGTTCCAAAAGCTGGAAGAAAAAGTTTTTTTTTAAAAAAAAGATTTGTATGAGTTTTGAAAGATAGACTGCCTACCCTATACTGTTGTAATTAAAGATTCATCCTGTAGAAGTTAGATGTGCTATTTGTTTGACGTTGTATGAATGCCACTTTAAATGTTAAGAGAGATTCAAGAAAGGATGCAGGAAATGGGATAAAAGAGTAAGTTGAAATAAAATTCATTATTTCTCTTGTTAATACTTTTAACTTTCTAAATGAATTTTCTTTTATTCAGTGTAACCAATACTTCTGTAATTCTTTTTCTCTTTTTAGGGTTGGTAAAATTTCAGCCTTCCCTTTGGCCTTGGGACTCAGTGAGGAACAATTTGAGAAGTGCCTTGACAGAGATGTGTGTTCTCTATGATGTTCTCAGTATTGTTAGGGATAAAAAGTTTATGACTCTTGATCCCGTCTCTCAGGATGCACTTGCTGCAAAACAGGTATTTGAAGAATAGCTATTTTTTACTATTAAGTTCTACAATCATTTTTTGTCTGTGTGCTTATTGTTACCTTTTCCTTTCTTGCAAAATTAAGTCCAGATGAAGATTTACAAACTTAACTGATCCAGAACAAAGGTATAACACTGTACCTCCTATATCTATTTTTTATTGGATACCTTTAGAAGAGTTAAGTTTCATTAATAATGTAATACTTCAAGGGTTCCCAAATATTAACAGATTCTTACAGCTTGGATCATTGATCTATGATACATTACATAGAAATGTGGGGGCCGGCACCATGGCTCACTTGGTTAACCCTCTCCCTATGGCACCAGCATCCCATATGGGCGCTGGGTTCTGGTCCCGGTTGCTCCTCTTCCAGTCCAGCTCTCTGTTGTGGCCTGAGAGGGCAGAGGAGGATGGCCCAAGTGCTTGGACCCCTGCACCCACATGGGAGACCAGGAGGAGGCACCTGGCTTCTGGCTTTGGATCGGTGCAGCTCTGACTGTTGTGGCCATTTGGGGGGTGAACCAATGGAAGGAAGACCTTTCTCTCTGTCTCTTCTCTCTCAGTGTCTATAACTCTACCTGTCAAAAAAAAAAAAAAAAAAAAAAAAAAACAAAAACCATAGAAATGTGGTGATAAAAAGGCTTTGGAGGCAAAAAGACCTGGATTCATATCATATTTCATTAGCTTTGAGACCTTAAGCAAATTATTATTATTATTATTTTAAAGATTTATTTATTTTACTTGAAAGAATTACACAGAAAGAAGGAGAGACAGAGAGAGAGAGAGAGAGAGGTGTCTTCCATCCGCTGGTTCACTCCTCAATTGGCCACAACAGCCAGAGCTGTGCTGATCCGAAGCCAGGAGCCAGGAGTTCCTTCCAGGTCTCCCACATGGGTGCAGGGGCCCAAGGACTTGGACTATCTTCTACTGCTTTCCCAGAACATAGCAGAGAGCTAGATCAGAAGTGGAGCAACCGGGACTCGAACCAGCACCCATATGGGATGCCGGCTCTGCAGGCGGTGGCTTTACCTGCTGCACCACAGTACCGGCACCAGCAAATTATTTTCTATAAGTCTCAGTTTTCCTTTCTAATCTCCCCACCTTTTATAAAGGACTGGTTAGAAAAGGTAAATCAGCGCGGCGCCGCGGCTCAATAGGCTAATCCTCTACCTAGTGGCACCGGCACACTGGATTCTAGTCCCGGTCGGGGCGCCGGATTCTTTCCCGGTTGCCCCTCTTCCAGGCCAGCTCTCTGCTGTGGCCTGGGAAGGCAGTGGAGGATGGCCCAAGTGCTTGGGCCCTGCACCCCATGGGAGACCAGGATAAGTACCTGGTTCCTGCCTTCGGATCAGCGCAGTGCGCCGGCCGCAGCGTGCCAGCCGTGGTGGCCATTGGAGGGTGAACCAATGGCAAAGGAAGACCTTTCTCTTTGTCTCTCTCTCACTATACACTCTGCCTGTCAAAAAAAAAAAAAAAAAAAGAAAAAAAAAAGGTAAACCAAATTGAGGATAATATTGAAAGCTGTGTAGAATTGTTGATATTTGGTTTAAAAAAAAGTATTCAAGCCGGCGCCGTGGCTCAATAGGCTAATCCTCCACCTTGCGGCGCCGGCACACCGGGTTCTAGTCCCGGTCAGGGCGCCGGATTCTGTCCGGTTGCCCCTCTTCCAGGCCAGCTCTCTGCTATGGCCACGGAGTGCAGTGGAGGATGGCCCAGGTGCTTGGGCCCTGCACCCCATGGGAGACCAGGAAAAGCACCTGGCTCCTGGCTCCTGCCATCGGATCAGCGCGGTGCGCTGGCTGCAGCGGCGGCCATTGGAGGGTGAACCAACAGCAAAGGAAGACCTTTCTCTCTCTGTCTCTCTCTCTCACTGTCCACTCTGCCTGTCAAAAATAAAAAAAAAAAAAAAAGTATTCAATTTTTGAATATTTGAAGATGAAAAAGAGGCAACAGCAGAAGAATTGGTGACCACTTAAGAGGTCATAAGGAAGACAAGTATCAGAGCCATGTTAATCATGACCAAGTTATTGGTGGAAAGGCAGCTGTTTATAAATAAAATCAAGTGAATAATAGTTTCAGACTTCAGGCACATTGTTCTGGAAGACTTCCTAGCATTCATTAAATCTGCTTCTTTCACTTTTCAGGTGGAAGACTAGAGCGCAGAGAGATTTGTGTTGTGCTCAGGTTGCAGTTAATCCGGTAGTTAGAGAACTGAGATCTAGAACTCCAGTCTCACCCGCACTTCCACCATTCTGCACTTTTCCCAGAGAGGAGCCACCAGTAACTTCTTAGAATCTCCAGGATCTTTGCGTTAGGTTCCCTTTTACAGTCAAAAGATGTCTGTGGCATTTTATATGATTGTGATTTTCACATAGCTAAAACTTTCTTTCATTAAACCTAGTTTTTTGGAAATATATCTGGTTAATCACCTTCGGTGGTGATTGTGCTCTCTGTTTGTATTATATAATGGCATCTCCAAAAACTTGATGGAAAATGCATATTATGAAAAAACTGCCTGATGTCAAAAAATTTTTTACACCAAAATAAGCCTTTTATTTTTGAAGATTTGTTTATTTACAGCGAGAGAGATCGATTGATCGAGATTGAGATCTCCCATCCACTGGTTTACTGCTTAGATGGCTGCAGTGGCTGGGACTGGGCCAGGCCAGAGCCAGGAGCCAGGAGCCAGGAGCTAGGAGTTTCTTCCAGGTCTCCCATGTGGGTGGCAAGGGCCCAAGTGCTTGGGCCATCTTCTTCTGTTTTTCCCAGACCATTAGCAGGAAGCTAGATCAGAAAAAGAGCAACTGAGACTTGAACAGCTGCCCGTATGGGATGCTAGTGTTGCGGGAAGCATCCTGCTATGCCACAACGCCAGCCCCCAAAATAAACTTTTAATTCCATTTTTTTCATGATATTTTTAAAGTATTCTCATATATGATATGGATTTTAGTTTGTGACCAGTTTTCCAAAACATTCTTGGAAATGTATATGATGTTAATGCATTATTTCAGTTCTAATTCTAAAAGTATTATAATGGTTTGTAGTAATATAATTTCATAATTATACTCATTAGTCATTCATTTACTCATTAAATCAAATATGTGCTAGGTATTATTTTAGGGCCTGTGGATATAGTGGTTTCTGCCATCATATGGATTGCATTCAAGCAGAGATTATGTACTAATCAAAAGTACACTGAGGGCCGCAAAAATATACATGGAAACAGGGTTGAGGGGGAGCATATAAGGAAAGGAAAACCAATACATATAAGAGGACTCCACTGTAGGCTGGGCAGAGTTGACGCAGTGGGTAGTTCTGACTTCCAGTCCTTGTGTTTTTGGTTTAATGTAAGTCTTTATGTGAGTTGACCAAAGAAATAGCTTGTTTTTTTAAAAGCATTGTTCTGTGTACTTCTCCCTCCCCTACTTTGTTTTTCTTTAAGTTCTAAATTTTTTCTAGAGTAAATATTTTCGTGTATAATTTTAAAGTCTTTTTAAAATAATACAAACTGCAGGTTTAGAGTGGCTTTTTGTTTTGCTGTAATCCTCAGACACTGCAGTTGATTTCCAAGAAGAAGTCACTTGCAGGAGCAGCACAGATTCTATTGAAGGGGGCAGAAAGACTGACTAAATCAGTTACTGAAAACCAGGAAAACAAGCTGCAGAGAGACTTCAACTCTGAACTTTTGAGACTAAGGCAACACTGGAAACTCAGAAAGGTTGGAGATAAAATTCTTGGAGATCTGAGCTACAGAAGTGCAGGTACAGATAATCGTTAAAAACATTTTTGTGTAGGTCTATAGGGTTGATTGTTATGTTACACATCTTTCTCTGATGTTTCTCAGCTACATATTACCTTTTAAAATTTTAATCTCTGTAAGCATAATCCAGAGGCACTCTTATCAGAGCCTAATTTGAAAACCTTTTAGGTACATTTGTCGGAAAGTTCAAAGATGTAATTTGTTTGTTTGCTAACACACCCTGAACTATAATTGACATTTAAATCAGAAATAAGGTAGAACCAGACTCTTCTGTGGCCTTACTTAAAACCCTTAAAAACCGCATGTGAAAGGCTAAGAGAAACATTTCTATTCTTCCTCATTCTTTTTGCACCTCTTTAGTCTGCTAACCTGTCTTCACATTCCTAGATGAAGAGAAAGGATGGTGAAAGCACTGGATTTTCTTTTTGTCCTTCAGCCAAAAGAACATACTTAAAGAATGTGCTTTTTTGAAATACATGAAAGTTGGATGATGTTGAATTCAAATCCTTTGGTATAAATTCTTTGTTGCTGAGTTGTAATAGGCAGCTTTATAAGATAATGATGGCAGTGCCTTGTAAATTGCTGTGGGATAATCAGGGCAGCTATTTAGTAAAAATTGGTAAGGTTCACAGCTCAGTGTGGTAAAGGCTTTGAATGCCAAATGATGAGACAAGGAGCTCTGGTTGTAATAGTTGCAATAAAGTTTAGAGTGATATCTAAAATGATTCATTACCAGAGCAAACCTTCATTATCCTAAAATTAAAGGAGGATAAGGGCTGGTGCTGTGGCATGGCAGACATCCTATACAGGTGCCAATTTGAGTCCCAGCTCCTCCACTTCCAATCCAGCTCCCTGCTAATGTGCCTGGGAAAACAGTGGAAGATGGCCCAAGTCTTTGGGCCCCTGCGCCCACGTGGTAGACCCAGAAGAAGCTCCTGGCTTTGGGTCAGCGCAGCTGTGGCCGTTGCTGCCATTTGGGGAGTGAACCAGCAGATGGAAGACCTCTCTGTCTGCCTCTCTGTAGCTCTGTTTTCCAAATAAATAAATAAATCTTTGGAAAAAAATTAAAAGAGGCTAAGGTGAGATAATTAAGACAAATGCTGGAGGACCCAAGTGCCTCTGCATTCTGAAGGTTAATTCCCATGACAGAAATGAATTCATCAAGATGTTTTAGTTTTAGATATGTTCTTTTCCAGAAGTAAAAATGTGTAGGTGCTTCTTGTACAAGTCACTGAGTCAGTTATTACTCCTGATTTGAAAGAATTTGATTACAGTGTTTTCAGTTGTGAGATGCTCTTGAACATCTTCTTCCTCTGTTATAATATAGCAGTAAAATTTAACCATCCATTTCTCAGAAAAATTCAGCAGTCCAAGAAAAAAAATACCCCAACTTCTGAACTACACGAGAAATGTGAAAATTTAGGTACAGATGGAAAAAATGTGTGCACTTTATTTTTCTGTTGCTGGAGTCGGAACACATCATTTACAATTACGTTACAGAAGCTGAGCTCCAGAAGTATTTCATTCCTAAGGTTTAATTCTGAGGAACTGATTTCTAGAGTTACAACCATTTTTATTAAAACTTGACTTGAATAGGACAACTAGGATGGCCTGTGTACCTTGTATTATAATAGTACCATTAGACTAAGGGTTTTTTTTAAGCTGATTAACTTTCCGTGTTTCTTCCTTTGCTGTCCATTCCTGCTTGAGTGCCTCAAATCACATATGTTTAGTGGGAATTTAATTTATGATTTAATGGTGTGGATATAAAGTATCATATACTTAATTATTATGTCAATATGTTAACTTTTTTTTCCTATTTTTAAATACCCCATTAGGGTCTCTCTTTCCCCATCATGGTACATTTGAAGTAATAAAGAATACAGATATTGATCTAGATAAGAAGATACCTGAAGATTATTGTCCCCTTGATGTCCAAATTCCTAGTGATTTAGAGGGATCTGCATATATCAAGGTATTTGTCAAAGTATTTGTTGACTAATTTCATATTAGTAGCCATGAAGCTAATCTGCTAACATTTTTTTAATGTTTTTATTGTCACATAGGTTTCAATTCAAAAGCAGGCTCCAGACATAGGTGATCTTGGCACAGTTAACCTCTTCAAACGACCTTTGCCCAAATCCAAACCAGGTATAGTTATGTTATATCTTCTAACCTCTAATCTTATCTGAGCTTTGATTTACACATAAACTGAAGGTGAATCTATTTAGGAAAAATAGGTGCTTTGGAGTAAGAAAAATTGGAAATCTACTCTCTGTAATTTTTAAGTAGACTATTAGTAGCTGTGCAGATTTTTTTTTTAAGATTTAATTCATTTACTAGTTTTTCTGTTTAAAAGAAATGAAATTTTTGTATTTTTGGAAGGAATATGCTGTAAATCAGTGTTTTCTGAACTATTGTCATGTATTGATGTCAATATTTAAACTGGTTAATACATAATATTGTGGATAATTGATATCCATGTATTTATTCTTTCAGGTTCCCCACATTGGCAGACAAAATTAGAAGCAGCACAAAATGTTCTCTTGTGTAAAGAAATTTTTGCACAGCTTTCTCGAGAAGCTGTTCAAATTAAGTCACAGATCCCTCACATTGTGGTGAAAAACCAGATTATCTCTCAGCCCTTTCCAAGTAAGAGCAACCAACCCTTTTGAGACCTATAAATAGGACTTTGTGATTTGGGGAATAGAACAAAAGGGGGTGGTTTGGGTGTATTGGGAAAACAATAAGAGCAAAGATGTTGTATACGATCTGTAATGGTAGCCAATAAAGCATGTAACACAGACTACACCACTAGTTCTATTTGCGTTCTAAGTAGTGTAACTCCTGGATTGTAAAACTATATATATATATATATATATAAATTTGCACTAGCATGGTTACTGTTCATCAACAGTTGGGTTTTTTAATTTTAATATTTATTAATGTGAGAGACAGAATGTTCAGTCCATTGATTCACACCTACACAGCTAGGACTAGGCCTGGCTATATTCAGGAGTTGAGAACTCACTCCAGGTATCATATGTAGGTGGTAGGAACCCAATTATTTCAGCTACCACCACTGCCTTCCAGGGCCTGCGCTGACAGGAAGCTGACCAGAACTGGGCATCTAACCCAGGTACTGTGATATAGTGAGGACATAGTAACTGCTAGGCTATTAGCCCTTCCAGCAGCAGTTGCTTTGAAATGATATTTTTTCAGAGATCCTTCCTTGTTGTCTCAAGAGATGTCAATAATAATAAAAAAAATGTTACATTGGGACAAGTGTTATTCTAAGTCTAAAATGCTCGCAACATCTGGGGCCAGGCCAGGTTAAAGTCAGAAGCCATTAAAGTCAGAAGCCAGGCACTCTGATGTGGAATGCAGGAATCTACCTTCCTTCCTTTCCTTCCTTCCCTTCCTTCCCTTTCTTTCCTTTTATTTATTTGAAAGGCAGAGCTACAGAGAGAGGTGGAGACAGAGAGAGGTCTTCCTTCCACTGGTTCACTTCCCAAATGGCTGTTACGACTAGGGCTGGTCCAGGCCAAAGCCTGGAGGAGCCAGGAGCATCTTTCCAGTCTCCAATGTGGGTGCAGGGGCCCAAGCACCTGGGCCATCTCCCACTGCCCTCCCAGGCACATTAGCAGGGAGCTGGAAGAGAAACAGCCGGGACCCGAACTGGCACCCATATGGGATACCAGCAGGCCGAGGCTTTAACCCAGTGCACCCAACACCAGCCCCAGATGTAGGAATTCATTTATTTTATTTAAAAGGCAGAGTTAGAGAGAGGCTGAGGCAGAGAGAGAGAGAAGTCTTCTATCTGCTGCTTCACTCCCCAGATGGCCACAATGGCCAGAGCAGCTGGGACTCGAACCAGTGTCCATATGGGATGCCAGCATTACAGGCAACAGCTTTACCCACTACGTCATAGTGCCAGCCCCAGATGCAGGAATCTAACCAGCATCTTTGCTAGACCAAATGCCTGGCCTTGGTTTTGTTTTTTTAGAGCAGGAATAAGTAAATGACTATGTAACTTCTGTTCACCACTCTTTAACCACAAGTGAAAATCAATGGTCATGTTACAGGGCAACAGAATTTGAATTGTTAAGATACATAGTAGTGGGGCCGGCACCATGGCACAGTAGGTTTATCCTCTGCCTGCAGCACCGGCATCTCATATGCATCTCATATATGCTCTTCTTCCGGTCCAGCTCTCTGCTGTTGCCTGAGAGAGCAGTGGAGGATGGCTCAGGTCCTTGGGCCGCTGCACGCATGTGGGAGACCAGAGGAAGCTCCTGGCTCCTGGCTTCAGATCAGCACAGCTCCGGCCATTAAGGCCATTTGGGGAGTGAACCAGTGGACGGAAGACCTTTCTGTCTCTCCCTCTCACTGTCTGTAACTCTACCTCTCAAATAAATAAATAAAATCTTAAAAAAAATACATAGCAGTTTATTGTATTCATAAATGATGGGCAAATGTTAATCATGGACTTGATCATTAAGTTTAGAGTATTTTTTTTTTTTTTTAAGATTTTATTTATTCAAAAGAGTTACACAGAGAGAGAGGTCCTCCATCCACTGGTGCACTTCCCAGATGGCTGCAACGGCCGGAGCTGCGCCTGTCCGAAGCCAGGAGCCAGGAGCCTCCTCCAGGTCTCCCACATGGGTGCAGGGGCCTAAGGACCTGGGCCATCCGCAGCTTTCCCAGGCCATAGCAGAGAGCTGGACTGGAAGTGGAGCAGCTGGGGCTCGAAAGGGCATCCATATAAGATGCTGGCACTTCAGGCGATGGCCTTACCCTCTATGCCACAGCGCTGGCCCCATAGAGTATGTGTTTTGAGAATAGGCTGTGATTGTCATTCATGAAGACAGTTTGTGCGTTTCCGCATTGTAGATTGTTTACCCCTGTCCTGTTTCTTTTTTATGAATAGGCTTGCAGTTATCCATTTCTTTGTGCCATTCCTCAAATGATAAGAAATCTCAAAAGTCTGCCTCTGAGAAGCAAAGTCCAGAAGATCACCTTTATGTATTAGAGCACAATTTGCATCTACTGATTAGAGAGGTAATGAAATAAATGTCTTTCTTTGAATTGTCTAAGGCAGTGGATTTGCGCAAACTTCTTGTACTGAGTCTTGATTATTCACATAGCAGCAACATTCACTATCTGATTTGAAGGAACCTTGCTGTGTGCTAAGATAACACAGATAATCAGAGTACTGTCCCTTTTCCCAAGCATTCCTTATACTGAAAGAAATATACAGCAGGTTTTATAGTGGAGGTATACGAAGTATATGCTAATGGCTCCAGTGGGAAGGGTCATTTTGATGGTAGGAGACAAGGGAGCATATTTTGCCACTGCTTGAGAATGGAAATATTCAGTGACTTCAAGACATAGTCCAAAGTTGTGTTTCCAGAGTGCTGGTTTGCAGTTTAGGCTAATTTTTGTAGAACCTCCTGAGAAACTTCATAGATATATAGATTCCAGCCTTGTACGTACCCCAAAATCTGATTGAGTTGATTGTGATGGAGTAAGGGTCAGTGTTTTTATTTTTTAACATTTTGTTAAAGATTAATTTATTTATTTGAAAGAGTTACAAGAGAGAGGTCTTCCATCTGCTGGTCACTCCCCAGATGGCTATGACAGCTAGGGCTGGATCAGGCCAAAGACAGGAACTTATTCCAGATCTCCCACATGGATAGTGAGGGCCCAAGCACTTGGGCCATCTTCTGCTGCTTTTCCCAGGACTTAGCAGGGAGCTGGATCTGAAGTAGAGCACCTGGACACGAACTGGCACCCGTATGGGTTGCTGGCATTACAGGCTGCAGCTTTATCCTCTGAGCCACAACACCAGCCCCAGGACCAGGTTTTTTTTTTTTTTGGAAGATTTATGTATATATTTGACAGGCAGAGTTACAAAAGGGGGAGAGGAAGGAGCAGAGAGAGAGAGGTCTTCATCCACTCATTCCCTCCCTAAATGGCCGCAATGGCCAGGGCTTGGCCAGACCGAAGACAGGAGCTTATTCTAGGTCTCCCGCGTGGACAGCAGGAGCCCAAGCACTTGGGCCATCTTCTGCTGCTTTCGTAGGTGCATTAGCAGGGAACTGGATGGTAAGTGAAGCAGCTGGGACTCGAACTGGCGCCCATAGGGATGCTGGCGTTCTAGGCGTCTTAACCTATCTTCAGGGGCTTCTCTTAGGCAGCTAGGTTTGTAAACTTCAAAGTTAGATAAGCATGGCTTTCAAAGTTTCTTTCCCCAAAATAAACTTATTTTTAATATTCCAGAAAGTTTTTGATGTGCCCTAGTATAATTTAATAACTATAGATTGCATGTGTTCTGTTAATGAGACTCAATGAAGAATACTTGTTAAAACTAAAAACTATAATTTCAGAGGGACTTTTCTCTATAGACTTGCATTATACTAGCATTTATCTCTGTGCCAGGATTGCTTTTATATGTGGTTCAAATTGCATTGCTTTCAGTGTTTTTAAAATGTGAGCTGTGCTTTGATGAACTATTGTATTGTTTACTACATGCATACTGATGACTTGAACTGGCTGTTTCTGTTAGTTTCATAAACAGACCTTGAGTTCCATCATGATGCCTCATCCAGCAAGTGCACCCTTCGGCCACAAGAGAATGAGACTTTCAGGTCCCCAGGCTTTTGATAAAAATGAAATTAATTCTTTACAATCCAGTGAAGGCCTTCTGGAGAAAATCATTAAACAAGCAAAGCATATTTTTCTGAGGAGTAGGTAAGGCTGAACAAAGTTACCACGTTTCTTTGAAATTGTAGTGTTTTTTTGTATTATTTCATCTATGTTATTTCTAGAGTACTTTAACCTTTCATTCCAGAGAAAAGAGGCTAGCTCAGATTATAGTCAACTCAACAGGCTGGTCCTGTTGAGTATGAGAAAGACTAAGATCCATGGCCCATCAAACTAAATATATTGTTTCTAGTAGTGGCACTAAAATTTTGCAAGGATGACTGATGAGGAATGTAAACCTGTCATCTTCAGTAACTTGTCCATGAGATAATTATTTGCGAATTGGTTTAAATCTTTTTGTTTTATAGGCTTATTATTTTATTTATTTGAAAGGCAAAGTTACAGAAAGGGAGAGACGGAGAAAGAGATACTTTCCATTCATTGGTTCAGTCCCCAAATGGCCACAACAGCCAGGAGCTTCATCTTGGTCTCCCATGTGGGTACAGGGTCCCAAGCACTGGGGTCATCTTCTCTCCCAGGTGCATTAGCAGGGATCTGGATAGGAAGTGGAGCAGCCAGGACTCAAACTAAAATTCCACATGCTAGCATTCCAGCAGTAATCCGCTGAGCCACAACACCGAGCCCCACACTGTCTTTTTTTCATTTGTTACACATCCTAGAGTTTGGAACGTACTTGCCTCTCTGTTGACTTATTTAAATCTTGCTCATCAGAGCAGATGGTATTAACCCATTCTTACTGATGAGAAGATTGAGCCTTAGAGGAGTCGCACAACCTGCTCCAGGTTACAGCTAAAAAGTGACAAAATCAGGATTTCTGCCCAAGTCTGTGTAGCTCCCAAGCTCATTTTCTTTCCTTTATACACGCTGCTTAAAAAAGTTGCATTGATAGTATGCCAGGATTTCAAGCATGGTACATTGTCATTTAGTAGTTGATGTTATTTTTGGTTTTCAGTTTTTTGTCTTATTTATACAGACATGGTTTCATTAGCACATTAATTTTGGTCATTTGGTAAACAATAAAATATTATGTGGTTATTGTTATTTTCCATTTACCCATTTCAATTACAAAGGTACTGTCTTGAGTGTATTGTTGTCTTGTAAACTTCTGATTGACCATAAAGAAAAATATTCTTAAAATAAACAGGCATGGAAATAGCTGTCTTCAGAACCATTATGAACTTCAGAGTAGTAAATACACTCTTGCAAGAGGCAAAGCTTTATAGAAGTTACTTTCCCCTAGTTATAAAAAAAGTTCCAACTTACACAAAGTATAATGAAAAAAACACCATTTAATACCATATATGGTGAGATCTGCTGTTAACCTACTATTTTTATGTGTATTTTTACTAAAGATGTATTTTTTTAATCTGAGATCATAAAATTTTATTATCCTTCCTTTACTTGTATAGGTTTTCACCTTTTATTGAGTACTTTTAAAAATATTTTAATAGTTATGTAATACGGTATGATTTTTATTTTCCTAATTCTTGTTTGCTGAAAATTTTCTATTTCCATTTTATTGGTCTATGTAACACTGAGTGGAACACTGTCTGCTGTAGGAATTTTGCAGAATTGTTAGGGAAACAAATCATGGGAGAACAAAAGAAAGTTACCAGACTAAGAAACCAGTACTAGAGCAGCAGTGTAAACAAACAAACCCTGAACCAGTGGTCAACACTGGCTCTTCTCAATATCTCTAGGCTTTTCTTTCTCTTTCTAATAAAATACTTAAATCAGATAGTTACAAGCTAAGGTTGTTTGGTTAATTTACATGATTATTGCTTCAGCTCTAAGCGGCAGCTATTGATGGGTGTGTGTAAGATAGGAAGGAAAAATTACCAGCTTTAGAGTTAGATACCCAGGTTTTTGGCTCTGGATTTCCATTCCCAGGTTTTATCACACCATTTATAGCTATGTGATCTTGATCCAGTTGGTTAACATTGCTAAACTTTATTCTCTTCTGGAAAATGGAGATGCTAATGGTGCCTACCCAGTGCACAAGGCTATTAATAAGACTAGGTGTTGTAATTCATGAAAGCACTTAGTACAGCCTTTGATAACCATGAGCACTTAATGAATCATATTTCTCTTTTGTATTTACCATATTTTTCTGTTTTGGTGTATAAGGTTTTAATTGTGTAAAATGTCTGTACCTTCTCTTATAATTCCATTATAGTAATGAGTCTAGGTGTGGGTGCGTTCCAGGGATCAAGTACTGACATTTATGAATGATTATGTTAGGTTAATACCCACTGAATTATCCTTTTCATTTGTGTCCTGGTAAGCTTTCCTGAGTAGGAGAAACCGAACGTGGTTAGAAGGGAGTAAACCCATCATGAATGTGGTAATTGGGTTAGGTGATGTAAGTGTACTGTGGTGTGAAGCTAAGAACCAGCACGCTAACATGATGTGCAAGAGGTTCTCAGATCCACCTCTACCTCTCTTAAAAATCTTTCTTTTTCAGATGTTAGTATTTTCTAGAAGTAGTCATCCAGTTTTTAAATTTTCATAAAATTAATGAGTGGCGTATATCATTTTGTATTGTGATTTAAATTTTAACTTTCCTTTTTAAAGAACTGCTGCAACCATTGACAGCTTAGCAAGTCGCATTGAGGATCCTCAGATACAGGCTCACTGGTCAAATATCAATGATGTTTATGAATCAAGTGTGAAAGTTTTAATTACATCACAAGGATATGAACAAATATGCAAGTAAGTGTTCAGAATTAAAGTAATGCATTTAATGTATTCAGTTGCTTCAATGTTTGCTTTTTATTTTTATTTGCTGTGGTAGCATAATATTCCAGTAAATTGTATCAACCATAGAATATTTGCAAGAATGTCTAAAAATGTTTGAGGTAAATGTCGCATAATTGAGCTACAGTAAAACAAACCCAACAGAAGGTTGCCTTACCTGCTTAGACTCCAGGTTTGCTTCAGGTCTTATTTAGAAGCTGTGGCAAGTCCAGTATATTTAAAGTGAGAAGGGCCATTTATATTAGATCCTATACTTCCTGTGTTGTGCTTAGAATATCCTAAGTTTTGTGGTTCTCTCCTGATCTGATATTTTCCTTAGTCTAATCTGTTTCATGATTATGCCCGTAAAACCAGACTGATAGCTGCGTGTCCATTCAGAAAGATGCAGTCTACTTAATTTACATTCTCAAGTTAATACAGTTGGCTAGTAGCCATCAAAGGGTGTTTGATGGGGATTCCATTTAAGCTTCTTGAAAACTTAACAGCTGGCAAAATATAGCTGAGTCCTCTTTCCGAAGTCATTCTGAGCCAGCCACTTATATTTGTCATGGTCTGTTAGTGCTTTTTATTTTTCACGTTAGTTGCCTTATTTCAGAGTGACATGACTATCCATAATGAGGGAAACATGTCATAGAACACAAAATCATTGCCCTTAGGAGAGGGAGCAAAAAATTAAGTTTTAATGCTATTTTTTGTGTTGAGATTTTAAAGCACTCTTTTTTAAAATGAAAAGTCATAAAGAAGCATAAGATCAAATATACAAGTTAAAAGAATACATGTATTTAAGCCTTCTGATTTGTATTTTTCTTGGAAAAATAAAACTGCAAACTTTATGAAATTTATAATTTTATGTAGATTTTGTCATATGCTTTATTTCCAAATATTTATAAAACAAAGTTAGAAACAAGACATACTATCAAAGGGGCCACAACAATGCTGGTTTTTTTTCTTCATTTGTTCATCTAGATTACTTGATTTGGGGGATGTTCAATTTCTTGCATGTTACGTGCTACAATTTTGTCAGTTGATTTGGAAGAATGCCATTGTCTGCATGTGACTTCGTGGCTATTTATGCGTTCCTTTGATCTAAGCCAACTGAATGGAGTGTATATATTCTGACTTGTTTGCTGATTTATTTCAGGAGAAGGTTAAAAATTTTTTTTTCCCCATTCTGTATTAGAATTTGACCTTTGGTTAACTATAACTCTAATCCTTTGGCAACCTGATAAGGAACGATACCATCTGTATTACTAAGCAAAATTGCATATAGTGAAAGTGATTCCAAATTGGTAAAATGAATCTGGATTGAGAAGAATTTTAAATACCTGATGGGTTGCCCATGGACTTCCCTGGATGGGGTGCTTTTTAAAAATGGGCACAGCAGTCTTGTGGGGAGCTGGGAAACTATGCCTATGGAGTTGTTACAGGAGCCATGGCTCCCATGAAGAATGAGGTTTCTGAGCCAGGGCAGGTCCCACGTATACACAATATGGATCGTGATGCAAGGACACAGGATCTGCTGCTGTGGCTACAGCTGCCTCTCCTGCCACAAGGACTGCCATAGAGAGCCTCTGATACTGGCCTGCTGACAAGCTGTGCTTCCGTGCTCTATCTGAGTAGGCTGGTATTCAGTGTGGTCTGGGGTAAGTCTGACTGGTTAAACACAGCAAGACTCCTCCCATGAATGTTGGCATAGGATATTAAAACTATTGTTTTTCTTTGATGTTAAGGTTTTTGTCTGTGGTATTGTGTAAAATAATTTTGAACGTTTCTGATTTTTAGTATATGTGTCTCTGAAGGTCTATTCAGCTGCAGTTGAATATTGGAGTTGAGCAGATCCGAGTTGTGCACAGAGATGGAAGAGTAATTACACTGTCTCATCAGGAGCAGGAACTACAGGATTTTCTTCTGTCTCAGGTAATAGCTGCAGTCTCTGAGTCTTTTTTAAAATTTTTTAAAGATTTATTTATTTATTTGAAAGGCAGAGTTGCAGTTCACTAGTTCACTCCCCAAATGGCTGCAATGGCCAGAGCTGGGCTGATCTGCAGCCAGGAACCTGGAGCTTCTTCCGAGTTTCCCACGTAGGTGCAGGGGCCCAAGCACTTGGGCCATCTCTCACGGCTTTCCCAGGAACATTAGCAAGGAGCTTGATCGGAAGTGGAGCAGCCGGGACTTGAAACTTGAACCAGCATCCATATGACTGTATGACTGAAGCTTTACCTGCTATGCCATGTGCCAGCCCCAGTCTCTAAGTCTTAAGCTCCTTCCTCATAAGTGCTTATTGTTTTTTGTTTTTGTTTTTGTTTTTTTGACAGGCAGAGTGGATAGTGTGAGAGAGAGAGAGACAGAGAGAAAGGTCTTCCTTTTTGCCGTTGGTTCACCCTCCAATGGCCGCTGCGGCCGGTGCTGGGCAGCCGGCACACCATGCTGATCCGAAGCCAGGAGCCAGGTGTTTCTCCTGGTCTCCCATGCGGGTGCAGGGCCCAAGCACTTGGGCCATCCTCCACTGCACTCCCAGGCCATAGCAGAGAGCTGGCCTGGAAGAGGGGCAACTGGGACAGAATCCGGTGCCCCAACCGGGACTAGAACCCAGTGTGCCGGTGCCGCAAGGCGGAAGATTAACCTACTGAGCCACAGCGCCGGCCCTATAACTGCTTATTGTACAAATTGAGTAAGAGATAATTCAAATGTAGCAAATTGTATAAGAAGAAAGCCATATCTTCTGCTATTTAATTTTAGGGCACATTTTCAACTTACTTGCTAACTGAAAGTGTTAATAGACTATAGATTTGTTTCTACTCAGTTTGTGTTTAAGATGAAGGACCTGTTTCTGAGACTAGCAAGTAATTTATTTGCCAAGATTTACAACCTCTTTGGTACCACATGAAAGTGGATTAGTATTAACCCAAGAAAACTAGAGAAAGGGAAAATGTAAGATTCTATTTTTTTCTACATAATTAAAAAGTATATATAGTCTGTGTGTATCCCAGGAGCAATAATCTCATATACTAATTTACTTTTTTTAAAAAAAGATTTTTTTATTTATTATTTGAAAAGAGAGGGAGAGAGAGAGAGAGAGAGAGAGAGGGAGATCTTCCATTCACTGGTTCACTCCCCGAATGGCTGCCACAACCAGGGCCAAACCAGGGCGAAGCCAGGACCTAGTTTATCCCCGTCTAGGTCCCCCATATGAGTGCAGGGGCTCTAGCACTTGAACTATCTTCTGCTGCTTTCCCAGGCACATTAGCAAGGAACTGGATCAGAAGTGAAGAGGCCAGGACTAGAACCAGCACCCATATGGGATGCTGGCATTGCAGGCTGAGGCTTAATCCACTATGCCATGCTGCTGGCCCTGCTAATTTGCTTCTTTAGTGCCACATAATATAAAATGCATTTGTGGAACATGATAGCTCTTGGCTGGTTGCATCCAAAATAGTTTTGGTTAGCTTAAGTACACAGAGAAATGTAATGGAGTGCTATTAGTTGTACCCTAGAGTCAATAACAAATCAAGAGAACAAGGTTTGCAAATGGATTGGACCAAAGGAAGAGAACCACAGCCAGGGAAATTGCTGCCCTGGCACTAATGCCTTCACTACTGCTGGCAGCATGCATTCAGAGTCTTAAGGAACAGTGCCGTGCCCTGGAGGGTGATCTCGGGAAATCTGTTGACTAAGGATCCACAAGGGTCTTAAAAGCTTATGGGAAAGGCCGGCGCCGTGGCTCACTAGGCTAATCCTCTGCTTGTGGCACTGGCACACCGGGTTCTAGTCCCAGTCGGGGCGCCGGATTCTGTCCTGGTTGCCCCTCTTCCAGGCCAGCTCTGCTGTGGCCCGGGAGGGCAGTGGAGGATGGCCCAACTCCTTGGGCCCTGCACCCCATGGGAGACCAGGATGAGCACCTGGCTCCTTCCTGCCTTCGGATCAGTGCGGTGCGCTGGCTGCAGTGCGCTGGCCACGGCAGCTGTTGGAGGGTGAATCAATGGAAAAGGAAGACCTTTCTCTCTGTCTCTCTCTCTCTCACTGTCCACTCTGCCTGTCAAAAAAAAAAAAAAAGCTTATGGGAAGTATGTATTATGAAAAAATCTGTGTGTGGATTTTTTTAAAAAGTTTTTTGCATCAAAATAAATGCCTTAATTCTGTTTTCTCCAAATTTGAAGAAACTTCATATTTAAGTTGTATATGTAGAAGAGCCATCATGGGTAGTGTGGTAACCTGCTACTCGTGGTAGCCAGGCCCCAGGGTTAGTAACCAGTTCTAAGCTGGGGTTAACGGGAGGGAGAAGTGAAGTTAAAGGAATCCTGAAAGGAAGAGTCACATAGAACAGGCCCCCTTTTGTCAAGACATTTAGCTAGCCTAGACAGCTTCACAGCGAGGGTACCAGGGAATAAAGATGGTGGCCTCACTCGACCTGGCCATCCTGAAGAATCCCACTGGATAGCTCCCGTTACTTGCATGGCTCCCGTTACCTGAGCTAGCCTCATGCCAGAGGTCATAAGAAGCTGTTAATGTAACCATATAGGTCAGCTTCCCAGGAAGATAATAGGGTGGAGAGAGATAATAGGGTGCCCCTTCAGGGCACCTGGAGGTTGTTCAGCATACCTGCCACTTTTAATATTACAATCAAGTTCTAGGCGGGAGCCTCCAGCTGGCCGTAGTGGGTAGAGAAAGCAAGTATCTGGTGATTTTAGCTTCTGCAATGGAAGATGGGGTCCTGCTTCTTCTACCTGATAGTCATATAGGGGAGGGTTTCTCAAACATAAGATAGAGTTGTTGCCTAGGCAGTGAAAACCCCAGTGAAAGTTTACAGTCATGTTGTCAGGTTCCTGCAAAGTGAGTATCTATGTGGTTTGTCATTCAAGTTTCCGTTTTCATTCACAGATGTCACAGCATCAGGTGCATGCAGTTCAACAGCTAGCCAAGGTGATGGGCTGGCAGGTACTCAGCTTCAGTAACCATGTGGGACTTGGGCCCATCGAGAGCATTGGCAATGCCTCGGCCATAACAGTGGCCTCCCCGAGTGGCGACTATGCTATTTCAGGTATTCGGTGCTGCTTTGAATGTCAAGGAACCATTGGGAGTTTGGCTTTAACATTTAGCTTTTTAATAACTAAATATATTTAAGAATAATTTATTTCTGCAGTAAGTAAATGTTGTATTTACCATAAACATTTGATCATAGCTATTATTCAGAACAAGAATACGGCAGCATATTTGCCTAGTAGATCATCTGAAAAGTGTCCATCAGCATTGTTATTCTTGCTGTCGTGAACCTATAATGAATAAAAGAAAATGTATGGCTACATGTGGGAAGGATAATATTGGATCCTAAAAATGGTAATGGGATAGGACAGGGATGAGAAATATTTTATTAAGCATCTGCTGTGAGTGGGCATTTTAGTAGGTACTCACACATATATTTTCTAGCTGAAACTTACATTTGGAGTACCATGGTTATAGTGTGATAGTATTTCCTAATATTTGTTCTGAATAAATATTTTTTAAATATAGTATGCCCTTTGTTTTTTTTAACTTTTTTTTAAAGATTTATTTTATTTATCTGAGAGTCAAAGTTACAGAGAGGGATAGACAGAAAAATCTTCCATCTTCTGGAACATCTCTGCCTAAATGGCCACAATGGCCAGAGCTGGACCAAACTGAAGCAAGGAGCCAGGAGCTTCTTCCTGGTCTCCCACATGGGTGCAGGGGCCCAAGTACTTGGGTCATCCTCTACTGCCTTCCTGGGCACACCAGCAGGGAAATGGATGGGAAGTGTAGCAGGTAGGACGCTTTGCTTCTTTCCTAATAGTTAAAACGTCATTAAAATAGGGAATTTTTTTTTTCAAGATGTATTTATTTATTTGAAAGGTAGAGTTAGAGGGAGAGACAGATCTTCCTTCCCCTGGTTTACTCCCCAAATGTCCACAACCGCCAGGTCTAGGCCAGATGAAGAATTCCATCCTGGTCTTCCATGTGGGTGGCAGAGGCCTAAGGACTTGGGCATCTTCCCCTATTTTCTCAGGCCATAGCAGAGAGCCGGATCAGTAGTTGAGCAGCTGGGTTTTGAACTGGTGCCCATTTAGGGTGACAGCACTGCAGGTGGTGGCTTTACCCACTACACCACAGTACCAGCTCCAGTCATGAAGTTCTTAATTCCCTTCATCTCTTCTCAGTCCTGATTCTTTTTTTTTTTTTTTTTTTAGCTTTTATTTAATGAATATAAATTTCCAAAGTACAGCTTATGGATTACAATGGCTTTCCCCTCCCCCATAACTCCCCTCCCACCCACAACCCTCCCCTCTCCCGCTCCCTCTCTCCTTCCATCCACATCAAGATTCATTTTCAATTATCTTTATATACAGAATATCAGTTTAGTATATATTAAATAAGCTTTCAACAGTTTGCACCCACACAGAAACATAAAGTGTAAAATACTGTTTGAGTACTAGTTATAGCATTAGATCACAATGTACAGCACATTAAGGACAGAGATCCTACATGAGGAGTAAGTGCACAGTGACTCCTGTTGTTGACTTAACAAATTGACACTCTTGTTTATGGCATCAGTAATCACCCTAGGCTCCTGTCATGAGTTGCCAAGGCTATGGAGGCCTTTTGAGTTCACTGTCAGTCCTGATTCTAATTGAATTATCGAATGAATTAACAGATATAGGTGACTTCCTGAAAATGTATAGGCCAAAATTTACATTTGCTTCATCTTTATAGCACAGAGTAATTCATGAATATTTATCCCAGCCTGGGGTGTGTGTGTATGTGTGTGTGTGTTTATGTGTATGTATACACATGTATATGGATAGACATGTATATATAAAAGTACGGATAAAGGTTTTTGTATTCATAGTAGAGTGAAGTTGTATCATTTATCTTTGTTATTTTCTAGTTTGGAAAATGAATATATTCATATTTTTGTTTATCTCCACAGTTCGTAATGGGCCTGAAAGTGGCAGCAAGATCATGGTTCAGTTTCCTCGTAACCAGTGTAAAGATCTTCCAAAAAGTGATGTTTTACAGGATAACAAATGGAATCATCTTCGTGGACCATTCAAAGAAGTCCAGTGGAATAAAATGGAAGGTCGAAACTTTGTCTATAAAATGGAGCTGCTTATGTCTGCACTTAGCCCTTGTCTACTATGATTTTTTTCCAGAAAAGTTTCCAGGAACTTTGGCTTGATATTTCAGGTCATCTATAAGCACAAGGAAGAGAAATATTCCAAAGGAGTATTGTTTTTTAAACATGGAAGATTTTTACCTAGCATTTTGAACACTTTCACTTTATAAGTGACAAGTGCTTTGAAATGCAGAAGTTTCTGTACAGTTATAGGGTGTACAGCATGGGGAGATGTAAAGTAATACATTTTTATGTGGTTAACTTGAAAATATTATTAACTTAAAGGTTTGACTTTACTTTTAAAATATTCCTTCTTTGATGTTAACATCCAATAAAGTACGTGGTTAAAAATTTCCAGATACTGACTGAACTCTTATCAGCCCCAGTGAATTGTCTGTAATCATCTGGTCTCTTGGGGCTGGCACTGTGGTGTAGCGGGTTAAGCTGCTGCCTGTGGCGCTGGCATCCCATATGGGTGTTGGTTCAAGTCCTGGATACCCCACTTCCAATCCAGCTCATGGCTAATGTGCTGGGAAAGCATCAGAGGATGGCTGTTCAGTGAATTCCATTACCTGCTTAAAGAATATTAGAAACTACAGCAGATGTCAGGGGGGAAATGGCAGCTCTTCTGCCTTATCTTGATTTACATTTCCAGCTTGAGGTTTCAGTCTGAATTATCTGGAATTGGAACAGTGTTCTGTGGTCCTTGAGAGACAGATTGGCAAAAAAGTGTGTTTGAATGTTGACTGCTACTGGCTAAATGTTTGAGCTTGTCAAGGTTATCCTGTGACCCTGTTGCTAGAATACCATCAAATCAAAGTGTTACCATTGATTATGTCATGTTGATCAGAAATACTTTTTTTTTTCTTTTTTGAGGATTTATTTATTTAAAAAGCAGAGTCGCAGAGAGAGAGAGACAGAGATCATCCATCTACCCGTTCACTTCCCAAATGGCCACCATAGCCAGTGCTAGGCCAAGCTGAAGCCAGGAATCAGGAGCTTCTTCTAGGTTTTCCATAAGAGTGTGTGCAAGTGCCCAAGAACCCGATCCATCCTCTGCTGCATTTTCAGCAGTGAGCTGGAAAGGAAGAGGAGCTGTGGGGACTTGAACTGGCACCTGTATGGGATGCTGGTGCTGCAGATGTCAGCTTAACCTAAGGTTACTACTAGGTCACAATGCCGGACCCTGATAAAAATTATTGGTACTTGTGTGTTATTATGAGTAGATATAAAACTGAATTACTTAGTAAATTCAGTTTATTTAGTAAAAAAACATGAGGTTACTTAGGCAAAAAAAATTTTAGGGACAGAACTACCTGAACTATCACTACTGTTAGATAAGAGATTTAAATTAACTGTGTGTGTACTTTATAAGATAAAATCTAAATCTAAAATTTGACATTTTTACATTAGTAATAACCTCTCCCACCCCTACAACTCAATCTCTGATAAACTTTACATAAAACCCATCAACATTATAAATTGATTATGAATTCCCTGAAAGAGTAAGAATCAGCAGAGTTGAATGCATTAGTTATTAAGAAGAAGCCATCTTAGTTGAAGGAACTAATCTGAAATAACAGGGATTCTGCCCACAATTTTTTTATTTATTTTTTATTTTTGTATGTCATTTGAAAGTTTTTCAGTGAACAGTTAAAAGGTATCCATGCTGTGGATTGCATTGTGCAAGCAAGAATAAGAATAAAGTTTAGGAATAGGTAAGAGACCTAAAATAATGCCAAAGATACCTTAAGGAAAGAAGTTGTAGGATGATATGTATTATGGAATCCCAACTGACTAAAAGGAAAGTATGTAGATGGACAGAAATGTTTCTATATGTATAAGCAAACCTAGAAGGATATATATCAAATTTAACTATTGTTCCCTCTGGGAAGTAAGATTGAAGAAGGAGGAAGAACTTTATAGACTTTAATATTAATTTTAAAGAAGGATTTATCATGTATGTAATCAAACCAAAAACCCACTTACTTTATGTATTTTTTTTTAATTTATCTAGTTGATAGACAAAGCATTCCCATCTGCTGGTTCACTCCCCCAATGTCCATAAAAACAGGAAGCTGGGAACTCAATCTAGGTCTCCCACAAGGAAAGCAGAAACTCAAGTACTTGAACCATCACCACTGCCTCCCAGGGTCTGTCAACAGGAAGCTGGAGTCAGGAACCAGAGGCAGGTATCCAACCCAGTCACTCCATAAGAGACAGAGGAAGTATGGGTCACACCCTGCATGTTAGCCACTAGGCTGCATGCCAGTCTTCCACTAAATTTTTTTTATTTAAAAAATGTATCAGGGGCCGGCATCCCATATGGGCGCCAGTTCGAGACCCGGCTGCTCTACTTCCAATCCAGCTTTCTGCTATGGCCTGGGAAACAGTGGAGAATGGCCCAGGTCCTTGGGCCCCTGCACCCACATGGGAGACTTAGAAGAAGCTCCTGGTTCCTGGCTTTAGATTAGCACAGCTCTGGCCATTGTGGCCAATTGGGGAGTGAACCATTAGATGGAAGAACTCTCTCTCTCTCTCTCTCTCTCTCTCTCTCTCTGCGCCTCTCCTCTCTCTGTGTAACTCTTTCAAATAAATAAATAAATATTAAAAAAAAGTATCAGACATGACTATTATGGAAATTTATGGAGTACTGTGATGTCTCATCACTTGTATATATTGTGTAATGTCAATTAGTATAAATATATTTACCCTTTCAAGCACTTAACATTTCTTCTACTAGTTGTTTAAGTAGAGAAATATACAGTAAATTAACTATCTTTATCCTACTGTGCAGTAGAACCCCAAACTTTAACGTAGTTCTTAATCAAATTTTCGCCAGTCCATTCCTCTTCACTTTCCTCCCCAGTCTCTAGTAACTATATATACACAAACACACACACTCACACATATTTATTTGAAAGGCAGAGTTACAGAGAGGCAGAGAGAGAGAGGGGTCTTTCATCTGGTTCACTCCCCAGAACGGCTGCAATGGGCCGAGGTGCCTCGATCCGAATCTAGGAGCTTCTTCCAAGTCTTCTACACAGAGGGTGGGGTCCGAGGGCTTGGGCCATCCTCCACTGCTTTTCCAGGCTGGAGCAGAGAGCTGGATTGGAAGTGGAGCAACTAGGACTCAAACCAGCGCCCATAAGGGATGCTGGCACTGCAGGCGACGGCTTTACCGCTATACCACAGTGCTGGCCCCCACAGTTACATTTTTAACTTCTGGGGGATCAGGAGTCAGTGCTGTGGCATAGTAGGCTAAGCCTCCGCCTGCCATGCCAGCATCCCATATGGACACTGGTTTGTATCCCCACTGCACCTTTTCACTTCTGTGAGATCATTTTTTTTTTTTTTGTATGTGAGATTGTGTGCTGTTTGTCTGTGATTGACTTATTTCACTTAATGTAATGACCCAATTCCATCCATGTTGCAAATGAGATTTCATCCTTTTTAATAACTATTTAATATTTCAAAGGTAGCATAAGGGGCCGGCACTGTGACCTAGTGGGTTAAGCCATGGTCTGCAGTGCCAGCATCCCCATATGGGCGCCAGTTGTCGCTCCCCCTCTTCGTGGAGGAGCAACACAGGACCCTGCGCTGTTCTTTCGTCTGCTCGGCCTTCCCCGGGTTTGCTGCTGGTTCTTCCCGGGTTGGCTACTATCCCTTCCACCTCCGTGGAAGGGCAGTTCCCCCTGGCCACATTCCCCACTTCCGCAGGGGAGCGGCACACCGCCGGCCGGTTTTCTCGGGGGCTGCACGGGTTCCCTTAGATGTTCCCCATAGATGTTCCTGGTGCATGCCGTCTCTCTCCTCCTTTATAGTCCTCCTCCGCCAATCCCAACTCGGCTGCCCACACGCCGAGTACGCTGCTCTCCAATCAGGAGCAGGTCCTACAGTTTATTGGTTGAACTGGAGGCAGCTGTGCGGAAGCTGTTTACTTCTCTCCCAGCGCCATATTGTGGGAGAGCAGATGCATAGAATAAGTCTTAATTCCAGTAACTTAGTCTAGTCCGAGCTGCTCCCCACAGAGGAGAGCAGATGCATAGAATAAGTCTTAATTCCAGTAACTTAGTCTAGTCCGAGCTGCTCCCCACACCAGTTCATGTCATGGCTGCCCCACTTCCAATCCAGCTCCCTGCAAATGTGCCTGGCAGAAGATGGCCCAAATGCTTGGGCCCCTGTACCCTTGTGAGAGATCCAGAAGAAGCTGTTGGTTCCTGGCTTTGGCCTGGCCCAGCCCTGGCCATTGCAGCCATTTGGGGAGTGAGCCAGCAGATGGAAGATTCCCTACCCACAATGTAATTCTGCCTTTCAAATAAATAATTTAAAAAAAAAAGCAGTGGAAAAAGTGGCCATACTGACCTTGACAACTATGTTCTCAAGGATGAGAAAAGCTGACAACGGGCAGGTAAAATGACACGTGCAGGATGTGCAGAGAGGCATCTACACTGGCCACCTGGCACCTTTCTGTGGTAGGAGTTGAGTTGTGCATAGACACACCAGTAATAACCACAGGGGTCCGCTCTGGGTTTAGTTAACTACCGATGAATCTGATGCTTCCCTAGGAATGGCATACCTGGTCATCGGTATGTCTCCAGCATTCTGTTTTGTCACCTCTTCTGTGCACCTTGCTACACTTACCCAACCCAACCCTTCTGAACTGTATCCTCAGGGGTTGCCTCCATTCCTGCACTGAGCAAGATGCCGTGATAACTTACCTCTTAATACCTTTGCTGCTCACCTGCATTGCTTCCAGTGGAAGCCTGAAGAGCTCTCAGGTATTTACCATCTCACGTGGACTTCAGAGTCCGTAGGTCCTCTGAGCTCTCCTTGCATACCTGGAACATCCTGAAATGAGGGACTACAAAATGGACCTTTTTGGGTTCTTAGATCATGATCTCTGAGAGGACATTCTGTTGAAAAGCATTTATGTTCTGTAGGGCGTCCTAGGTATTGCTGACCTATGGTGCAATTGTCACATCCTTGTTTGAGGCTTTAATTGAATTACAACTCATTCTGGAAGTACAGATTTCAGATTGGTTGAGGAGACTGGTGGTGCTAACAAGATGTTTTTCTGTAGAGAATGTTTGCTGCGTTGTCACTTCCAATAGGCGCTGTGGCTGTGGTTCCATCTCACCCTCTGAGTTCTTGGGCAGAGTGGGCTCACACATGAAGGACCAGAGCTTTATTTTCAGATTTTATTTCATTCTTTAAAACATTTTTTTCACAGTTTGAACCATAATTTATAGCTTAACATTTACATTGGCCAATTCCTGTGAATTGATATTTTCTTCTTTGAAAAATAGACAAAAACCTCACATTCTGGAATGAAAAATTCAGGAAGAGGGGAGCTTTGAAAGTGCATCTAGACCCTTTCCCCCCACAAGCAGAAAGCCAGGGGAATAACTTTTCATGATATTTCTAGGGGGCAACTTAATTCATGTCTGGGTTTGCCCATGGGGGCCTCCCATTCGGTATTCTTTGCCATTTCTCCTTTATGCATGAAGATGACTTGCCCTGATTTCTGACAAGCTGAGGGGCAGAGTTGTGAAAAGCAAGTAGTGCAGACGGGGCCACAGATGCCCCCGCTGCCACCCAGCTCCAGATGGCTTTCCTCTCGTGGGCTTCTATGTGAATGTAGTACTGAGATCAGCTGGTCCCTGATCCCTTTTCTCCTTGGGTACTCCTCACTCTCTCCATGGCACTGGAAACTCCAGCACAGGGTCTGGTTCCTGTGGCTGCTGCTGCCTGCGGAAGGGCATGTGTGTGTGTTTACACGTGTGTGCAAGAGGTGGCTGGGGGTGGGGGAGAACCTTCTGTGCCAGACGCCTTTCTCTAGATCACCTTCTTTAGTGCCTGTCTCAATTCCATATGATCCCTTTCGGTAGCTCTGGAGGCATGCTACTACATGAACGCCCTACTACGTACACCCTACTTGTCTCACAGGAAGTAAAAGAGAGGCATTGGAGACCTGAAGGGAGGGAGAAGAGAATGTTCTAGCATTTCTTTACATCTGCAGTGTGTTGGGGCTCAGAAAATGATACCCCAAAATACGCTGGATTTTTTTTTTTTTTTTTTTTTTTTTTTTTTTTTTTTGCTTACTGAGTGACTTGATTGAAATGGTAAAAAAGCCTTCAGTAGGCTTAGACTCAGGTCCCTCTAACCTTGTATTCTTTCTGTCCACCATTTCTCTCTGCATTTAACCAGACTGTAAAAGGGAAAGCAATTGCCTTCTGTCCTTACCCTGAAATCGTATCTGTCTCTCAGGAGGAGACTGAGGAATGTAACTGCACCTGGATGGAGTTCTATTACAAGATAATTTTTTTTCCTTGGGCTCAGATTCTGAAGAGAATCTCGTTACAAGCTAAGCTTTGTCTCAGGGACCCTCCATACACACACACACAACACACACACACACACCACATATTCCTCATTCTCTATAGAAAAAGGAGTATCCCGGCTTAATGATTTTATGCTGCTGAGCAGTCACAGCTCTGATTTCCTCTTGAATGATGTTTCTTCTCTCACTTGTTAACAAATGTGTAGCCTTTTTTCTCCTAGTGAGTCTTTGTCAGTTTGTTCCAGTGGACCTTCATAGGGTGGTGGTCACCGGGGAATTTCCCTTCACTCCTACACATGGGTGAATTTGCAGCTGAGGGCTGGGCACAAGGCTAAGGACCATGGATTCTATCATAATCCACCTGGTACCCTTGGTCCTTAGCTGTGACTATTTGAGAGGGCAAAAGAGAACGGGAAATAAATTCATGCTTGCATTTAGAGCTTGCCAAATGCAAGTCGGGATGGAGAAACTTAGAGGTAAACATTGTGACCAACAACCTGAGAGAATAAAGCCAAGGCTAGGTGCAGTTTGGTCCCCTGTAGCCTCAAAGCCCCAGCACGTTTTAGTTTCTAATACTCAGCATAGCACTTTCCAGATCCCTGAAGAATTTTCATGCTTTTCTTAAATTGCTTCATGAGTTCTGTGCATACTGTGAGCTTCTCTTGATACCCTGGCTATGAGGTAGTGAAGGCCAAGTGTTCCTCAACCCAGGGAGGAGAAAGCAAAGGCCTGATGGGAGAGACAGACTGACTGTGACTTGGGGGGGGGGGGTGAGGTGGGCAGGCTCAGCTTTCACACAGGTGGCATCGCTGCGTGTCAGGAGGCCAGGTGCTGCCTGTGGTGGCTATCTGTTTCCTTCACAGTGGCCTAAGTTTGGGCCATAGGAGGGAACAGCCAGTTACTGTTGGAATGAGAGAGAAAGGGAAAAGACTTGTCTCCCTATCCCTCGTATCCAATGAGTTTCTCTCCCTAAAGCTCTAAGCCATAGGGCCTCGCTGTGAGTAACTCACTACAGCCTCAGGTTTTCTCACATAGCTCCCACAGCAGTGCTTGTGGGGCACCAGGCGAGGGACTAGCGGGTACAGCGGTGGACAGAGCAGACAGTGCGGGGGCACAGACGGCATGTTCCAGGGAGGGCTGCACATGTGTCTCATGATGCTCTGGAACGGGGACTCCTCCCACAGGTGTCACAAACAAGCAGCTGGGGCCCGCACTGTGCTGTTGGTTATGGGTCAGCCTGGCCCTGAAGGCAAGCGAAGCTCCTGGTTCCTCTTCACCTTGAATTCAGTGCAAGTCCTACAACTGTCCAACCCATGCAGTCCATTTTGTGAACTTCCAGCTATCCCATCAGAATAGGTCCACGGGAGGCTAAAGGGTGGACTGGCTGTGTTTGCTCCTTTTGCTGGAAAATAGTGTTTTCCTCTTGAGGTAGGAATGTCATTGGGGCCAGCCTTGGCTAACACTCAACATCTTGCAGCTCAATCTCTTCGGTTGTGCTTTCTGCAAGACAAAAGACAATTGAGTAAGCTAGCAAGCTGCCACTTAGTGGTTTCTTGGTGAGAACAAGATAACATGCACCACCTGTGACCTCAAAACCAGGAATGGATGATGGCGAGGCCCAGGGAGTTACCTTTGAGTTTGTGTCTTCTCTTCCTCTGGAATTTATACGCACACTTATTACAAACCCACATGAGGCTGATTAACACTGCGGCCACAGCAGCGAGAAAAGCAAGGAAGACAGCGACAAAGTGCAGGTCTTCATAGAGGATCTCTATGGGGCGCAGGAGGGGAGAGGGAAGATAACATCTCTTTTAATATCATGAAGTTGGCCTCGCACACTCTGGCAGTTGAGAAGGGTCCCCAGGCCCCTGGGGCCATCCTACCAGACACATGTAGCATGATGGTGCCAAACTGGCTGCTCCCCAGGTGCTCCGTCACGGTGATGATGTAGTAGCCGGAATCCCTCACGCCCACGCTGAAGAGCTGGATGGAGCCGTTGTCGAAGGTGCAGACTCGGTCCTTGTGGCTCTGCGAGATGTTGGCCTGCGTCCCTGGTTTCCACTCCACGATCTTCTGCGCTCCCCAGCTGGACGTGTACTTCCATTCGATGGTGGGCACGCCGTGGCAGGAGTAGTCAACCGAGAGTAGGATGTCTTCTTTGACGGTGGCATTGATGGTGGGATGGGGGATGTACAGTGACACTCCCTGACCTGCAGGATGGAGCGCACAGCATGTAGGACCTGTACGTGTACTGAAGTCGACTGACAGACTCATTCACTGAGTTCCCAAGTATTTACTGCCTGTCCACTACACCTCAGGCAGTGACACAGGTTGCCTGGAGCTCGTATTCACTCCTGGAAATATACAAGGGATCAGTAAGCCAAGGAGATCATTTAAGCCAATCACAAGCCTTAAAGATAATAACCCAGGGTAAAAGGGGCCAGGTGCCAGGGTGGCACATGGCATTAGGTAGGATGGTCAGGGAAGACCTCGCTGAGGAAGTGACTTCTGACGTGAGACCTGGAGGACAACGAGGAGGTGGCGGCATGGGGGAACAGGATTTCAGACAGAGGGAGGAACACATGCGAAGCCTGTGTCATGAGACTGAGCGTGGATGTGTTTGAAGGCCAGAAAGGCAGGCTGTGGGCTTTGTATCCTGATGACATGATTGGTGGTGCTGAGGCCCCGATGGCTTCAGGAGGGTGGTTGTTGACAGAAAGACCAAGCCCTGATTAGAGGGTTGGCGCTTTTATCCCCACCCCCTGACCGGCAGGGAGGGGAGAAAGGCTGAAGGTTGAGTCAGTCAATGATCATCAGTGATTTAATCAACCGTGCCTCTGTCATTAAGCCTCCATAAAAACCCAAAGGGCAGGGTTCAAAGAGTTTCCGCATTTCTGAACACCTGGAGGTCCCTGGAAGGTGCTGTGCCCAGAGAGGCTTTGGAAGCTCTGTGCCCCTTCCGCATACCTTGCCCTGTGCAACTCTTCCCTCCAGGAAGAGCCACAGCCATGGTACAGCCTTGTAAAAAATGGATGTAGACTAATTGAACCTGAGGAATGGGTCTGGGAACTCCTATTTATAGCTGGTTGGTCAGAAGCATAAGTCACAATCTGGGGTTTGCATTTGGCATCCAAAGTGGGAGGCAGCCCAAGGGACTGAGCGCTCAGCCTGGTGTGCTCTGGCGCTGTCTCCAGGTAGAAAATGTCAGAACTGCATTGGACTACACAACACCCTGTGGGTGTCCGCTGGAGAACCTGTTAGCAGAGTATTGTGCTGCATGTGAAAGTAGGAAAAGCTATTTTGGTTAGTGTCTTAGACTCCTCAAGTTTAATATTTTTTTTAATGTTAAATTTGAGGGGTTGGTGCTGTAGTGTAGTGGGCTGTTTCTCTGTGCATTCCCCTCTTCTGTTTCCTTAGTGTTTCTGTAGACTTACAGACCTTTTTTAAATGTATCATACTCCATATCATTGTAATTTTTCTTGTTGCTTTATCCTGTACTTGGCCAGTGGGAACCTCTTTGGGCCATTTGTGTGTTCTTAGAAATGTTCTCATTCATTTTATATATTTACACACCCACATAAATGTGTATATACACACATATGTATGTATATTTACACACGTATATGTATATGTATATGTATATGTATATGTATATGTATACACACACACACACATACTTGGAAGAAAGAACTTTCATGTGCTTTTTCACTCCTCAAATGCCCATAAGATCCAGGGCTGGGACAGGCTGAAGACAAGGGCCCAGATTGGCACTGTGATATGGGATGCCAGCGTCCCAAGCGGCAGCTTATCCTGCTGCACCACAGTGCCTGTCCGCTCACTGGTTTTTAAGCATGTCCTTGAACTGATTTCATTTTAACAAGGATTGTCATATATTTTATAAACATTTATGTACTTATCTGAAAGGCAGAGTGATACAGAGAGAAACAGAGACAGAGAGAGGCATCTTCCAACTGTTGCTTCATTCTCCAACAGCCAGGGCTAGTTGAGATCAAATCCAGGAGGCTGGAACTCCATTTGAGTCTTGCATGTGGATGGCAGGAACTCGAGTACTTAGGCCATTATCTACTGCTTCCCAGGTGCATTAGTAGGAAGCTGGATCTGAAGCTAGGAATAGCCAGAACTTGAACCAGGCACTCTGGTATGAGATACAAGCATTCCAAGTAGTGGCTTAACCCACTGCACCACAATGCCCACTCCCAGCACCCTGATATCTTAAAGCCAAAGAATAAAACACTTGAGAAATTCTCACATTGGGGCAGATTGCTGAGATCATTTCAGACAGGGGGTCTTTTTGCACCCCCTGCTCACATGAGGTGGCCACTGGCTCCACTCACAGGCCACCTTCAGAGACAGAAGCTCAGAGCAGAGTCCGGGTCTGTACACACATGGGAACCCAATAAAAGAATCAGACTGGCCAACCTTCCACCAGTGAGGCAGTTCAAAGGGTTCACCATTCAACCTGTGCTTGAACTCTTGCTGACAATGATAAGAGTACTTTCTACACACAAGGCAACTGTTTTCCATTTCAGGGAAGTTCCCTTTTAAGTTCCCTTTTATTTCAACCTGAAATCTGTCTTTTTTAACAATGTGGTGTACAGAGGTTCTCTCCCAGGGTGTGGGAGCCCTTCAGACACCCAAAGACCATTCTCAAGAGTTCTTGGGTCACTCTTTCTCATTCACCCTCTCAATGTGTGACAGAGTTATTCTTTTTATTTTTTACTTTTTATTTTTTTATTTTTTGACAGGCAGAGTGGACAGTGAGAGAGAGAGACAGAGAGAAAGCTCTTCCTTTGCCGTTGGTTCACCCTCCAATGGCCGCCGCGGCCGGCGCGCTGCGGCCGGCGCACCGCGCTGATTCGATGGCAGGAGCCAGGAGCCAGGTGCTTCTCCTGGTCTCCCATGGGGTGCAGGGCCCAAGGACTTGGGCCATCCTCCACTGCACTCCCTGGCCACAGCAGAGAGCTGGCCTGGAAGAGGGGCAACCGGGACAGAATCTGGCGCCCCGACCGGGACTAGAACCCGGTGTGCCGGCACCGCTAGGCGGAGGATTAGCCTAGTGAGCCGCGGCGCCGGCCAACAGAGTTATTCTTTAACACAGAACAAAGTGCAGAGTTTAAGGCTACTGGAATAAAGAAGACAATAGAGACCAAATTCCAGGTCAGCGCTTGGAGGGTAGGAACCATATAATATTTCATCCCTGTGTCCTCTGTACCCAGAAGAATGCCTGGGACATACAGGTTGCTCATTAAATGGTGCTGAATGAATAAATAACTGAATGGCCAACTATTTGTAAGTCACAAGGAGTGGAAGCCATTTCCTGACAGCAGTGTTGCTGCTTAGTTGGTTTGAAAAACTAGGCACATCTAAAAGCTAAAATACTTAAAAGGGAAAGAACTATACTTCAACTGCAGTTTAATGTACCAGTTATTGTATTACATACTTCATGATCCTGATCTCTTTCTCTCTCTCTCTTTTTAAATTTTTTCTTTTTACATAAGAGTCAACAACATGCCCACTTCACTAGTAATTGGCCAAAGAGGATTTCAATGCTATTCTGCTTGCAAATCCTAGGTCTCTGCTTTGTGACTCTTCAACAACTTCCTCCCACTTTCCTGAATTCTGTGACCTCAGAGATGATTTGGAGTACTGATTACTGCATGATTTGGGAAGCTATATTTAGAACCACTGACAAGTCTGTGTGACAGCCTCTGTGTTCTTCGTATACTTTCTGGTAACCACGGTGGTCAAGGTTACTGACAAACCGGTCTCCTGGGGGGCTTCTAGAACTTCAAATCAGTTCAGGGACCTTTATTTTGAGCCCTTCAGTTACTTTGCCTCAAGAAACAGCAAAACTGAAAAACACAAAAATAACAACCCTGAGTTTCTCAAACGTTGAAACAGCTGGGAATTGGCCATCTGACTCTGAGTGGTTTGTGGATTTTATTTTGATCCAAAAAGCCCCTTTTTTAACTTAAAAATGTTTAATTGAAAAATGAAGATTGTATATATTCAGTGTACAACGTGGTGATGGGTGTTGTGGAGCAATAGTTCAGATACTGCATTAGGTGCCTGAAACCCGTATCAGTGCCTGGGTAAGTCCCAGCTCCACTGCTGATCCAGCTTCCTGTTCATGCGCACCCCGGCAGGTCCCTGTCACCCATGTGGATGAACTGGATGGAGTTCTAGGCTCCTGATTTTGACCTGGCCGGACCCTGGCTATTGCAAACACTTGAGGAGTGAATCAGTAGATGGTCTCTCTCTCTCTCTCTCTCTCTCTCTCTCTCCTTCCCCTTAGTCCCTTTCTGTCTCTCAAATTAGAAACAAAAGTGTATGAAGTGATTACTTGACATATCAATGAATATATCCATCACCACCAATGCTAAACATTGGACCCCCAGAACTTGTTCATCTTTTATGATTGAAAGTTGAACCCTTTGATCAGCATCGCCCATTTCTCCCAGCCCATCACCCTACCAAGCACCATTTTACTATTTCTATAAGTTCAATTTTTAAAAAAAAAAGATTTATTTATTTTATTTGAAAGAGTTATACACACACACAGACTGGGAGAGAGAAAGAGAGAGAGTGAAAGAGAGAGAGAATTTGTCCACTGATTCACTCCCCAAATGGCTGCAATGGACAGGGCAAGGCAAGGTCAAAGCCAGGAGCCAGGAGCTTCACTGGGGTCTTCCACATGGTGGCAAGGGCCCAAGTACTTGGGTCATCTTCCGCTGCTTTCCTAAGTGTATTACCAGGGAGCTGGTTCAGAAGTGGGGCAGCCAGGACTGGAACAAGTACCCATATGGGATGCCAGTACCACAGGCAGTAGCTTAACCCAATATGCTACAACACTAGCCCCAAGTTCAATTTTTTAAGATTCCACATATATCATATGTGAAAGATATCATACAATATTAAGTATTTAAGTATCATATGGTATTATTTCACATAGCATAAATTCCTCCAGGCTTATCAGTTTTGTTACAAATGTCAGGATTTTGTTTTTGTAGGTGAGTAATATATAGTGGGAAATATATGTTTCTTTATCCATTATCCACCAACACACACTTGGGTAGTTTTCTTATCTTTGCTGTTGTGGATAACCGCAATATTGCAATGGCAATATTGCGGATGATAGCTGCATTGACAATGGAGTGCAAATGTCTGACGTACTGATTTCATTTCTTTTTCTTGCTGTCACTAGGACTTTCAGTAAAATGTTGAATAGAAGTGGTGAGAGTGGACATCTTTTTCTGGCTTCTGATCTTGGTGGAATAGCTTTCAGTTGTTTGCCACTGAGTACATTAGCTGTGGGCTTCTCCCATATGGTCCTTGTTATGGTGAGGTACATTCTCTCTATACCTAATTTATTCAGAGTTTATATCATGAAAGGATATTGAATTTTGTTACATATTTTTCTGCATCTATTGATATTTCATATGACTTTATCCTTCATTTGTTAATGTTGTATATCACATTTATGGATTTGTATGTGTTGAACAATTCTTCCCTCCCAGGGATAATTTCTACTTGATCATGATGAATAATTCTTCTTATGTGCTGTTGAATTCAGCTTGCTAGTATTTTGTTGAGTTGGTAAACAGCTATGTTTACCAGGGATAATTGGCCTGTAAGTTTCTTTTCTTATAGTGTCCTTGTCTGACCTTGATATCTGGGTAATGCTGGCCTCTTCAAATGAGTTCAGAAATATTTCCTCCTCTTGGATTTTTTGGAAGAGTTTTAATGAAATTAGCATTAATTTTGTAAATGTTTGGTAGACTTTACCAGTGAAGCCATCTGGTCCTGATTTTTGTTGTTGCTGGGAAGTTGTTGATCACAGATATAGTCTCTTTTCTCATTATTGGTCCATTCAGATTATATATATCTTCATACTTCAGTCTTAGAAGGCTGTTTTGTTCTACAAATTTGTCTATTTGTTCTAGATTATTGGCTGGCATATAATTGTTCATAATAGTCTCTTATAATCCTTTATGTTTCTGTAGTACCTATTGTAACGCCTCCTCTTTCACTTATGATTTTCTTTGTGGGGAGCAACAATGGGGTGCAGTGGGTAAAGCTGCCACCTGTCACACCAGCATCCCATATGGGCACTAGTTTGAGTCCTGGCTGCTCCTCTTTCGATCCATCTCCCTGTTAATGGCCTGGGAAAGCAGTGGAAGAGGCCCAAGTGCGTCTGCACTCATGTGGGAGACCATCTTCCGCCGCTTTCTCAGGTGCATTAGCAGGGAGCTGGATTGAAAGTCAAGCAGCCGGGGCTCAAACCAGGACCTATATGAGATGCCAGCGCTGCAGGCAGAGGCTTTACCTGCTACACCACAACACCGGCACCTAAATAAAAATATTTTAAGAGACAAATGAAAATGTCACAGAACCAAAGATGTTAGTCACCAGAACCTGAATGAAAGGGCTCCTGGGGCTGGTGAGACCCCGGGAACGAATGCTGGTGCTGTTGGGAGAATGTGCAGAGAGTGCTGGGCAGGTGCAGCCACTCAGATTGCACTCATTTGTTTTCTTACAAGTCATTACATAGGCCATGCTTTCAGTTTCAAAAATTAAGAACGACAATATATTTCTTGAAAAAATTTTTTTGACAGGCAGAGTTAGACAGTGAGAGAGAGACAGAGAGAAAGGTCTTCCTTCTGTTGATTCACCCCCCAAATGGCTGCCACGGCTGGTGCACTGTGCCGATCTGAAGCCAAGAGCCAGGTGCTTATCCTGGTCTCCCATGGGGTGCAGGGCTCAAGCACCTGGGCCATCCTCCACTGCCGGCCCGGGCCACAGCAGAGAGCTGGCCTGGAAGAGGAGCAACCAGGACAGAACTGGCACCCCCACTGGGACTAGAACCCAGGGTGCCGGCACCGCAGGCGGAGGATTAGCCAAGTGAGCCACAGCACCAGCCATATTTCCTGAAATCTTAACAGAGATCAATACTGTTCAGATAACAATTATGATGAACAAGAATATTAACTAATGGTGAGCTCTATGAGTGCTACCAATGTGGTTTCCTAGATTAAGCAGTCATACACATATTTCAGAAGATTTATTTGTTTTATTTAAAAAGCAGAGTTACAGAGAGGCAGAGGCAGAGGCAGAGGGAGAAATTTTTGGCTGGCATTGTAGCTAAGCCTCCGCTTGCGGTGCTGGCATCCCATATAGGCGCCAGTTTGAGTCTCTGCTGCTCCACTTCCAATCCAGCTCTCTGCTAATGGTCTGGGAAAGCAGTAGAAGCTGGCCCAAGTCCTTGGGCCCCTTCACCCATGTGGGAAACCTGGAGGAAGCTCCTGGCTCCTTGCTTTGGATCGGCTCAGCTCTCACCGTTGCTGCCGTTTGGAGAGTGAACCAGTGGATGGAAGACCTCTCTGTCTTTCCCTCTTTCTGTTGGTAACTGCCTCTGAAATAAATAAATAAATAAATCACAAAAATAATTTTTAAGTTATTGGAAAGGCAGTGTGTGGAGGGAGATTTCCATCTTCTGGTTCTCTCCTCAAATGCTCACAACAGCCATGGCTGAGCCAGGCCAAAGCCAGGAGCCAGGAATTCAGTCTGGGTCTCCCACGCAGTAGCAAATACTTGAGCCATCATCCACTGCCTCCCAGGATGTGCATTAGTAGGAAGCTGAATTGGAAGCAGAGCTGCGACTCAATCCTAAGTGGTCTCATAAGGGCTGTGGGCATCACAAGTGGCAGCTTAACTGTGCCACGACACCTGCCCAATAGACATCAACCATAATTAACACAACTCAGTGTCACATCACTTATCTGGAAAACCACTTACCCAGCAAATGAGATCATTAGATGCAGCTGAAAAATCAGAAAATGCAAATCGTTGTGAGCCTTACCAACGAGTAGCTATAGGTAGCTAACACAGACATTACAAAGCCTAGAGTTCAGGAGTCCTAATTCAGAAAACTGCAGTCGTGTGGGGCCGTGCTGCATCACATTCCTAAAGGATTATTTCGAGAGGTGGTGAGATGTAGTGGAGATACCTGATGTGGGCAGGATACACCCAAGTTGCACCCTGGATCTCCTTGCTGGGAGTCCTGGAGAAGGTGAGAACCTGGGCCTGCCCTGAAGGATGAAGGGAGATGACACTTGGAAGGCCTAGCAACAGGCCAGGCACTGAACAGCTCTTGGTGCCCCTCCAGGAGCTGCAGCCCCGCTGCTCCCCCTTCCCTGGTCAGTTCTGTGTCACAGGCCTCAGGGTGACCAACCATCCCAGGGCGCCCCGGACAGAGGAATTTCCCAGGATGTGGCAGCTTCAGTGTAAAAAATCAGAGCAGCCATGGGCAAACCAGGACAGCAGATAACCCTACCTGAGACTCAATGAAGAAGGGCTGAGGAGTAGAGAGAAAATGCTAAGACACGAAGTTGCTGATTTCTGAGGCACCCAAGGGGGCTGGCTCAGCAGGGGCGATGCAGAGGTAGCCAGCTCCAGGTAAACTGAGCAAGAAGTGAAACCAGATGCCCCCTAGCCATCTAGATTTCTAACTCCTCTCCCAGGGGTCAGCACACCACACACCCCATGGAGTGGGGACCCTGCTAGTCCCTGAACCCAGCTCTACACTCACCACAGCTTCCTCAGGGGCAGGAAACTGACTTGTCAGTGCTGGCCTGGTGAACAGTAAATTATCATGATCCCCATTTCACAGGGAGTCAACGAATGTTTCCTGGGGTTAGGTAGTTTGCCCAACATAACAGTAAGTGGCTGAGCAGAGCTTCAAGCCCTGGAAGTCTGCAGGAATTGGAGAAGGAGAAAGGACTCACATAAGCTGGGCATAAAAAGTAAGATGTTGAGTGTGGGACAGGAAGGAAGCAAAGTCCACTGAGAGAAGTGAGCTGACCAGGGAGGTAAGTGAGGTCCCTTGGATCCTCAGGCTGGGGCCTGGGGGTTAAACAGTGTGGAGTCGGGGGCTGGTGCTGTGGTGTAGCGGGTTAAGCCATCATCTGTAGTGCTGGCATCCCATATGGGTGCTGATTCGAGGCCCAGCTGCTCTACTTCCAATCCAGCTCCCTGCTAATGTGCCTGGGAAAGCAGTGGACGATGGCCCAAGTCCTTGGGGCCCTGCACCCATGTGGGAGACCTAGATGAAGGTCCTGGCTCCTGGTTTCAGTCTGGCCCAGCCCTGGCCATTGTGGCCATTTGGGGAGTGAACCAGTGGATAGAAGATTGATCTCTCTTTCTCTCTCTGTCTCCCCCCCACCCCGACTTCCAAATAAATAAAATAAAATAAATCATAAAAAAAAGTTCAGAATTGCAGGAGGGATGTGTGACAAAGTGGAGGTGAGGATGAGGGTATTCAAATAGAGCCATGGCATGGTCTGAACCCTGAAAGGCTAGTCTGACAGAACTTACGATCTGATCATTTACACACACAGCCTGGTTGGCTGGGGCAATGTCCTCCATCACTTGGCTGTTCAGGCTGGCCTCTGGAAGAGGCTGCAGGAAGTGCCCATGCACACAGTAGGCCTGCCCGGGACGGGGCTGAGGTCTTCATGGGGGGAACTCACATACTATGCACCTCAAAACCCCCGGCACGCAGGACCTGGCAATTTGAAGGTGCTCAGAATATACTCATCTGAATGAATGAATAATGATGACATGCAAGCCCCTGTGGGGAGCAACTGGGAGCAACTCGGACTAGACTAAGTTACTGGAATTAAGACTTATTCTATGCATCTGCTCTCCCACAATATGGCGCTGGGAGAGGAGAAAACAGCTTCTACGCAGCTGCCTCTTGCCAACTTGAGTGATGACCTCCAGGAGCTGATCCTGCTCCTGATTGGAGGAGAGCAGCGTACTCGGCGTGTGGGCAGCCGAGTTAGGATTGGCGGAGGAGGACTATAAAGGAGGAGAGAGACAACATGCACCAGGAACATCTGAGGGAACACCTGTGCAGCCCCAGAGAGAGCCGGCCGGCGGTGTGCCGCTCCCCCGCGGAAGTGGGGAAAAGTGGCAGGGGGAACCGCCCTTCCACGGAGGTGGAAGGGACAGTAGCCAACCCGGGAAGAACCAGCAGCAAACCCGGGGAGGGCCGAGCAGACAAAAGAACAGCGCAGGGTCCTGTGTCGTTCCTCCACGAAGAGGGGGAGCGACAGCCCCTCCTGTGAAACTGTTGCCAGGCAGGAGAGATCAGGAAGGAGGGATCTGTGTTGAGCTGAAGGGCACTTGATCTGACTGAGAGGGCTGCCGGCAGAACCCCTCTCCCAGCCCCGAGTCTGTGAGAGGCAAACAGCTAGGAGGAGACACAGCAATTTTTAAGCCACAATTAAAATTCTATCTCCGGCCAGGTTGTGCCATTCTGGAAAAAGGCAAGCTTGGAATTTTGGAAACAGCTTTGTAAAGGAGGCCAGCACAGCAGCCCCATGATGCATTGCTCATTTAGCTGCCAGGAATAGTGTTGATGGCTGACGTGTGCTCAGTCTGCAGAGAGCCCATCCCTCCTCTGGGGCGGGTGGCAATTCCCACTCTCAGTGCCTGGTTACTCGCAGGCTAAAGCGGAGCTCACTTTGCAGGAAGCGCCCCTTGTTCTCTTGCTGCTTAAGGGTCTTCAGGAGTCACCCAGATGTGGACCACACCCCAACAACATGGACAGAGTCAGGTTGAAGCGGAGGCAGCTGGACTGCTCCCCTTCGTCAGGTTTCAGAAGCTGTAATCACTCCACAATTGCAAGAGCCACCATTTCTGTGGGTCACACCTGTTAACCACAAGACGAGTATCACAGTCCATTGAAACTGAGGGAGGGAGAGGTGAATGACTTGGCCATTATCAGACTGGCAAAGATGAAAAAGTCTGATAACATTGTGTCATCAGGACTGTGCAGAAGTTATACTCAAACATTACCGTAATGACGGTAGATGGGTGTAACCCGCTTGGGAGAGCAATATGGCGAAACCTATAAAAACTATTTAAATAGCACATGCCTTTGACCCAGAAATTCCACTTTTAGGAATTTATCCTACAATTAATATGGGCATATAGATACAAAGATCTAATGTTTAAGTGTTGCATGAGGTATAGGAGAGTTAATTGTAATTAGCAAAAGACTGGAGATCCCTGTGTTCTTTGGTAAGGGTTTGGTTAAATAAATCATACCTCAATGCCCGATGCTGTGGCTCAATAGGCTAACCCTCTGCCTGCGGCGCCAGCACATCAGGTTCTAGTCCTGGTCGGGGCACCGGGGCGCCGGATTCTGTCCCGGTTGCGCCGGCCGCAGTGCGCCGGCTGCGGCAGCCATTGGGGGATGAACCAATGGAAAAGGAAGACCTTTCTCTCTGTCTCTCTGACTGTCCACTCTGCCTGTCAAAAAAAAAAAAAAAAAAAAAAAAGTCTTTCCCCAAATGCCCACTCAACCTGTGAGACTCAACAGGAGACTTGGGGTAAGGAACTATGCTTTTCCCTTCACAGGTACCTGGGTATTTGATCACTGCTCTATACATAACAAAGCTGAGGCTCAGAAAAGTAACATAAATGCCCAAGTTCCTACTAAGTAAACAAATCAGAGTTAAGACAGGTACCAAGGTCTTTTCACTAGCGCCTCCCTCCAGCTGACTCGAATAACTAGTTGGATTATGTCTATGCTTCTGAAAATAATATATTGCTCAGTGTTGATGAAGACTTGGGATTAGATGTGACAAGAAACAGAGTCTGAGCCTGGGCTGTGCATTACAGTAGCTGTGGCTCCTCTGCACTTGGAATTGGTTGGTCCGAACTCAGATGTGTAAAATGCACAGCAGATATTGATGACTTAGTACTTACTATGTTACACAGAATGTACAATATGCAATTAAGAATATCTTATACTGATTATATGTTAAAATGATAATGTTTTGGGTTTTATGGGTTAAAGAAAATATGTTATTAAAATTACACCCATTTCCTTTTATATTTTAAATGTGGGTACTAGAAAATTTAGCATTACAAATACAGCCTGCACTGTTTTCCATTATATTTCTGTTGCATCGTGTAGGTTATCACTCTTCTAACCTTCTGCCTCCTCCCAGAATCCTGTTCCCTTGAGTTTGTTCCTCTTCCTCTCTTGCTCAGAGTCCCCCAGCATTTCATTCTTTTTTTTTTTTTTTAAGATATATTTATTTGCTTGAGAGGCAGATTTATAGATGGAGAGAGGGAAAGGTCTTTTATTTGCTGGATCACTCCCCAAATGGCTACAATGGCCAGAGTTGGGCTGATCCAAAGCCAGGAGCCAGGAGTTTCTTCTGGGTCTCCCACATGGGTGCAGGGGCCCAAGGACTTGGGCCAGCTTCTACTGCCTTCCCAGGCCACAGCAGAGAGCTGGATCAGAAGTGGAGCAGCCAGGACTGGAATCGGCGCACATATGGGATGCTGGCGCTGCAGGCGGATGGAGGCTTAACCTTCTATGCCACAGCACCAGCTCAATCATTCTTACTCTTTAAACAACTTGGCACCATTACAACAAGCTATGGCTTCATCTGGAGTGCTCCTAGTACCCTGTGGACAACCGTTCCAGTCCTTCATTTATAGCAGGGGTGGGGAACTTTTCTTTGCCAAGGGCCATTTGGATATTTATAACATCAAATGTGAGCCATACAAAATTACCAACTTTAAAAATGAGCCTTCTGTAGATTTATTGAATTTCAAGTCCCACCTACAGTTGATTTTGCGGGCCCTACCATGGGCCAGATGTTCCCCACCCCTGTTTTATAGGAGCATCCTCCCTTTGCTCCACCTCAGCCTCCAGTGAGGCTGTCTGCTCTGACCACAGCCTTCCCTCCTTCCTGGTCACTGCCCAGCTTCCCCCATTGGTCTCACCGGTCCTCCCACTCAGACGCCTCTGTTTCCCATGCATCATCCTCACTTCCCACCCTCACCAGTCTCTGTTCCATGGCCCATCTTGCTCTGTGCCCTTTTGCCAATTCTCAAAGCTCCTATGGCTTTTTTTTTTTTTTTTTTTTTTTGTAAGAGCTGCCTGGCAAGACCCTGTGCCTGGATAATAATGCTCTCCTTTCTCTCTGCTCATACCTGGGTAGCCAGTACTGCAAGAGAATGTTCCACAGGGGGCACTCTTCAGAACAAAGTACATGGTTTCCAGTGTAGACTAAAAGCCACCAAATTCAAGAGGTCCTCCATAATGCTAGACAATAGTACTAGGTTTTTCAATCAGATTCACTCTTCTTTTCCCCATGGTTACTAGGACAAAGTCTCTAATCTCTTTCACCTCCACATTCTCCTCATTCCCAGCTGATGAGCTGCTCCTTCTTGGGTGACTGTGGCTCCGGGCCACCACAGTTGCCCAGTGTTCTTCTCCCTTCCCTTCCCATCAGCCCCATCTCAGTCCCTCTTGAAGGCTCCTCCTCTTTGGTCTGCCATTACATAATGGCATTCTTGGCCGCTGAGTCCTAGGGCCTCTCCATTATTCTTTATTCTCTGTCTAGGCAATCCGACACAACTTTTAATGCAATGACTCCCAAATTCATGTCACTGACCCACACTGCAGGGTGAACTTCAGACTCATTAATCCAACCATCTGCTTGACCTCTGTACTTGACAGTTGAAAGGAATCGGAGAATCAAAGATAAATTCAGTGCACACACAGTTGTGTTGATTCGCTTTATCTCTGGGAGGACGTACTTGTCCAAGAAACTGGTAATGCCGGTCGGCTCCAGTGGGTAAAGGGAAGACTGAAGTGGCTGGAGGACGAGAGGGGAGGGCATCTGAAGTATACATGTTTTGAATATTGGACTATGTGCAAATAATACCTAGTCAAACAGAGGCAAACTTTAAAAGAATTTTTAAAAAACAAAACAGTATATTTTTAATCACCCGCCCCTCAGATCTGGCCTTCTGCTGTCCCCAACATTAGCAAAATGCTCTCTCAGCTGTACGCTCCAAAAATGCCATCCTGACACCTCCTCCCTCCTAACCCCACATCTGTCACCTTGTCCTACACGCCTCCAAAATGTGACCTGAGGCCGCCATGCTCACTCTTTCTTCCTCTGTCACCTTAGTCCAAGCCACCACCTTGTGCCTGGTCACAGTGCTCTTCCAGTTGGCTTTGCTGTGCCTGCTCTCCTCCCTGACCTACTGTCTGCACAGCATCCTCAGTGATGTTTTTCTTTTTTAAAGATTTATTTATTTATTTGAGAGGTAGAGTTAGAGAGAAAGAGAGAGAGAGAGAGAGAGGCATCATTTATCTGCTGTTTCACTCCTAAATGGCTGCAATGTCCCAAGCCAGGAGCTTCTTCCGGGTCTCCCACGCAGGTGCACTCGGGCCATCTGCTGCTGCTTTCCCAGGCCATAAACAGAGAGCTGGATCGGAAGGGGAGCAGCTGGGACTCGAGCCAGCGCCCATATGGGATGCTAGCACTACAGGGTAAGCCTTAACCCACAACACCAGTCATGAATGATCTGTTTCAAAATGTGAATTGTGGTGGGTCACTCTCCTGCTGAAAACTCTCCTCTGGCTCCCCACGGCTCTGGGAGTGAAGTCAGTCACGTGGCTCACTGGGCCAGCATGGTCTGGGCTCTGGCCACACCTTGAGCCTCAGGGTCTCAGCACACCCTTATGCTCTGGGCTCGCCGCACATGACCTTCCTTCAGCCCTTGCAGTCCATCATATTCTCTCCCACCACGGGAACTTTGCACAGGCTGCTCCCTCCGCCTGCTCTTCCCTTGTTTGCTGTGAATCTTTATTCGTCCTTCAGACCACAGCCATTGCCTCTTTCTGGGAAACCTGTGCCAACCCCTAGGCTGGTCAGGCCTCTCGTCTCTGTTCTCACGACACCTGTCCGTTACAGTAATGATCGCCATTTGTAAGTGCCCACTTGTGAAATTTTGTCACGTCGGGTCCCCTATTTAGGTGGTAAGTCCACGAGGGCAGGAGCTGCCTGCTTGCTTCTCCATTGCAGCCCTAAGCTAGGCAGAGTGCTGGCACGCGAGTGGGAGCTCCTGAGCAGTGGCTTCCCTTACACATGGCTCTAGGGGTTGAGAGGTGCAGAACCCAGGAGAATGCCAAACTGGGCTCAGAAACAGGGGTTTGGGCCCCACAGCCAGCTCTGTGCATCCTTGGGATGCAATGTGCTTCCATTTCTGTCTGAAATACATACATAGTCCTCCTGCCTAAGCTGCCCTGTGACACACACATGCATGTGTGTGTACCCACGCTCCACATAGGTACTCACACACACACAGCCTGGGTTCCCTGTTTCTGGCAGATGGGGGCCACATGTGGGAAGAATCCCTAGGACTTCTCCCTAGAGACCAGGGCTTCCGAGGCGATGAGCCAGGCAAGCAGATGTGGCTTCCAGTACTGATCTAGTCTTTGTTCAGCTTGCCTCTGCTGCTGACCCTCTGTCTCTCACCCTCTGTCCCTCTGTCTGGCCACAGCCACCTGACAGATGAGATACGCTGGAAGGAATGAAAGTGACAGCGTGTGTGCCAAACACTTAGCATTGCGCTCCCGCCTCTAGTAAATAAAAGACAATGACAAGCACGGGTGTGCACCAGAGCTCTAGAGCAGCCGTGCCTTAAAGAAGGCCAGGGCTAATCAGAAGACAAGGCATTGCATATTCCAGGCTGCTGCAAACTCACCTAGGAAAAGTGTGATTTTTTTTTTAAACAAAGAGAACAGGCAAACTGCTTCCCTGACCCTTAAGTAGAAAGTCAGCAGGCGGTATATGAGGTCAGTACCATGCTCCTCCTCCTATGCCAAGGGCATATCTGGTCCAGGGCACGGGGTGGGGGTATCAGTGGGGGCATCTGTAGGTGGGGGCAGAGGGTGGCAGGAGAGTGCAAGATGGGGTAGATGGGGTAACTGGGAAGGCCCACCCCACACAGGGGAGCACGCACAGTGCAGCCAGAAGACCCAGCTTTTGTCTCAGCTGCGCGTACCCTAGCTGGGCGACTTTGTGCAAATCCCTCACCCTCTCTGGGCTGCCCGCCATTCTGTCTCTTGCAATAGCAAACCTTGTGGCTTGGCTGTCAAGGATTCAGTGTAAAGAGACACACATAAAAAACCATGTGGTAAGAGTGCTTGTCAGCTGAGAACAATTCCCCGGGAGCACAGCGGCTCCTTTCTCTGATTTCCCACCCGGGGAGCCCTGATTCCAGACCACACAAATTCAGCTGCCTTCCATTCAACAAGCATTTGGGAAGGGGTGGGTGGGGTACCAACCTGCCAGAGCCCCTACTCCTAGGGACACTGCATTGGAAGTCTGGGATGATTTGGTTACTTTGGCTGCCCCATCAGAGCCCCTGCAAAGAGCACCCTTGCAAAACCACCTCCAGCTACAGGTGACTGGACCAAGGCAGGCCACCTGCTGTGAGCTGGGCCAATCAGAATCTCTCTGAGAGTTTGGGATTGGATGCGGGATCTCGTGGAGTGCCTCTGAGAGAGATGTGATGCTACACCAAGGTTGCAGGAAGTGTAGATGAGAAAGGAGAGAGCTGGTCCTGGGTGTGAGACTGCCAGGCTGCAGGACAGGCTCCTGCGGCCCAGGACTGCTGGGAAGAGAGGCAGCTGTGGGTGCAACTGACTGCTGGGGTTGTGGTGCCAGCTCTGGTGAGAGACATGGCTCACTTTGTGTCCTTGGCAGGTACCTTGGCCTCCCTCAGGCCTCGCCCCCTCCTTTCAGTTGCTTAGTCTCTGAATCCACTTCCTCCTCTGCACGGCAGGGATGCCTTAATGCCTCGCTCACGTGGTGATGGTAAAGAGTCAGGGTCTGACTCGCAGTTAGAGCGCCCTTTGTATAGCAGGTGAAAAATATTATCATAGTCCTGAGCTAGCTTGAAGAAGTGATGTAGTGGGCTGGGTGAGCGCTAGGAAGGAGCTGCAGACTAGACATTAGGACGGAGAGTAGTTAGGGCTTGATGCCACCTGGATCTGCTTCCTACCTAGGGCCCCACCCTTTTTTGCTTGCCTGTTACGGTTTGAGTTGTGTCTCTCAAAAAGACACGTTGCTATCCTAACCGGTAGTCAGCAGGTGGTCTTGTCTGGAGGCAAGGTCTTTGCAGAAGTAATCAGGAGGAAGCGGTCCCTTGGGCGAGTCCTAATCTGATGTGGCTGGTGTCTTTCTGCAAAGGGAAAACTTGGACACCGAGATACACAGGCACACAGAACGCCAAGTGAAGGTGACAGCAGAGACCAGGTGATGTGTCTATGAGCTGAGGAACGATGGAGAAGGCCAGCAGCCACCAGAAGAGAGGGGGAGGCCTGGAATGAGCAGCCTCTCAGCTCTGGGGAAGGAACCAGCCTGCCAACACCTTGGCATTGACCGCAGACTTCCAGTCTCTGGAAGTGAGACGAGGAGCTTGGCGTTTAAGTCACCCTGTTGTGGTGCTGTGTTCTGGCAGTCCCAGCAAAGGAATACACCAACCTCTGTGGCTCTTGTTTCCAGGAATGATTGCCTTTGGGTATGTAGCTTTCTAGGTGGAAAGGATTGAATTAGCTAATCAAGTTGTTTTCAAACCTTGACTGAACATTGTACTAGCCATGGAGGTTTTAACATCATCCTCCAGGCAGACACTTGGCAAAGCAAGTAAGACACTGGTTTGAGGCACCCACATTTCATATGGGAGTGCCTGGGTTTGAGTCCCAGCTCATTTCTGACTTCAGCAGGTGATAGATTAAGTACTTGGATCCCTGCTCCTACCAAGACTGAGTTCCTGGATTTAGCGTGGTTCAACCCTGGCTGTTATGGGCATTTGGGGTGTGAATCACCCACCAGATGGCAACACTATCACTTTCTCTGCATTCTCTCTCTCTCTCCTCCCTGCTCCCCTTTTCAAATAAAATAAACATTTTAAAAAACATTTAGAAAGAAAGCAGATACTACCTTGCTAGTGAATTCAGAATCTTTGGAGGCGGGACTAACCTGATTTTTAGAACTCCCTGTGTGACTCCAGTGTTGGGCCAGGATTGGTAAGCATTGAGCTAATCCACATTAAAGTGTTAGCAGCTGGAGGTCATGCATTACAAGGCGGGGGTGGGGGTGGGGTGGGGGTGTGTGTGCGCTTCGTATAAGCCTGAAGCCAAAGGAACGGGTGAAGGAGAGAAGTCCATGACACCGCGGCAGCCCTTTCAAGGTAATGTTTAGGAGAAGTGCGCTCTTTCTGGCACCCCCCCATATTTTTACTGCTCCCTTTCTTTTTACATCACCATTTCTGGTGATGGTTTGGGGGCTTAGGAGGAAGAGCAGATAGGCGAAGGGACTGCATTTGCTCCAACACCCCAGCACTGCAGCTCTCAGAGTCAGCTGGGTCAGAACCCCGGGCTGGGGATTGGGGGAGAGGGCTTGTTAACATTGCAGGGCCTCCCCCTACAGTTTTTCCTCAGTAGGTCAGAGGTGAGGCTGAGAGCTTGAATCGCTAATGTTCCCACACCTGCTTTAGAACCCCACCAGGGCAAACAAAGGGGCATGAGGAAGCTCTGAGGATCCCCAGGGGCCAGACACCACGGCTTTTTGGTTCCCAAGGTTGTTAACACCCTTTTGGCCGGGCAGCCACCTGCCTGTGGTGTACAACTTCTTATCATGGATAAGGGAACGTGATGGACAAAGGCCACAGAAACCAAACGGCACTGGAGGCTTTGGGAGGAAAGGCACACCGTTTATTTATGCATGCGTGCTTGACTAGACTCCAGTCTCAAGAGCCAAGCCCCAGTCCTGGTCTTTGCCTACTTTCATACCCTAAATGTAGCAAGGCAGTTACGAGATACTTTCCAGGAAGTTTTGGGGCAGTCTCAGGGAGCCTAGTATTATCTTAGGTTCTCAGGGATTAATGAATTACACTTGCAAGGTAAGGCAGTTTTACAGTACAAGAACCAGTAAGTTATAACTTAAAGGCAGTTTCAAGAGGCACACGACTATCTTGTCTGAGGTATGCGGCTAGGCCTTTATGGCAGGTGGGGAACCGGCTTCTAAAGTCAGTACTTGTTTGCTTAGACCCACCTGGCCCTTTGATAACAAGCGGAGGGAGCCTGTAACAGGGGCACTGGGGACACCCCGTAATTACCAGTAGGAGGACCAAGGGTGGAGATGGAAAGGACACAGGTACCGGTGGACAGAATGGAGACAGTGTGTACATAGTGGGTGTGTCCTTGGATTCTGGAGTCAGACTGTGGCCAAAGTTTAGCTCTGCTAGTAAGAACTGTGAGACCTGGGTGTCAATTACTTGATTTCCTTCAGCCTCAGCAATAGCACCTCTGAAATAAGGATGTTACCGGGCCCACCCCATGCAGCAGAATACGGTTTAAATGAGACATGTAAGGGGCTTTCCATAGTTTCTAATATCGGTATTACCAATAAGTAGTAGCTGTGATTCATGAGACTTCTTTAAGGACGCATAGAGTGAGCTCCCCATCCCCGGGAGTGTGGAGCTGGATCGGGGCGGGAGCAGGTGTGTTGGTGGAGGAAGTTCTTCTTGCACTCCATATCACATAGTAGGCTGTGGTCTGAATGCTGGTGTCCTCCCCAAATTCCTATGTTGGAACCTAATGCCCAGCGTGAAGGTAATCAAGAGGTGGGTGGGCCTTTGAGATGTGATTAAGCCATGCGTGGAATTAGTACACTTAGAAAAGGGGCTCGGGCAAGCTGTGTTGCCTCTTGCACCATATGAGGTCACAGAAGTTGCCAACTCTGAGTAACTCTCGCTAGATACTGAACCTGCTACCACCTTGACCTCAGACTCCCAGTTTCCAGAACAGTGAGCACCAAGTTTCAGTTTTGAAAAATTATTCACCCTACAGTGTTGGGCTGCAGCAGCCGATTTGGACTAACACAGCACCTGTGCTTTTGTGGTTCTTTTCTGGAAGTGTGGTGAGGGGTTGGGTGATGGGGAATGCCTGCTTGTGGAATGCCTTCTGGAACATTCCCAAAACTCCTTTTCCTGGCACAAACAAAACCCTTGCTGGAAAACTAGACTTTTCTGAAAGGTCACAGGCTATGGTAGAGTCTTGCTGTACTACTGATAAGATACCAAAGAAGTCAGGCATGACGGCAGTGTGTGCCTCACTCTGCCACAGCCTTGGGGTTGAGGGTGGCCGGGTTTGCCCTCTGCAAAGCTGGGCTGCAGGGCTCAGCATCAGGCCAGCCTGGAGAACTGGAAGGCAGGGTCCTTTCAGGCACCTCTGCGGGATGTGTGTTGAACAGGAGGTTGCAGGGAGGAATGAGGTGGTATGATTGCCCAACAATTCTTTAGGGGAGGGGTTATAGGAGGCCTGAAGGCACCCGGAAGAGGGAGGAATAGTGATCAAAAAGTAACGCAGGCACACACATGCCTGGGTACTGCAGAGAGAAGAGTACAGTGCTCCTCCAAGGAGATTAATGGTCCGTTCCTCTTCATCCTGTCTCAAAGCCTTCCCCAATCTCTCAGCATCAGGTTCAGGGTCTCCACTGGGTGTTCTCATTGCTCCTTCTTCCTCTCTCTGAACACTCACTCCTTCTTGATGAATGGCTCATCCTCTGAGACCAATGTTAGCTGTGTGAACACAGGGGCTGCCCAGGGCCTAGCACAAGTGGAATGCATGCCTTTGGGCAACTCCCCTAGCCTCTCTGAGCCTCAGTTTCCTCCCCTGGAAAATGGAGGCTGGTCACATTTCTTTGCAGGATGACTTTGCAGGATGGAAAGCAGCTTTTAGAGTGCTTGGCACAAAGTAAGTGTTCAGTAGAGTCATGGTTACTCTTCTCTTACGATTGTTGTAAATGGTCATAAAAGCTCGAGAGATACTGGCTTCCTTTTCTTCAGTTGGCTGGAGGGTATTCTTGGTGACCTCTGTAACCCACACATCTTCTTGTGTCTCCCCTGCCCCAGAAAGACCTCAGCAAACTGTTCCTAACTTTCTTCTCCATCCCCACTTCCCGTCAGTCCTCTCCACCCCTAATTCCATGGCACCCAGTTATGGACCATCCCCCACTGGGCCTGAATCCACTCAAGTCAGCTCAGTTATTCCTTCCCTGTTCTCCGCAATCTGTTCACTTTAAAAATATTTTTATTTATTAGGAAAGCAGAGATACAGAAAGAAAAGGAGAGACAGATCTTCTATCTGCTGGTTCACTCCCCAAATGGCCACAACAGATGGAGCTGGGTTGATCTGGAGCCAGGAGCTTCTTCCAGGTCTCCCACATGGGTGCAGGGGCCCAAGCACTTTTGCCATCTTCCACTGCTTTCCAAGGCTCATTAGCAGGATCAGAACTTATGCCCATATGAGATGTCAGCGCTGCAGGCAGAGGCTTAATCTATGCCACAGTGATGGCTCCCTTGTTCACATTTTCAATCTATCTTAAATGTCCCCTCCTTTGCTGGGTCCCATGAGACTTCTGCAGCTCAGCTCGCATGAGATGAGTGATTGTCTGCACTGCTCAAAGGGACAGCACGCATTGTGTCGTGTTTAGGTGTGAAGCAGCAGCACCCAGCAGTACATGATGCGAGGGCTGGCTCACTCACGCAAAGGCAGTTGAATTGAACTGACTGCTGACTTGACATAAAGGACCAAGTTCTTGTTTAAGAAGCCCTGGAATGCCATCTCAAAGAATGTGGAAGTATTGGTGGTAAGGAGAGGAAGGACAGGTCCCAGATTCTAGTTTTAGGCATTGGTTTTCAAAAGGCACGTGATGTAGCCCACATTAGTGATCATTAGTACAGAAGGGCGGAGGTCGGAGGAGTTTTATATTGTATCCCCTTACCAGTGCTTGGTGTCCAGGGGCCCCTGCTCCTTCCTCCTCTGAGACCAGGTCTAGCAGAGGAAAGAGCAGTTATTCCAGCACCTTCCACCCAGGATTTGAGGCCTCCCCAAGTGCCATTCCCTTAACTCTCAGACAACTTGCCAGATTGAATATGAATATGATGGAAATTGAAAAACAAAGCTCATCTAAAAAATAATCATCCCTCCTCCTGGGTCCTGCTGCTCAGAACTTTGTCTCTCCCTCTGTGCCCCCGATTACTTCCTGCTTTGTTTTCAAGGCTTCCTCTTTGAGAAGGTCCTCCCAACTCAAACTGAATTAAGGACATTTCTCAGTGCCTCCAGGGCATCTGATGTCAAATATCTGTTTAGGATCTGCCTTTTGCTTGGGGCTATCTTGCAGTTCAGGAACCTGCTGCATAGCCCCAGTTCCTGGAATGCTGTCCAATGCACAGTAGGTGCTCGGGAACTACTGAGCTGAACCAAACTTCAAAGCCAAGCAGTTTTGCCTCCTGTCCTGAGCCTGATGGGACACTGTGGGTTTGCCAGGATAAAACCACAACTAAGACACAGCAAGGCTCTACCTCATAGTGGTGGGTGTTCTGGGATCACAAGGTGGGTGACATGCATGTGCTTCCTGACAAGCTGTTTCCACAGGGCCAGACCACTGCAGGGCACCTGGGGATGATCCAGTGAGTAGCTCTCCACTTGGTCTCACATTAGAACCCCCCAAGGAGCTTAGAAGCAAAGTGAAACCATATCTGGTCCTGGTCTCAGATACTGATTTAGCTGGGCTTGGATAGGACATGGGCTCTTGTCCATCTTCTATGTCCCCCAGGTGGTTCTGATGTGCAGCCTTGGTGAGAACTGCGAAGCTTGCCCCTTCTCCATGGGAGAAGGACGGGGCTATTGGGCAGCACTGGGACTGGAACTGGCCCTTTGCAGGCAGCTGGGGTTCTCCTGGGGTCAGCATGGCACCTGACGGTGCATCTCAGCAGGGGGGAAGGTCAGTGTGTTTTCTTGACCAGCTGGTCACACAGACAAGGCCTGTCCTGTGCTTCCTTTACGGTGCGGGGTGTCCTTTCCCCTTTGCCCAGCAGGTGAATTCCTTCCCAGCCGAGCAAATCACTTGCAAGGGAAAGTTAATTTCCAGCTTGGCGCTTACCAATTCCCCTTCTTCCCACTGCAGTATCTGCTGGGTAGGTAAATGCTGTCCTACTCCAAGCCCAGTTTTCATGGAAAACCCATGGGCAGGGAGACCCAGCTTCAGAGTGCACAGGCTGTGGGGCTCAGTGAGTGTCATGAGGTCTCTGGGACACCAGCTAAATGCTCCACTGGTGCCTGGTAGCGCAACACCCACTTCCTATTCTCTGGCTCAGAACATCCCTATGCTGCCAGGCCCCCAAAGATTAGGACACCATTTTTTGAGCACCTGCTCTGTGCCTGCAGTTCTCTGTTTTGTCCTGCTTTCAAGACTCAGCCTTATGTTCCCTGTGAAGTCCTTCCTGACTCCCCAGGTAGTGGCCTCCTGTGATGACTGGCAGAAGCCACACACATCCTCTCGGGAAGGACTCCACTTCAGCCCATCAGAAGTTGTAATGTGCACCTTGGATCTGGACATACTAAAATGTTTCAGGGCAGGTATTCAGACACAGTGGGCTAAGCTGCCACGTGGGACACCCACATCTCAGAGTACTGGGACTGAGTCCCACCTCCCCTTCCTGCTATGTGATTGGGAGGTAGCAGATGATGGCTCAAGTACCTGAGGCCCTGCCACCCATGTGGGAGACTGGGACAGAATTCTTGGCTCTTGGCTTTGGCCTGGCCCAGCCCTGGCTGTTGCAGGCATTTGGGGGAGTAAGCCAGCGGATGGAAGATCTCTCTCTTGTTTTCCCCTCTTTGTCACTCTGCCTTTCCAAGAAATTTTTAAAACAAATAAACATTGTAAAATGTTTTTTTAAAAACGTCTTAGAGCATATGACATACTTCGTTGTCATTAGGCTCTGGGAATGGGGGAGAGCAGAGGTGTCTGGGCCTCGACTCTGCCCTCAGAGCAGCAGGGAGTACACTCAGGAAGGCGCTTGGAAGTCAGGAATGCAGACTTTGGGTGACTTTCTGTGTGACCTACCCCTCCCACGGCTTCAGTTCTCTGGGCGTGTTGGGGGAGGTGTGTGTGCAGGGGATGCCCATCAGCTGGGACGTGGCATTTCATCATTGTAGTGTGTTTATCACTTGCACTGCACATGTCACCCAGTATGAGGGGTCTGTTTCTCCCCTCCGAGTGACAGCTGGAAGCTGAAAGCTTCAATGTCTACCAGGAGGGGACTGTTGGCTAAGTAAGATGTAGTTCTATGTGGGGCTGGTGCCGTGGCGCACTAGGTTAATCCTTCTGCAGTGCCGGTATCCCATGTGTTCTAGTTCCGGTTGCTCCTGTTCCAGTCCAGCTCTCTGCTGTGGCCTGGGAGAGCAGTGAAGGATGGCCTGGATGCTTGGGCTCCTGTACCCGCATGGGAGACTGGGAGGAAGCATCTGGCTCCTGGCTTCGGATCGGGGTAGCTCCAGCCATAGTGGCCATTTGGGGAGTGAACTAACAGAAGGAAGACCTTTGTCTCTGTCTCTCTCTCTCTCTCACACTGTCTGTAACTCTGTCAAATAAATAAATCTTTTTTTTTTTTTTTTTAAAGATGTAGATCTATGTGATGGCATACTGGTAGGAGTAGTAGTTGAAAGGACTGCACAAGATCCCGGCTGATCAACATGGATAAAGCTAAAAGAAAAATCAGCATGAAATCTAACTTGCTGAATAACAAGTATAAGCATGCTGAAAACCCGCCTTTTCCCAGTGAGTACACTTGCATGAATGCAAAACCATTTTCTGTAAAACTGAAAGGACAGTGTGGAGCAAGGCCACATCTCCTTTATCCCTGATTCACTGGGCGCCGGGACAGAGCTCTAGGCAGCAGAGTAGACGTTCAGCGTGTCTACGTAGAGGTGACCAGGGAGGCTTCATCCTGGAGACACGGATCTGGGAGTCTCTCAAGGGCCCTCAGGAGATCACTCCTACCCTGCACACGCCACCTCCCTCTGTTCATTCCTATCCTCAGCTAAGCCCTGAACCCACAGTTCCAGCTCTGGGCTGCCCACACCCTCTTCACTGGGCCCTGACTCTCTTCCTCCATTCTGCTGGGCACCGGGCTGGGGGTGACTCGCTAAGACCACCGCCTTGAGCCATGTTCGCACCCTGTTAAGGGGTGCACATACACAATGTGTGTGTGTGTGTGTGTTGTGTGTGTCTGGGGGGAGCAGTTGCTTCTTAGAAGTGAGGGTAGGAACCAAGGAAGAAAACTCATCTGTCCATGCCATTATCCAAACCATCCTACTTTAGTCTTCGATCACCTATTTCCAAACAAGATGGAGCACTGGGTACTCGCAGGCCTGGTGGCTGATTTGCTGTGTTGAGAGCTAGAAAGGAAGAAGCGAGCCCTTGCCTGCTGGCCAGCTGCAGGATATCTGCCAGCTTTCTAAGGAGACAGACAGTCCAACATCCAGGTGCTGGAGACTGGGTTCTTGGTGAGGGCTCTCTTCCTAGCCTGCAAACTACCCCATTTTTTCTGTGTCCTCACGTGGTAAAGGGAGACTAAGCTCTGGTCCTTCTCCCTTCTTCTAAGGGACACTAATCTCATTGCTGGAATCCCACTTCATGACCTCTTCTAAACATAATTCCCTCCCAAAGGCACCACCTCCCAATACCATCACACTGGGGATCAGGGCTTCAATATACACATTTTGTGAGGATACAAACTTTCAGTCCACACTGTTCTGTGCTTGGTCGCCAAATCTGTAGCCTCCTTTCATGCAAAAAACATTCATTCCATCCTGTCAGCCCTCAAATTTTAACTCATTTCAGCATCTGTGCCAAAGCATAAACTTGTACCTGAGAGAACAGGTGCAACTCAATCCTTCACCAAATTTGTCTCCAGTTGTGAAAACATGAAACTACCCTCATGCACCACATCATGACACTTAGGTCAAAGGAGAGACAGCGTACACAATGGGTGTCCCATAAGATTACATTACCTTGTGACATTGTAGGCATCTCAGTTTCTGTAAGTACAATCAAACCATGACAAGATCGCCTAGTGATGCATTTTTCAGAATACATCCCCATTGTGGAGTAACATGTAACAGTATGTGAGCTATGTGCTTCCAAAATACAATGGTGGGACAGGGTAGACATTCTCATTCCAAAGGGGAGAAATCGGAATGCAGTAATGGGCAATGGGTCCCAAGTCCAAAACAAGGTGTGAGGAATACTGTTAGATCAGAATGCTACTACTTGAGAATAATCCTCTTTGATTTGATGTCCGGCCTTCAGAACACGGTGCAGCAGGGGCCACGCCCCGGAGCGCTCTCAGGAGGCCCTGTCCCCACTGAGGCTCTGGGAGGCCACTGTCTGGGCTGTTGGAACTGAGCAAGCAGCCCTGATGATCTCTGAATCCCGCTGCTTATTCCCTCCTTCTTGAATGGTGCATCGTGTTCGCAGCTGAGCACCTGCCTGGTCCGATCCTGTAGGGTGTTCAGAGTCTGCCAGTCTTCCTTCATTCGGTCCTGTTTCTGACCCCTACAGTTCAAGCTGGCAGTGTTTCTGCGGGGGTGGCTGGCCAGGGCCTAGGTTCACACCTACATTAATCTTATCAAATGGCTGTTTGGCCACGCCTTGCTGTTCTCTTCTGAACACGCCTTTTCACTTTCTGCAATATAGACAGGTTGAGAATTTTTCAAATCTTTAAGTTCTGGTTCCTTTTTGCTTAACAATTCTTTGATCAATGTATTTCTCATTTCTTGAATTCTATAAGAAGTCAGGGGGAACCAAGCTCTTCCTTCAACACTTTGCTTAGAAATCTCTTCTGCTAAATATCCAATTCTATCACTTCTATGTTCTACTTTCCACAAAGCATTGGGACACAAACATAATTCATCCAGGTTCTTTACCATGTTAAAACAAGCATCACTTTTTCTCTATTCAATGACATGTTCCCCATTTCTGTGTGACAGCTCATCAGAATTTCCTTTAGCACCCACAATTCTAGACTATACTCCTAAACTCCTCTAGCCTCTACCAATTACCTGGTTCCAAAGCCACTTCCATGTTTTTACATATTTATGTTAGTATTCCATTTCTCAGTATCAATTTTTTTTTTAGATTATTTGAAAGGCAGAATTAGAGAGGGGGTTAGTCTCTCTCTCTCTCTCTCTCTCTCTCTCTCTCTCACACACACACACACACACACACACACACACACCTTCCATCTATTGGTTCACTTCCCAAATGGCCTCATTGGCCAGGGCTGGGTTAGTCCAAAGGTGGGAGCTTCTTCCAAATCTTCTAAGCACTTGGGCTATCTTCCGCTGTTTTCCCAGGCACATTAGCAGGAAGCTGGACTGGAAGTGGAGCAGTCGGGACTTGAACCAGCACCCATATGGACTTAACCCCTCCATGCCACAGCATTGGCCCCCATTTCTTTCTTGGTTGGTTGCTATAACAAAATCTCCTAGGCTGCATGGCTTCAACAACATTTATTTCTCACAGTTCTGGATGCTGGAAAGTCTAAGGCTACTGTGCCTGCAGGTTTGGTTTTTGGTGAGGGCTCTCTTCCTGGCTTGCTAATGCTGCCTTTTCTCTGTGTGGAGGTAGAGAGAAGTGCTCTCTCTTCCTCTTCAGAAGGATGCTAATCCCATCATGGGGCCTACCTTTATGACCTCATCTAAGCCTAATTACCCACCCAAGGCCCCACCTCCAAACACTGTCACATGGGAAGTTGGGGCTTCAACCTAGGAATTGGGGGTATACGAACACTGAGTTCATACCAGCGTCACACATAAAGGAAAGGCTTCAAGCACAGGGTGCTTGTGTGTGTGGGCTTGCTTCAACACAAACTTCAGTGTATTTGAAGAACGTTGTGCTTTTTGGTTAGGAGCTTTTGAGAGAGGCTGAAGAGGCAGAGAATGCAGGAGCTGGTGTGAGGAGAGAGGCCCACTCTGCATCACTAGGGCTGGCCCTAAAGCAGAGCCCCATTCAGGCAGGTGCAATTCTTAATTCTTTTAAGGGGTAGGCCCTGCCTAGCACTGGGCAAGTGTGAGGACCCAGAGCCGCAAGAGTGTTTGCCCTCCTGGGTCACACGTGATGTGTAGCAGACAGCCAATGAATAATTGCAAACTTTTACCTGCCCCCTAGGTTTTTGTGCGGGCTGTCCTCAGTCTGGGACACTCCGCACTCCTCTTGTCCCATTTCCTGACTGTTTTCTGTCCATTGGTTCTCAGTAGGTGCAACATCCTTTGGGACGTTTGCTCTTGCTTCCCAGATCCGGGTGCTGAATCTCAAGGACTCCCAGCACGTGGCACCTCCTCCCTGTCCAGATTTGCCATGCCAAGGCTGGCACCCTTGCTCACATGCCTGTCTTCTCCCTGAGATGCTAAACTTCCTGAGTCCAATACTGTGCACCACGGTATCCCCCATATCCACTGCAGCCTGCTTCCTGCAAGGAGGGATGCAGTGAAGGAGTGAGCGCCTGAAGAATTATACGCTAAGGGAATGGCTGGCCCCTGGACATCACTGTCCTCTGGACACCTGTGTTACGAATGATGTACTTGGGGTTTGGACAACTGTAGAAGAGGTCAGTGCAATAGCAAAGACACCGCACACCTTGCAAGACACAACTATTTCTTGCTCCATGGCCACCAGAAGAATATGCTCCATCTCATTACTGGGATTCTGAGACTTGCAACCTCCAAAGCCGAGCTCTACCCAGAGGTATATAAAGCCAAGAGTGCCAGGTTGCCCCGTTTGAATCTGGTTTCTCCGTTGACTGGCCGTCCCCCACGGGAGTAACAATCCTTCTGTGTCTAGCTTTGTTATTTGTGAAACAGGGATGGCAGCAGCAGTTATGGGGTGGTGTTCGGCTTAGCTGTGAAGATCCCCAAATCCCATATTGGTCAGAGTTCTGGGTTTGAGTCTCAGCTCTGCTCCTGATTCCAGCTAATGTGCACCCTGGGAGACAGCGGGGTGGGGTGTGTGTGTGTGTGTGTGGCTCAAATGCTTGGGTCACTGCTGCCTCTGTGGGTGACCCAGATGGAGTTCCAAGCTCCTGGCTTCCCAGCTGTGGCAGGCATTTGGAAAACCAGCAGGTGGGAGTTCTCTCAAGTAAGTAATAAGATAGATAACTCCCTAACAAATGTAAAATGCACAAATATCAAGATTAGAAAGAAAAAGGAGTAGCACTTTATTTCCTAGGGTTGCCCTGGGGCAGGAGTCTTTTAAAATCCAAGAATGGTGAATACAAAAGGACCTGTGGTCCTTACTGCTCCGGCTGCCCTGCCTGGGGCTCTGTCTAAAGCTCAGTTGACTAATCCATGAAATGGGAATGATAATGATGATGATTACAGATGGCTTTGCACTCTGTTGTGTGCAGGTTGAGAGCTGCTGGGACATTCACCCCTCTGGCAAGAGGGTCCAGAGCCAGCCCCACCCTTGCCTGGCTCCCAAGCGGTACACACGGTACAGAGAGGTGAGAACCAACTCTGGCCTGAGGAACTCAGGCCCCATTGCCCAACCCCCTTTCTTCAGAAGCAAGCTGCTGGGGGTTCAATTGGCCTGCGGAGCCCAGATGACCTGGAGGTGCACGGAAGGGCAGAGGCGTCCCCACGGTAGGGGGCGGGCTCCGTGCGCCCTCCGGGGGCTGCAGTCTGGATGTTCCAGGAAATCCCCCAGATCAGATCGTGGAGGCCACGGGGCGGGAAGCCGGTTATCTCCGGACGGGCTTCCGGCTCTGATAACCGCCTCCCGTGCTCGCCTGCGGGGCGCACACCCCGTTGTGGCACCGGGGCCAGGTCGCCTCAGCTCTGCAGTGGCCGCACTGGGCCGCAGTCGGCGCCCGGGCTCGTGGCTGCGCCCAGCCCCTACAGCAAAGGGTGGTGCGGGGCCTGCCTGCCGGGGCTCACCTCGCACCCCCCACCAGACAAGGTCTCCTCCCGCAGTCGCGCGACCCCCTGGATGCGCCGGCGCTGCCCTCCCCAAGCCCCGTACTTACTTTGCAGAGAGCGGGCCGTGGCCAGGCAGAGGGCGAAGAGTCCCAGCGAGAAGCCTTGGGTTTTCCTCCTCCGGCTCGGCAGAGGCTTCATGGGCAAGCCCCAGGCGGCACGGGCCGGGCATGGGCTTCCTGGGCGGCGCGGCGTGGGCCCGGGATCGTGTGGCTGCCGCACCTCGGCCCGCCGCTGCGGCTGCCGCCTTCTCTTGTCGCCGCCACCCCCTCTTCCTCCTCCCCAGGGTCCTGCAGGTTCTCTAGGGCTAGATGCAGATGAGCATCAACTGCGGCTGAACCAGATCCCGAGGAGAGAGAGCGAGAGAGCAAATGAATATGGGAAGGAATGGGAGTGCATACACTCAGAGGTAAATAATGGCAAGTAATGAGCCGCTCCTTCCGTTCACACCCAGTTTGCTGGCCTTGATTCTAGAGTCCGCTGGATGCGGAGTGGAGGGAGAAAAGGAAAGTGCTAGCCGTGGTCTGAGCACAGAGAGGGACCGGTCTAAATGGCTCCACGGGAACAGAGGCTTTTAGCAAAGTGAAATGACAGCCCGGTGAGAGGGGGTGAGGGGAGGAGGACTGGGGACTCCCACTGCACCGGGTGGAGCCGTCCATTGGACAGCAATAATATCCATCATCCATCTATCTACCCATCCATCCAGGAAATGTTCAGAGAGCTTATTTATTTCAGAGTCTGGGACATGGTAGTCACGCAGACGACACTGGTGGAATGAAGCCCAGCAGTGCGTTAAGCACTGGAGACATTACAGGACAGATGTAGTAGTCCCTGCAGAGGGTGGGGGCTGTGCTGTGTGTGGCCCTAGCCGTGGAGGGTGGGGGGCTGGGGCTCAGGATAGTATGGGGCTCAGAGCAAGACTAGCCCACCCCCAGGGACGATGGGAGTGGGAGATCAGAGTTGGTCAGAGTCATGACATTTTCTCCCACTCTTCCGGATAGGTTTTCTAGCCACTCTTGCAGCCAGGGCATAGCTGTGTGACCCCCATGCTGGCCAGTTCTGTTTCTGGAGAGGTTTTTACTTTTCTGATAAAAGAGACAGATAAAGCTGGGGCTGAACCCTCGGGTTTTCTTCCTGCCTTGGGAACATTCGCTGTGTTTAGATCTGTGGCACCATCGTGTGTCCAAGGAGTTTGTCGTGTTAGGTGAAGGAGGTGGAGCAGGAGGATGGGAAGAAGAAACCCCTGTGTCCCCTGCTGCTTCCCCAGGGCAGCTCCTTGGCAGGTCCAGGTGTCCCTGGCCAGGGCAGGACATAGTGGTCCCCTGCTGACTGCCTTGGGGTCGGCTTGTTGTCCACTCGGGTGGACAAACCAAATACCCTCATCACCAGCCAAAATGGGCCGGCAGGAGACGGTGGATCAGGCCCTCAGAATCTTCCCTGGCATCATATGTGGCTGCTGCTTGGATTGCTGCGGTCCTGGAGCTGCTGACGGACAAGGACTGGTTGAGAGTGAAGCCACGCTGAGGCCAACCGAGCTGGGAACCTAAGAGAGAGGTCCCTAGTGACGTGGTTTGTGCCCTGGGACACTGCACCCCCAGGTTTGACAGTTGTGGGCAGATAAAATGCCCTCTTGCCTCAGTGGATTTAGGATGGATTCCTGTGACATCAAATCGAGGTTGGCCAAATATGTACAGTTACAGTTTGAAAGGGATGAGTTCCAGAGAACTGCTGTACCACATGGTGCTGCAGTTAATGAGAGATGTTTTATTGTTGAAAAATGCTGGGGCCAGCACTGTGGTGTAGCCAGTTAAGCCGCCACCTGTAATGTCACCATCTCATTCTGGGTTTAAGTCCCGCTGCTCCGTTACAGATTTAGCTCCCTGACAGTGTGCCTGGGAGGGCAGTGGGTGAGGACTCAAATGCTGCCACCCATGGGGGAGATCTGGATGGAGTTCTAGCTCCTGGCTTTTGCCTGCTGATGCAGCCATTTGGGGAGTGAACCAGCAGATTGGAAGATATTCTCTCTTTCTCTCTCTGCCTTTCAAATAAAAGTAATCTTTTAAAAAATGTTTAATGTTTTAAAAATGAGTGGATATTCAATGCTCTTACCATAAAAAAGAAAACTATAATTGATAATACATATTTTAATTAGCCGTATTTAACCATTCCACAATGTATTGCATTGTAAATGCATGGATTTTTTTTTTCCTGCAAACTTAAATAAGTAAATTTGGAAAGAAAAGGTGATGAAAATCCCACAGATAATAGTCCTTTAATCCCAAGGAGTTAAGTAGAGGCTCGTGAATGAAATCCAAATTGCATAAAGATGAAAATATATTTTTAAAAAAGATTTTTTACGTATTTTAGAGGTAGAGTTACATACTGTGAGAGGGAGAGACAGAAGTCTTCCAACCACTGGTTCGTTCTCCAGAAGACTGCAACGGATGGAGCTGAGCCGATCCGAATCCAGGAGCTTCTTCTGGGTCTCCCACATGGGTGCAGGGGCCCAAGCACTTGGACCATCTTCTACTATTTTCCCAGGCCCCAGCAGTGAGCTAGATTGGAAGAGGAGCAGCTGGGGCATGAACTGGTGCCCATAAGGGATGCTGGCGCCGGAGGATTAACCTATTGCGCCACAACGTTGGCTCTGAAAATATCTTTTTTTTTTTTTTGAAGATTTTATTTATTTATTTGAGAGGTAGAGTTAAAGACAGTGAGAGGGAGAGACAGACAAAGGTCTTCCATCTGCTGGTTCACTCCCCAAATGGCTGCAACAGCCAGAGCTGCACCGATTCGGATCCAGGAGCCAGGAGCCTTTTCCTGGTCTCCCACATGGGTGCAGGGGTCCAAGCACTTGGGCCATCTTCTACTGCTTTCCCAGGCCACAGCAGAGAGCTAGGTTGGAAGAGGGGCAGCCGGGACTAGAACCAGTGCCCATATGGGATGCCAGCGCTGTAGGCAGAGGATTAACCTGTGCCACAGCGTTGGCCTTGAAAATATCTTTTTTAAAGTTGAGGATGTCCTGAGTAAAACTAGTAGACTTCTTGACATTTTCTGTTTTCTGGGTTCCTTGTAAGGGCTTAATCGCTTGCATTCATTTGTCTATTCAGCAAGTGTTTATCAAATCTGCTTACACTGGGCAGTGGGCCAGGCACTGCAGCTCCAAAGGTGAGTGGTAACTCATGGTCCTTCATCCCGAGGCACTCACCAGCTAGGGGAGACAAATGATTCGAGAGAAGGGTCTCCAGGCACACGGGCTCTTCCCACTGAGGCCCCAGGGGGAGCAAACTGGCTGTTTTCTCACTGGGCAACTGGCACTGTGCAGATGCAGGTGCTCAATAGCTATTTGTTGAAGGACTATACAATCGAGAAAAACTGCAGCCTGAGAGCTGTAGGTTAGCGAGAAGGAAGAATGTCATGAGATAATTCAATCTGAACAAGCATGTTGGTTACTAGAAGTTGGAAGGGATAAAAGGGGTTTGGATAAAAAAAAAAGAGAAATTGGGAGTGGCTCATTAATTGCAACAAATATATGAGATTTTTTAAAAAAAGATTTATTTATTTGAAAGGCACAGTTATAGAGAGGCAGAGAGAGATCTTCCGTTTGTTGGTTCATTTCCAAAATGGTTGCAAGTGCCTGAGCTGGGCCAATCCAAAGCCAGGAGCCTGGAGCTTTTTCCTGGTCTCCCATGTGGGTGCAGGGCCTTGGACCATCTTCCACTGCTTTCCCAGGCACACTGGGGAGCTGGATTGGAAGTGGAGCAGAACCAGTGCCCATGTGAGATGCCGGCCACTGCAGGGGGTGGCTTTGCCCACTATGCCACAGTGCTAGTCCCAAAAGATGTTAACAATTGGAAAAGTAGAGTGAGGGGTATTTGACATTGTCTTACTACTAAACAATTTTTGTTTCATAAATTAAAAACTATTCTGAAATAAAATTTTTTTAAAAGAATCTCAGGAGATAAATATAATTTCATTCATTCGTTGAACAAATATTTATTAAGTGCCTGTAGGAGCCCAGGCCTGGCAGTAGTCTGAGTCAGAGGGGGAAGAATGGGGTGGAGCAGCTGGAAAGGTAGACTGGCACTAAGGTTGCACGGGTCTGCGCACTGAGGCCTCAGGATGCTTGCTTTTGCACAAGTGAGGTAACTCAGGATTCACACTCAGTGTGCAATGTCGGCTCCTCCTCTGCCATCTTTGGCATACATGGTAGCCCTCGGGTATTTGGGTTACATGTCTCACCGGCCAACCACTCTGAGAACAATGCCAGCCACCAGCGTTTATTTTCTCAAAGCCTTAGGAGCCATGCTTCACTTCCAAGGGAAGCAAGTGGTGTGTGTGCCAGTGCCCAGGCTTCGTGACATTGCATAGCCCCATGCGCTTCTCGTTTTTGAGGACAGTCTTGGTTTTAAATATGCTGTTCTGTTGTTCATCTGGGTTTGTGAGACAATGCATCTTGGTATTCTGTGAAATTGATTGCCATATTCAGATGGTTTGTAAATTATTGCTGCTTTTGCCTCTTGAAAATAGGCTTGTTGATTATCATGGGATTGTTGATATGGCGACAGGCAGGTTGGCTGAACTGGGAGGGGATTGTGTTGAGTGTTACAACATGGAAGACCCACATACAGTATGGAAGCTCATACGTTTTTTGATTCCCTTGAGCTGGCCTTTTATGGTGTTGTATAGGCCCTCAGACTCTCTCAGTGGAGCTGGTTGGTATCTCTGACTTCATTCCAGGACCACACAAAGGCCAAGTCTAGAATGGAGAAGGTCCATAATGGGTGGTCTTTTTCTCTTTTGGACTCTGATGGCGCAAAATGCCTCTACCACACAGCCTGTGTTAGCCTCTATAAGCAGACATCGTGGTGATTGGTGTACTCAAATTTTAGTTTCCATATTTGACTACGTTTATGTCAAGGGAAAATGCCAATGCTTGTTTTCTTTGTGTCAGGTTTACATGAAAATGCTGTCCACTGCTGGGGAGCCATTGGTAAGAAGTCTGGCTTTGCCAGCGCCGTGGCTCAATAGGCTAATCCTCCACCTTGCGGCGCCGGCACACCGGGTTCTAGTCCCGGTTGGGGTGGCGGATTCTGTCCCGGTTGCCCCTCTTCCAGGCCAGCTCTCTGCTATGGCCAGGGAGTGCAGTGGAGGATGGCCCAGGTGCTTGGGCCCTGCACCCCATGGGAGACCAGGAAAAGCACCTGGCTCCTGGCTCCTGCCATCGGATCAGCGCGGTGCGCCGGCTGCAGCGGCGGCCATTGGAGGGTGAACCAACGGCAAAGGAAGACCTTTCTCTCTCTGTCTCTCTCTCTCACTGTCCACTCTGCCTGTCAAAAAAAAAAAAAAAAAAAAGTCTGGCTTTGAAATTGGGAGAGACCCAGGAAAAACTCAGCTCTGACTTGCTAGCAGTGTGACCTTAGGCAAGCTGTTTATCATTGATTGCTTTAGTGGCAATTTACTTATCTGTAAAATGAGATTCTGATATTACTACTTAATAGTCCTGTTGTGAGGGTTAGATAAGATACAACTGTAAAGTGGGCTGGCTGCAAGGTAAACCCTTGATCCATGTCAGTTACTGTCACAATGTCTACTCAGTACCTTGCATAGTAAGCACTCAGTAACCACTGAATGCATTTCCCTAGTGTTTGTATATTTTAGTCTTGGGCTCTAAGACTATGTAGTTCTCAACAGTAGAGACCATTCTTTCAGAACTTCTATAGAATGACTCTTTTTTGTTTGAGAAGCATGCGCGCGCGCACACACACACACAGTGCTTCCATCTGCTATTTCACTCTGCAAATGACCACAGTGGTCAGGGCAGAGCTGGGCCAAAGCTGGAGCTGGGAACTCCATCCATGACTCCCACATGGGTGGCAGGGACCCAGCTACTTGCACCATCACCTATTGCCTCCCAGGGTGAACATTAGCAGGAAGCTGAAGTGGAGCTGGGGCTGGAACTCCTGTCCTGTAACATGGGATGCAGCTGTTTCACCCAGCATCTTAACTGCTAGACCGAATGCCCACTTCCACTCTCTCTTCTTGTTTGTCACATAGAAGGTGCTCAGTGAATACACAGTGGAACCAGCAAGACACAAGGCCGAAGTCTAATCTGGATTTTGTACTTAGCTCTTCCATGACAAAAATGATGAAATATATCAAGGTCTCAGCTTTTTATTGGTAAAAATGAGGCATTTGGAATTAGCCTGGGGGTATATGTCATGAGCTAGATCTCAGAACATGGTCTACAGGAGACTTTCAGTCAAACATAACAAAACTAACATGAAACTTACACATTCAGTTTTCCCAAATTTGCTGACACTTGTGAGCAAGGTGTCCTGCAGGACCTGCAAGAGTTGGGGATTCCATATATAAGATGGGAATTTTGGTGCTCAAATTTGATTTCAGTAAGTCAAAAAATTAGGCCGGCGCCGCGGCTCACTAGGCTAATCCTCTGCCTTGCGGCGCCGGCACACCGGGTTCTAGTCCCGGTCGAGGCGCTGGATTCTGTCCCTGTTGCCCCTCTTCCAGGCCAGCTCTCTGCTGTGGCCAGGGAGTGCAGTGGAGGATGGCCCAAGTGCTTGGGCCCTGCACCCCATGGGAGACCAGGATAAGTACCTGGCTCCTGCCTCCGGATAGGCATGGTGCGCCGGCTGCGGCGGCCATTGGAGGGTGAACCAACGGCAAAGGAAGACCTTTCTCTCTGTCTCTCTCTCTCACTGTACACTCTGCCTGTCAAAATAAAATAAAATAAATATTAAATAAAAATAAAGTAAGTCAAAAAATTATAAAGGCAGGGTTCTATGAAGGAGAACTACCTAAGAAAAACAGATATGATGAAAGCTGATCATATTCAAAAATCACCCTTCACTTCTGTACTCAATCAAGCTGAACATGGCCCCTATGCCAGAGAGAAATCTCAGACTCTGTAGACCATTACTGAAGATGGTGGTATAAGAAAGGCAGTTTGTTCCACAGAGAAAAGTGTTCTGTCACCAATATTGTCCAGAGTCGTGAGCACATGGTGGTGGTAAAAACCTCTGGGTGGGCCTATGCTTGACTTTAAATTCCCTTTAGACACCACATATCTTCATTGCCTTCTTCAGGGACCAGATGTTCCCTGCCCTTGGTTTTCAAGGACTGAAATGTTTGGGTGCCCTTGGGTTAGATCTCTTTGTTTTCTTGCAGATTGATCATCCTTTTCACTATTTAGTTCTTGGCATAGACTTCTTTCTGTTTGCAGGGACTCCAGTAGCCATGCCTGACCCAACCCTCTGAGTCATTATCCCATTTTTTTTAAAGATATGTTTATTTATTTGAAAGGCAGAGTTACAGAGAGGCAGAGGCAGAGGCAGAGAGAGAGAGGGAGAGGGAGAGAGGTCTTCCATATGCTGGTACACTCCCCAAGTAGCTACAACTGCCGGAGCTGTGCCAATCTGAAGCCAGGAACCAGAAGCTTCCTCCAGGTCTCCCATGCAGATGCAGGGGCCCAAGGACTTGGGCCATCCTCTACTGCCTTCCCAGGCCACAGCAGAGAGCTGAATCAGAAGTAGAGCAGCCAGGACTCAAACCGGCGCCTATATAGGATGCCAGCACTGTAGGCAGTGGCTTTACCTGCTATGCTATAGCACCAGCCTCTATCCCATGTTTTAAAATTGACTTTATTGAGGATGAATTTGTGTGCAGTACGTTGCATCCACTGAGAGTATATACTAAGTTTTGTGATGTGTGCATACTCATGGTACCTCCACCGTCAAGACGAAGAATGTTCCCATCACTCAGAATTCTCCTCTGCACAGTCGCCCTTCTCTCTGCCCTCCCCCTTTGGCAGCTGTTGCATGGTGTGATATCAAGGCAGGTTTGTTTTCATCTTCTAGGGTGTTGCGTGTGCAGCATCACGCAGCACATGATCTTTTGTGTCTGGCTTGCTTCCCCCCACGTGACTTTCATCCATGTTGTCCTGCATGTAAGTGTTTCTTTCTTTCTTTTTTTTTAAAGATTTATTTTATTTATTTGAACGACAGAGTTACAGAGACAGGTAGAGACAGAGAGAGAGGTCTTCCATCCATTGGTTCACTCCCCAGATGGTCACCATGGCCAAAGCTGCACCAATCCGAAGCTAGGAGCCAGGAGCTTCCACCAGGTCTCCCACATGGGTGCAGGGGCCCAAGGGCTTGGCCCATCTTCTACTGCTTTCCCAGGCCATAGCAGAGAGTTGGATTGGAAGAAGAACAGCTGGGACTCAAACCGGTGCCTAAATGGGATGCTGGCGCTTCAGGCCAGGGCTTGTGCCGGCCCCATGTCAGTGTTTCGGTTCCTGTTATTCACTGTACGAATGGTCTGTAGTTTATGTATTCCCTCACCTTTGATGAACACTTGGGTTATTTTCACTTTTACCTGTGGACAGCAGTCTGTTTTATTGTCTTCATTGCATTATTGCTATCTGGAATTACCTCATTCACCTATTCTTGGATTTTTAATGCCAGTCTTCTCCCCAGGAACCAAACAGGATCTTATCTTCTTTTCTCCACTTTACCTGCAGTGCCTGGCACATGTTAGGAGCTCATGCGTGAAATAATTCCAGGAATTCCTAAGCTGTGCTTGGAGCATTCCTGAATTCAAATACCAGCTATGGCACTATTAGCTTTGTAACTTTGAGCAAGCTGCTCCACCTTTCTGAACTTCAGTCACATAATCTATAGTCTAAGAGGTCCTTCAACAAGTTTCTGGAAAATGGCATTAAGATAAGTGTTTTCATTCAAAAATGCATGCACTTAAATATTATCAATTTTTTTCACAAGGTGGTTGTGAAAATGAGGGTAGATTACTAGCAAGGAAAGCCAGTGCTATCTCAAGTGCCTTAGCTGTAATAACTCACTTAATCCTAAATCAGTTAATTGATCACATGAGAAAAGTGCTATATCATTCTATCCATTCTACGGATAAGATAACTGAGTCACAGAAATGGTAAGTGTCAGGGCTTCACTTGAGTCCGGCTGTTTAGTTTATAAGTCATCAGTCTGACTAACCCACTGTTGGTGGGAATGCAAACTGGTCAAGCCACTATGGAAGTCAGTCTGGAGATTCCTCAGAAACCTGAATATAACCCTACCATTCGACCCAGCCATCCCACTCCTTGGGATTTACCCAAAGGAGTTTAAATTGGCCAACAAAAAAGCGGTCTGCACCCTAATGTTTATCGCAGCACAATTCACAATAGCCAAGACCTGGAACCAACCTAAATGCCCATCAACGGTAGACTGGATAAAGAAATTATGGGATATGTATTCTTTAGAATACTATACCGCAGTAAGAAACAACGAAATCCGGTCATTTGCAACAAAATGGAGGAATCTGGAACACATCATGCTGAGTGAAGCAAGCCAGTCCCAAAGGGACAAATACCATATGTTCTCCCTGATTGGTGACAACTGACTGAACACCAAAAAGGAAACCTCCTGAAGTGAAATGGACACTATGAGAAATGGTGACTTGATCAGCATAGCCCTGAATGTTAATGAACAACTTAATACATTATCCCTCTTAGTATTTTTTTTGTCTGTTCTACTTAATATGACTGGTTTAATTCTGTAATTAATACACAGTTATTCTAAAGTGTTGAAAATTAACTGAAATGTGATCCCTGTTAAACATAAGAGTGGGAATAAGAGAGGGAAGAGATGTACAATTTGGGACATGCTCAAGCTGACTTGCCCCAAATGGTAGAGTTAGAATCATACCAGGGGATTCCAATTCAATCCCATCAAGGTGGCATGTACCAATGCCATCTCACTAGTCCAAGTGATCATAAGGAAAAGACTAAGAGTCAAAGGGAGCACATAAACAAGTCTAGTACCTGCTAACACTAACTGATAGAATAAATAAAGGGGAGAGTGATCCAACATGGGAAGCGAGATACTCAGCAGACTCAGAATGGCAGATGTCCTAATTAGCATTCTGGCCTCAGAATCAGCCCTAAAGGCATTCGGATCTGGCTGAAAAGCCCATGAGAGTATTTCAGGCATGCAAAGCCAAGACACTCTGGCAAAAAGATCTCTGTGAGCGAGATCCCAGTGGAAAGAACAGGTCTTCAAAGAAGGAGGTACCCTTCTCTGAAGGGAGGAGAGAACTTCCACTTTGACTATGACCTTGTCTAAACAAGATAAGAGTCAGAGAACTCAAGGGGCTTCCATAGCCTTGGAAACTCATGACTGGAGCATAGGGAGATTACTGATGCCATAGACAGGAGTGTCAATTGGTAAAGTCAACAACAGGAGTCACTGTGCACTTACTCCTCATGTAGGATCTCTGTCCTCAATGTGCTGCACATTGAGATTTTATGCTATAATGAGTACTCAAACAATATATTTCACTTTGTGTTTCTATGTGGGTGCAAACTGTTGAAATCTTTACTTAATGCATACTAAACTGATCTTCTGTAAAAAAAAAAAAAAAGAAATTATCAATTCCCAACTTGACTCTCACTGGGATTAAACATGACAATAGGTCTGATCTGATTTCATCATCATTTAAAAAAATCATCTATTATTTTTCACTTTATGTTTCTGTGTGGGAGCAAACTGTTGAAATCCTTACTTAATGTATACTAAGCTGATCTTCTGTATATTAAGATAATCGAAAATGAATCTTGATGTGAAGGGAAGGGGAGAGGGAGTGGGAGAGGGGAGGGTTGTGGGTGGAGGGACGGTATGGGGGGGAAGCCATTGTAATCCATAAGTCGTACTTTGGAAATTTATATTCATTAAATAAAAGTTAAAAAAAATAAAATAATGTAAAGTTCAAAAAAAAATAAGTCATCAGTCTGTTAATTCTGCTTCTTTGTGCTAGTGAATGAGATAATAGGTGGAGCACCTAGCACAGTACTCAACATACAGTAGCTTCACAATAAATATAGTTTTCCTTCTCTCTTAGGTACGAAGTCAGAGTGAGAAGCCAGACATTCTACCATTTCCCTATAGTTTCAGCACTATATGTACAAAGTTGCAGCAAGTGAGTCGATAGAATTTTATATGTTGTATCATTACTGCATTATTTTCATCATCGTTTCAGTTTCTTGCTCTTGAGACATGATTAGTACCTGAAAGTATATATCTGTGAAATAAATTAGTTCAACCTTATATCTTTCAGTGAGTTTTTGTGAATCCTTGCTCATCCTCAGGTCATAGAAAGAAACACTTTATTGGGATTTAAGGTCCTGAATATTTTTTTTTTAAGGTAAGCTGGGGTCTGCTCTGAGACTGTGCAGGTTAGCATTTGTAAGTAACTCATAAACAATCACAGGGAACCAATAAATGTCAGAGGAATCAGCATGGAGCAGGTGCCAACCCTCGGGGGTGGGTCAGGCATTTTCTGACTTGGACCATAAAGCGCTCCAGTTAACGAACTGTCTAGGACTAGTCTGGGAACTAGAGGCTGTGAACTCTGTTTATAGCCTATTATCTGAGTGACCAATCAAGGAGAGGCCCACAGATCCAGGGAGAGGCTGGAATGAGGGGAAGACTAATGCTGCTCACTGCGGCACTGCTCTGCCTTGAGAGTGCACTAACAGGGTGGAGGCAGGAACAGGACAGGTGGGTCAGGCACAGGCCCTGCACCTCATCTTGGGGGAAAATATAACCTGCACTGAGTCTTCTGTGAAAGCTGCTTAGAGAACTAGCGAAGGGACTCACGTTTTCAGCCGTCCAACGGCTCCCAGCCTCAGTGGGGAGGTGCAGCATCCAGCCAGGCCAGAGCCCTGCTGTAGCATAGCATGTGAGGAAGACACAGAGTGGGGCATCCTCCAGGGCAGAGGGTGGAGGGAAGGGGAGGTGACAGGGGCAGCAAGAGGAGGTGACAGGAGTAGGGAAGTCTTGTCCTTGGCCGGTCTGTCCTAGGGCTGACTTCACGGCTATGTGGCTTGTGCAGTTGCCCACGTCCCTTGCTCATATGGCCTTGCAAGCTTGGATCAATGCTCTACTGTACCTTTGTTGAAATTTTCATAATTTCTGAACAAGGGGCCCCTGCCTGTTCACTTTGTACAGAGCCCCACAAATTATGTCCTGACCATCCCTAACAGGTTACTGCCAGCATTTATTATTTTTCTTCCCAAGCAGGCTTCTCCTCCTTCATTCTCCAACTCAGCTACAAATGCTGACTTCCTCGAGGGTCTCTGGACTTAAAGCCTTCAAGTAGCTCTCACTCATGCCCCCCACCCTGGCCCTTTATGCATAAATGAGTCAATACCTGAGGATTATTCTTGCAAACACTTCATAGCCTCTGTCATCTTGCCATTCTCAGGGTTGCCCACCTACAAGAATGCCAGGATTCTGTTGTCTTTCGTCTGACCTCTGCACCTTGCTTTTTGTGTGTGGCAGGGACCTACACAGTCAGGACAACCTAGGAGCTGTCTACGGGTGAAAAACCTTGGGCTATGTTTTGGATAAAATACTTAGGTGTTTCCTTTTCATTTTATGTATGTCTCTTTAAAATGTTTGCTTATTTGAGAGGGAGAAAGAAAGAGGGAGAGAGAGATGGGAAAGGTAGAGGAAGTCCCATCTGCTGGTTCACTTTCTGTAGTGGCTGGGGGCCAGGCTGGGGCTAGGCTGGAACTGAAGCCCAGTGCCAGGAGCCAAGGACTCAATTCAGGTCACTCAGGTGATGGCATGACCACAATTACTTGAGTCATCATCTGCTGCCTCCCAGGGTCCACATGAGCAGGAAGCTAGAATTTTGAGCACAGCCAGGATTCTGATATGGGACATGGGCATCCTAACTGGTCCCTAACCACTGGGCCAAACACGCACCCCACCCTACCCCATTCATTTTAAAGTTTGAAAAGTCTGGTCAGTGGTTCTGGACTTTGGCTATATAACCTGGGAGATTTACAAAAAACAATGATGAATTCCTATCCTTAGAGTTTTTGGTTTAGCTAGCATCACTTTCTTATTTCAAAGCCCCTGCTTCCCACTTGTTTTAGCTATCTTGCTGTGTAACAAGTTACCCCCACCATTAGTAGCATAAACAAACATGCATTTATTCTCTCACAGCTTCTGTGGTCAGGAATCCAGACATACTTAGCAGGTTCTTTGTTTCAGGGTCTCTGACAAGACTGCCATTCAAGTTCCTGGAGCAGGCTCCACTTCCAAACCCATCAGTAAGTGGACGGCAGGACTCGGTCCCTCTCAGCCTATTGGACTGATGCTTTCAATTCTTTGTTGGCTGAGAGACTACCTTCAGTTATCTGCTCCGTGGGCATCTCCAGCCTGGAAACTTGCCTCGTCAGAGCAAGAAATAAGGAGTCTGCTAGAAGATGCAAGTCACACTCTTTATAACCTGTTCATGGAAATGACATCGCATTACTTTTGCTATATTCTGTTCTTTAGAAGCAGGCCACCAGGGGCAGCCCAAAGGGAGGGGATTACACATGGCTGTTACTACCAGGAGGTGGGCTCACCAGGACCCCCTTCAAAGTCTGCCCATCCCCCTACCCAGTTGATTCTAAGGTGTGCCAGGTAGAGAACCATTGCTCTATAACAGGGATGTAAGGCAGTTCATCCCTCTCCTGGATGCAGATTGAATAGTAATGGAAGCTTGCAGTCATGAGTGAGATTGTGAGATTACTCCTGGGATCTGTGGAAATGGTGTGGTAACTGAATAATAACAGCTGCCAGGGTCAAGGCATGTGGCAAATGAGGGCTAGGTCATCGCTATGCCTAGTCTCAACTCTGCCAACCCGAATCTAAGCATTTAACTTCACAAAATTCCTAAGAGGTAAGTTACCATTAGTATCTCCCTTTCCCAGGAGGAAGCAGAAATAATGAAAGGTGAAATAACTTGGATGGATCACACAACTAGTTGGAGGTAGAGGTAAGATTCAAACCTTGCTGCTCTGGCTCCAGAGTCTGTGCTGTTAACCATGAACTTCATATAAGAAATCTTCAATTTTCTCACTTGCCCATATAGTTTTGTTATAACATTACCATTTATGATAGTAAAAAAAATTGGAAACTATCACTGCCTAACAGTAGAGAGAGGGTCCCATAAATCATGGTACGCCCTTATAGTGAGGTGAAGTACCCATTAAAGAGGGGTGTTTTCAAAGAATTTTAGAGATGGGGCAAATGCATCAAATGAGATTAAGGGAAAAGAGATGGGATGAGATGAAAATGAGAAAAATAGAGAGAGACATAGTGGAGGCAAGAAAGATGGCCCAGGACAACACAGGGGGGCAGTGAGAAAGTAAGAAGACAGGGAAGCATCAGAGGGACAGGAGGAAGGGGTGTGTATGTGGGAGGCACACAAGGATAGCGAGGTGGGGCAGGGAAGGGGTGGGGGGTGCGGTGGGAGAGGAAAAAGGGAGGAGACAGAAGGGAGGCGGAGAAGCCAAATCCTTCCCATGCCACCTGCCCACTAGGTAGCTTTGGAATGACCGTGGAAGGAAATGTGTTTGCCAGCAGGCGCCATCTCTGTCTCTGCTCCTAGTGGCAGAGCCGAGTTGTGCTGAGAGCATGTCTCATGAATATCAGAGGCTCCGACCAGCTCTAATGGCCACCTGGGGCACTGGGGCTGCAAAGGACTGGAGAGCTAACAGGCTCTTTCTCATAGGGATGGTACCTCACTGGGTCAAGCTGGGATCTGAAGGCAGCTCGCTGACCTGGAGGGCCTGGAGTAGTTTGCTTGGAGCAATCAGGCCACCATGAGCTCTGTTCTCATCCCAGGGCTGACCAGCGGCCCGTGCAAGTACAGTTCACCGGCAGAGAGAAGCAGCTTATGGCAGCTGTGTAATCGGAGAGGTGGTCCGTCTCTTGGTTCCTTCAGTCTATAATAGACACAGGAATTCATGGGTACCTCCTGTCCTCAAAAAGCTGACAATCTTGTCAGTGGGAAGTGGCAGTCACTCATAAAATTAAAATATGTCCTTCAAGAGATAAATATTGCAGGTCCTTTAAAATGTCAGGGACTCAAAGATTTATTGAATAATTGGTTGAATGAATAAATGCTTGACTCATGTATCTGTTAGCACAGAGGAAGAAGGGTTATTTATGAACTAATTCTCTGCCCTGGGTTGGCCACCTGATAGATGCCAACTACACTTTTATTAAGTGAATGGCTGATGACATTACGCTGGGGAGGAAAATGAAAATACTCCCCAGGGAAGAGGCCCTTCAGGCTGCTGTCCCTTACTGGCACTTATTCTGAACCCAAGCATGCCCATTTTCCCTGATACTGACAAATCACATTAGCTTGCTTAAATCTCACGGGCGTTTGGTGAGGTCGGCAGGGCCGGATGCACTGCGTTTAGATTTCGACGTGGTAGGCCGGGTAGCCTGGGGGTTGTGCTAAGTGCCCAAACCACATCTGGAATGCGGGGCTCCCAATTCTCCTGTCCCTGCTCCATGTGGCGCCCCTTGTGCTCAGTGGTGGCTACTGGTGGTGGAGGGGTTTCTGCGGGATCAGAGGTTTTCTGCAGGAAGCACTTAGGGTGGCGGAGGTACGACTAGGTGGCAACACTGGGGCAGTAGCTTTACGCGGATTATGGTGTCTAAGGAACTTGTAACCACTTTGGGAGGTGGCAATTATTATCCTCATGTAAGAGTCGTATACCTTGGCTGTGGTCCGAGCCAGGATTCAGACCAGATCTGCTGCACTTTGAAAGTCACACTCCTTGCATGGCATCAGGGTGGTTGGAGGAGCGCTAGTGACAGCACTGCGGTTTCTTTTTTTTTTTTTTTTAATTATTTATTTATTTATTTTTTTGACAGGCGGAGTGGACAGTGAGAGAGAGAGACAGAGAGAAAGGTCTTCCTTTGCCGTTGGTTCGCCCTCCAATGGCCGCCACGGCCGGCGCGCTGCGGCTGGCACACTGCGCTGATCCGATGGCAGGAGCCAGGTGCTTTTCCTGGTCTCCCATGGGGTGCAGGGCCCAAGCACTTGGGCCATCCTCCACTGTACTCCCGGGGCACAGCAGAGAGCTGGCCTGGAAGAGGGGCAACCGGGACAGAATCCGGTGCCCCGAGCAGGACTAGAACTCCGTGTGTCGGCGCTGCTAGGTGGAGGATTAGCCTAGTGAGCCGTGGCGCCGGCCTGCACTGCGGTTTCTGAGACTCCAGCAAGTCCCAGTTGTTCTGGGTGGGGCAGGAGGGACAGGGGAGATAAAGCATCTCCAGGCCTCGGGCTCTTGGTGGGGTGGGAGGGGCGTGGTAGGAGATTGTGACCAATGGGGGTAAATGCACTGGCTCCTCATTGGCTAGGCAGAGTGAAAGAACTCACTGAGGTGGCTGGGCTTGGGGCAAATTCAGGGCCAATCCCTCCAGGGAAAGGGGGAGATTGTAGGGAGAAAGGAAAAGCTTTGTTCTGGGAGGTGGATTCTACCCCATGCCTGTGGCTGGTGTGGGAAATTTCAATGTTTGTCTGTGGGCGTGGCTCCCCTCACTCCATCCACTTCAGGTCCCTACTCCTCTGCCCAGCCCATTTCCTTATTCTTCCCTCTGACACCTCAAATGGCTTTCTTAGAGTCTCCTCCTCACAGCTGTGTTACAGCTTACGGAAAGCTACAGGGCTTGGGTCAGAGCCAGGTCTCTCCGTTATCCTTCATTCTGTTAGTTTGTGTTATTGGCCAGAACTTTTCTAGTGGCGAGTGATAGAAACCCATTGTGAACATGCTTCAAGAAAAACAAGGCACATGTTGGCTCTTTGAACTGGGAAGGACAGGGGTGCAGTTTCCACGGTCAATGGATGTCGTCAGACTTGGGGTCCCTGCCTACTCTTGTTCAGGTTGGGCACTGCACAAATGCACTCCATCTAAGGCAGGAGCAGGGGAGAGCCTCATTATATTATCTGTGAAATATATACCATTTCTATACATGCATGAGATCTGGGCAATTAGGTAGAATTCTCTGTTTAATAAATCCATATTAGCATATAGAGCCATAGACATATAGGAGACTGTGTACACACATGTGCCCCGTCCCAAGCCCTCTGGACGTCTCCTGAGTCCATCCAGCTTATAGGACTCCACAGGCAAAAGATGGAATTCCAAGTTAATTCCAGCGGCAGTGCTGGGAAGAACAGCAATGGGCTGGCCTTGGTCCCGTGGTCATCTTCAGGCCTATCACTGCGGTCAGGGGTGGAGTACTCTGATTGGCCAGCCTGGCCTGGGACGTGATCACTCTCGTGATTGGGAGCAGAGGAGTCTTCCCTCCTGAAGGAGGCAGGGAATGTTATAGGGAGTAAAGGTCAGTAACTGTTCCAGGCCTCTTGTAGCTGTGATTTCGTGGATTTCTTTTGCGTACCCATCTGTGGTGGGCATTGTGCTATGCACACTTCCTGCTTAACACGAGGAGTCATCACAATTATTCTGGCCAACACCCTTCGCTCTCAGGTCTGACATGGCAGATCTCTCCATATCCAACTCATGTCTTTTCTGCTGCTATGCATGGTTGGTGACTGGAGAAAATGACACAAGGATGCACATCTGTGTCTCTGCAAACTCAAGGCTTATCTCAGCGGGAGCCTCGGTGCAGCCGGGTGAGCTTGCTACTTGTCCCTGGATAACAGCTTCTGTGATTCATTCCTTTAGAAAGATCATTTGGAATCTGACAATCTGGCAGTGTGCAGAGAGAAGTCAGTGACTGCTCTTCTCGTTTGGAACAGCACAAGAGAGTCGTGTTTCAATTTGAAGGCTGTTTTGACTTCTTGTAGTCTATAGAATAAAGCAAAGTGGCTTGGTGGTGAGGTATATGGAGACTGGCCCCTCTCTTTCTTCTCTTTGTCCCTCCTGTCTTTTTTTAAATTTTTAAATTTTTTTTTTTTGACAGGCAGAGTGGACAGTGAGAGAGAGACAGAGAGAAAGGTCTTCTTTTGCCGTTGGTTCACCCTCCAATGGCCGCCGCAGCCGGCGCGCTGCGGCCAGCGCATCACGCTGATCTGATGGCAGGAGCCAGGTACTTATCCTGGTCTCTCATGGGGTGCAGGGCCCAAGCACTTGGGCCATCCTCCACTGCACTCCCTGGCCACAGCAGAGAGCTGGCCTGGAAGAGGGGCAACCGGGACAGAATCCGGCGCCCCAACTGGGACTAGAACCCGGTGTGCCGGCACCGCGAGGCGGAGGATTAGCCTAGTGAGCCGCGGCGCCGGCCCTTCTCCTGTCTTCCTACTTTCTGACTCATGAGTTCTCCGGTTTCCAGCTCCCCTGTGTGGTCCATGCTTCTGGACCTTTTTCTTACCTGTTGTCCCTGCCTGCATACTCTGTTCACTTCCTTCAGCTGGTAACTTCTTGCTCATGTTTTTTTTTTTTTTTTAATTTATTACTTTATTTGAAAGTCACAGTTACACACAGAGAGAAGGAGAGGCAGAGAGAGAGAGAGAGAGGTCTTCCATTCGCTGGTTCACTCCCCAGTTGGCCGCAATGGCCGGAGCTGCGCCAATCCGAAGTCAGGAGCATCTTCCATGTCTCCCACGTGGGTACAGGGGCCCAAGGACTTGGACCATTTTGTACTGCTTTCCCTGGCCATAGCAGAGTTTCTCATTTTTTAAAAAAATTTAATTTATTTGGGGGTGTGTGTGTGTGTGTGTGTGAGAGAGAGAGAGAGAGCGCGGTCCCATCCTCTGGTTCCCTCCCCAAATGCTTGTGATGGTTGAAGATGGGAACCGGAGACTCAATCCAAATCTCCTAACTAGATTGTAGGAACCCAATTACTTAACTTATCACAACTTCTCCCGGGGTCTACATTGGCAGAAAGCTGGCATCAGGAACCTGGGATGGAACTAGTGTCTTTGTTTATTTATTTATTTGAAAGGCAGAGTTACTGTGAGTGAGATCCCAGTGGAAAGAACAGGTCTTCAAAGAAGGGGGTACCTTTCTCTGAAGGGAGGAGAGAACTTCCACTTTGACTATGACCTTGTCTAAATAAGATAAGAGTCTGAGAACTCAAAAGGCTTCCATAGCCTTGGAAACTCATGACTGGAGCATAGGGAGATTACTGATGCCATAAACAGGAGTGTCAATTTGTAAAGTCAACAACAGGAGTCACTGTGCACTTACTCCTCATGTAAGATCTCTGTCCTTAATGTGCTGTACATTGAGATTTAATGCTATAACTAGTACTCAAACAGTATTTTTCACTTTGTGTTTCTATGTGGGTGCAAACTGTTGAAATCTTTACTTAATATATGCTAAACTGATCTTCTGTATATAAAGAGAATTGAAAATGAATCTTGACGTGAATGGAAGGGGAGAAAGAGCGGGAAAGGGGAGGGTTGTGGGTGGGAGGGAAGTCATTGGGGAGGGGGGGAAGCCAATGTAGTCCATAAGCTGTATTTTGGAAATCTATATTCATTAAATAAAAGTTAAAAAAAATGAAAGGCAGAGTTATAGAAGAGGATAGATCGATCGATTGATCTCCTATCTGTTGGTTTACTGTCCAAATGGCCCACAACAGCTGGAGCTGGGCTGCACTGAAACCAGGAGCCAGGAGCTTCATCAGGTTCTTCCATATGGGTGCAGGGGCCCAAGAACTTGGGCCATCCTCTGATGCTTCCCAGGCACATTAGCAGGGGGCTAGATGGGAAGTGGAGCATCTGGGACTTGAACCAGTGCCTCTCTGTTGGCTCAGGTTTTTACCTGCTGTGCCATAGCATCTGCCCCAGGAACCAGCATCTTCACCACCAGGCCAAATGTCCTCCCCCTTGCTCATTTTTTTTTTTTTTAAGATTTTTGTTTATTTATCTGAAAGGCAGAGTTATACAGAAAGAAGGAGAGAGAGTGATAGAGAGAGAAAGATCTTCCATTCCCCAAATGGCTGCAATGGCTGGAGCTGGGCCAGTCCAAGTCCAAGAGCTTCTCCTGGGTCTCCCACATGGGTGCAGGGGAACAAATGCTAGTGCCATCTTCTGCTGCTTTCCCAGGCACATTAGCCGGGAGTGGAATTGGAAGTGGATCAGTTGGGACTTGAACCAGCACCCAAATGAGATGTTGGTGAAGCAGGCAGTGGCTTTACCTGCTATGCCATGGTGCTGCATACCCCACCCACCCCCACTCTTTTTTTTAAAAGATAAATTTATTTATTTATTTATTTGAAAGAGTTACATGGAGAGAGTAGAAGAGGCAGAGAGAGAGAGAGAGGGAGGGAGGGAGGGAGGGAGAGGGGTAGGGGTAGGGGTAGAGAGGTCTTCCATCCTCATGTTCACTCCCCAGTTGGCCACAATGGCTGGAGCTGCACTGATCCAAAGCCAGGAGTTTCTTTCAGGTCTCCCACGTGGGTGCAGGGGCCCAAGGACTTAAGCCATCTTTTTTTTTTGACAGGCAGAGTGGATAGTGAGAGAGAGAGAGAGAGAGACAGAGAGAAAGGTCTTCCTTTTGCCGTTGGTTCACCCTCCAATGGCCGCCGCGGCTGGCGCGCTGCAGCCAGCGCACTGCACTGATCCGAAGGCAGGAGCCAGGTGCTCATCCTGGTCTCCCATGGGGTACAGGGCCCAAGGACTTGGGCCATCCTCCACTGCACTCCGGGGCCACAGCAGAGAGCTGGCCTGGAAGAGGGGCAACCAGGACAGAATCCGGCGCCCCGACTGGGACTAGAACCTGGTGTGCTAGCGCCACAGGCAGAGGATTAGCCTATTGAGCCGCGGTGCCGGCCAGGCCATCTTCTATTGTTTTCCCAGACCATAGCAGAGAGCCGGATTAGAAGTGGAGCAGCAGGGACTCGAACTGGCACCCATATGGGATGCTGGCACTGCAGCCACAGCACAGGCCCCGCCACGTAGTCCCATCTTTTTCAGTACTCAGTGCCTTTTCAGTGTGCTCCAGTGGCAACCTGGGTGTGGCCTTACACAGCACTTGCTCTGTCTTATTCATATTACCTATCCCCCCCCCCCCCCACTAGGAGGTTGGTTCTGGGATGACAAGGGCCATGTCGTGTTCATCTCTGTGTTTCTAAGCCTGGCATGTAGGAGGGAATTGAAGCAGTCTGAACTGGCCTATCATACACTGAGTTTTTGTAACCACCACCCTGAAAGAGGCAGTTCCTCCCAGAGGCCACAGGCCACAGAGCAGACATCCTACAGAAGTACTGTGCAAGCCAGTCACTGACTTCTAGGTCACTCTGCACTGCAGATCCCAGGGCATAATCTGAGAGCAGACACTTCCTGCCATTCAGATTTGAGCCTCCCCTTCATCATCACTGACACCACCCAGCATGCCGCCTGCACCGCCCAACTCAGGGACTCTTCTAGTAAGGTGAGTCATTGCCTTGGTTGCACATGGTTCCTGATATAAAATTGACCCCTGGCCAATTGTTGCTCTAACAAACTCAACTAAATCTGAATCCTCAAGAAGGTGTGGCTTGACTTTTCACAACAAGGGACTCACTTTTCCAAGAAGTTGGTCTGAGCAAGCTGGTTCCCTTGGAAATCCCTGGTTGATGAGTATTGTGCCCCACTGAGTGGTCCAGGGAGGGTCTTAGACCTGATGGGATGTTCTTAGGGCAGACCTGGGCCAGTGGCTTGTGTGAGAAGAGGAGAGAAGGCTTCTCTCTCCCGAGGTGGGGAATGTCTGGCCCACAGGTCATATAAAGCCCACAAAATCAGTCTGACCCTGCCAAGGCAACCGTAGGTGGGACTTGAAATTCAGTACATCTGTAGCAGGCATTTTTAAAAAAGATTTATTTATTTATATGAAAGAGTTACACAGAGAGAGAAAGAGAGGCAGACAGAGAGGTCTTCCATCTACTGGTTCACTCCCCAATTAGCCACATTGTCTGGAGCTGTGCCGATCTGAAGCCAGGAGCGTCTTCTGGGTCTCCCACATGGGTGCAGGGGCCGAAGGACTGGCCATCTTCTAGTGCTTTCCCAGGCCATAGCAGAAAACTGGATTGGAAGTGGAGCAGCCAGGACTTGAACTGGCGTCCATATGGGATTCTGGCAGTGCAGGCGCGGCTTTACCCACTATGCCACAGCGCCAGTCCCAGGCTAACTTTTAAGTGGATAATTTTTATGGTTTGGGGATGATTTTTTTTTAAAAAAAGATTTATTTGATTTATTTGAAAGAGTTATAGAGAGAAGCAGAAACAAAGAGAGAGGTCTTCCATCACTGGCTTACTCCCCAAATGGTCGCAACAGCTGGAGCTGAGCCGATCCAAAGCCAGGAGCCCGGGAGTTTCTTCTGCGTCTCCCACATGGGTACAGGGGACAAGGACTTGGGACATCCTCCACTAATTCCCCAGGAACATTAGTAGGGAGCTGGATCAGAAGTGGAGCAACGGGAACTTGAACTGGTGCCCATATGGGATCCTGGCCCTGCAGGCTGGGGCTTTAACTGTGTCACAGAGCTGGCCCAGGAGTGATGTTATAAATATCCAAATGGCCCTTGGCAGAAAAGAGGTTCTCCACCCTGTGAGCCTAGACCTTTGAGTTGCTGGGTAATGGTGGTTTTTGTGCTTAGAGATAAATGAGGCCATCACATAGAGTTTACATTATTCAGCAACATATATACCTGTTATAACTCTGTTGCAAGTATAACAACAACAACAACAACAAAAGACCTGAATTTCCTAAGCAGTTCTGTGCTGTCCTAGGAGGGTAAAGAAGGGCAGCACTCCAGGGTCCACGTCTAGCAGCTTGAGCCTGTGCCCAGGGCTGCCTGGAAGAGAGAACACAGCCACAAAGAGTGGCAGGGGAAAGACCAGGGCATTCAGTCAGGAGACCCAGGAGCCAGACCCAGCCTTCACTCCAAGTACTGGGGAGGCCCAGCTCAGGGTGTTGAATGTGGCCCTGCCTCAGTTTCCTCATCAGGCCGTGGGAGCACCAATACGTGGCCTGTGCTTCCCACCTGAGCCATTTCCCTAAGCTTACTTCATCACTGCATGTGAGGCCACAGTCGGTCACCACTGGGTGCTCAGGTGCAATCCTGATGGCTCAGATTATGTGTGACCTTGGCTAGGCAATAATGTTTGGTCTGGTGCTGGTTTAGAGGTTGCTGTGAGGTGTTAGTAGGTGTGATTAACATCTATCTAAAGTCATATCCAATTCCTTAAAAATAAATTTCTCTGGCTCTTTCTACACACACACACACGAACACATGGATACATACACGTGTGTAAATATATGCACATTTATATATACTGTTTCTCTTCCTCTGCAGAACTCTAGCACACTGTTCAGCATAGGTCCCACTCCTATCTTCACTGATTACTAATCTGTGAATATGGACATGTCTCTTAACCTCCTTAATTTTCAATTTATTTTCTTTAAAATTTTTATTTATTTGGGAAGTAGAGAGAGAGAGAGAGAGAGATGAACATTTACTAGTTCACTCCCCAGAAGCCCACAACAGCTAGGGCTGGACCAGGCTAAAACTAAGAAATCAATAACTTTTTATTTATTTATTATTTTTTATTTGTTTATATTTTTGACAGAGTTAGAGAGAGAGACAGAGAGAAAGGTCTTCCTTCCGTTGGTTCACCCCCCAAAAGGCTGCTACAGCCGGCGTGCTGCGTTGATCTGAAGCCAGGAGCCAGGTGCTTCCTCCTGGTCTCCCATGAGGGTGCAGGGCCCAAGCACTTGGGCCATCCTCCACTGCACTCCCGGGCCACAGCAGAGAGCTGGACTGGAAGAGGAGCAACCGGGACAGAATCTGGGGTGCCGGCGCCGCAGGTGGAGGATTAGCCTAGTGAGCTGTGGCGCCGGCCTAGTTTTTATTTTTTAAAAAATTTATTTATTTCAGAGGCAATTACACAGAAAGAGGGAGAGACAGAATCAGAGATCTTCCACCTGCTGGTTCTCTCACCAAATGGCTACAACTGCTGGGGTTAGGCCAGACTGAAGCCAGGAGCCTGGAAATCCATCTGGATCTCCCACATAGGTGCAGGGACTTGGGCCATTTTCCACTGCTGGATCAGAAGTAGAGCAGGGGCTGAAACCAGCACGCATATGGGATGCTGATGTCGCCTTCAACCCACTGTGCCACAACGCTGGCCCCCAGCTGGCTATAAAATAAGGAGATTCTCCTGGGTTCTTTGGGTGGGCCTCATGTAATCACCAGGGCTGATGATCAGGGAATATTTAGGTCCTTGCTTGACCTGTGGCCCATTCCTTAGTCCTCCAAGCTAGCAGCGGTGAGTTGAGTCCTCAAGGGCCCCTCTGGCACTTCTAAAGATCCTGCTAATAAAGAGTCTTAGTCCCCACATGAATGAATTTCCTAGCACAGCTATACCCAGATTCATTATCTTAATAGCTCTGGGGCTGGAAATCTGACAGGGGCCTCCCTGGGTCAGACTTGAGGCACTCAGATCCGGGACCTCACTGTCCAGGGGACTGATTCGAGGACAACTGCCTTTCCCCACCTTGGCAGCTGCAACCACAGACCTGCGCTGCTCCTTCTGTTAGCCCCAGCCCCGGGCAAGCACTTCCTAGGGGCCCCGCCACTCTCACAGCCCAGAAACTGAGAACTTAAGTCTCCCATGTGCATGGCAGGGACTCAAGTGCTTAAGCCATCACCTGTACTTCCCAAGGTGTGCATTAGCAGGAAGCTGGAATGATAAGCAGAGCTGGGACTTGAACTCAGGCAGTTGGCCATGGGATGCAGGCATCCCAAGCAGCATCTTAAGCGGTAGGCCAAATACCCACCCCTGAAAAGCCTCTCTGATAAGGCCTTGCATTCTGGTCACCTTTCCCTCATTTTTCTGGGCCAGTGGTGTCTCGCCTGTGAGAGAGGAATGCCCTTTTCCTCTTATGGAGGGCATCTGTCTATGCACTAACAACAGCAATAACAAAAAACCAGGTGAGCTCGTTAAATAAAATGTGCTGGGGCCAGTGCTGTGGCGTAGCATCTAAAGCTACCGCCTGCAGTGCTGGCATCCCATATGGGCACCGGTTCAAGTCCCAGCTGCTCCACTTCTGATCCAGCTCTCTGCTATGGCCTGGGAAAGCAGTAGAAGATGGCCCAAGTCCTTGGACCCCTGCACCTGCTTGGGGGACCTGGAAGAAGCTCCTGGTTCCTGGCTTTGGATCGGCGCAGCTCTGGCTATTGCAGCCATCTGGGGAGTGAACCAGTGGATGGAAGACCTCTCTCTCTCTCTGCCTCTGCCTCGCTGTAATTCTGCCTTTCAAATAAATAAATGAATCTTTAAAAAATGTGTTTTCCACATTATGGATCTTATTTAATCCTTATATCTATCTTGAAAGGTTGGCAATTTTATTTCCATTTTACTAGTGAGGAAACAATCAGAGACATCAAAAGGCTTGCTCATGCTTTCAGCAGATGAATGGATAAAGAGAATGTGGCATGATTTACAGTGGAATACTGCACAACCTTGAAAGGGAAGGAAATGCTATTATTTGCCAAACATGGATGGACCTCTAGGAAAATATGCTAAGTGAGAGGTAAATCAAGCACAGAGACAAATACTACACGATCTCACTTGTATGTGAAATCTAGAAAAACTGAAGTTGTAGAAGCAGAGGGTCGAATGGGAGTGGTTTGGGGAGATGGTCAAGCTGAGGCAGGGAGCCAAGAACTGCATCTGGGTCTCCCACAAGAACCATCACCTGCTGTCTCCCAGGTAAGTTAGTGGGGGATTGGATCAGAAGCATAGCAGAGGCAGTATGCAATCCCAGGCATTCTTATAAGGGCAGTGGAGTTCCCACGTGGCAGCCTAACCCACTGGACCTCAGTACTGCCCTTTATTTTATTTTTATTTATTTGAGAGGCAGGGGGAGGGAAGAAAGGGGAGAGTGAGTGAGAGAGAGAGAGAGATGGATGGGTGGATGTCTTCCATCTGCTGGTTTACTCTCCCAAAACCCAAATAGTCCAGTCTGGGTCAGGTTAAAGCCGGGGGCCCAGAATTTCGTCTGGGTCTCCCTCGTGGGCAGTAGGAACCTGAGCCACCTGAGCCATCACTTTCTTCCCCCCGGGGTGCATGTCAGCAGGAAGCTAGATCAGCAGTGGAGCAGGCATGGGTCACAGGCCCTCAGATATGGGATGTGGGTGCCCCAGGAAGCCTCTTAGCCTCTGGGCCACAACACCTGCCCTGGTCAGAGGTTCCAAAGTTGTAGTTAAAGAGGAAGAATACGTCTTTGGAGATTATTGTACATCATGGTGATCCTAGTTAATGTCATATTTCAAAATCATGAGAGTAAATTTCAAATATTCTTACCACAAAAATAATAAGGATTTGAGATTGTAGATATCATAATTAGCTTGATTTAGTCATTCTCCATTGTGTGCATATACCATCACTTTGTATTCCATAAATACACAAACTTAATTTTCAATTTACAATGAAAGAGATGTGTTTGATTTCGGATGGCTTTAGGCAGCTCAAGTTCAGAACTGTCGACTTCGAGTTTTGCTTGTTTTTCCTACACCACAGTAGCATGGCTAAAATCCTTGAAGATGTGGGTTTTAGTAGTACTTTCTTGAGTGCTGTGGAGTGCCTGGTCAGATTAACATCTGGGGGAGGGGCATAGAAGATGAAAGTGGGCCCAGAAAGAAAACAGGTTACACGCACTAGTTGTTTCTGTTCTCTATTTAAATGGATACTATGCTGTCTTCTCTTCCATGACAAACCACAACCCGTAGTTCCTGTTCAATTTACTTTCAACATGGGCTTTCGATTTAGAAATTAGAACCTATCTTAATGGATAACTACATTTCTTCTTATTAGAGTGGAAGAAACTTAAGGGCATTTATCTGGTGCCCGTCACAGTGTTTTCAGCAACACATATTTGCTGGATGAATGCATTTTTTTTCTGCCTTTACAATCTACAGCCCTATCCACTAGGCAGGGATTCAAAGTTTAATACCCAGAAGATCCACCAGGTGGTGCTCCAACACTGTCTAGTGTGTGTTATGCTCGGAAAAACAATTCTGTGCATAGGGCCAAAGAGCTGAAATCTGTGGTTTTTGGCTTAAAAGGAGGAGGTGAAGGGGAAGGAAGAAGAGAAGTCTTTGGTCTTGATATTCTGTTGATCACAGGAGGACCACCATGCGAGACCTCCACTCACAGTTCACTTGGGCATATACCACTCCCTCCCACATATACTCCCTCCCACATGATGCCTTTTGCACCTCTCCCAGGCAGGTACTCTTTGTACTAAAATACAAGCCCCTCCCTGCCTCCCTGCCTCCCTGCCTCCCTGCCTCCCTTCTTCCCTTCCTTTATAGAGAGGCAGAGAGAGGGAGGTCTTCCATTTGCTGGTTCACTTCCCAAATGGCCACAATGGCCAGAGTTGGGCCAATCAGAAGCCAGGAGCTTCTCCCAGGTCTCCTATGAGGGTGCAGGGGCCCAGGGGCTTTGGCCATCTTCTGCTTTCCCAGGCCGTAGCAGAGAGCTGGATTGGAAGTGGAGCAGCTGGGACTCGAACCAGCGCCCATATAGGATGCCGGCACTACAGGCAGTGGCTTTACCTGCTACACCACAGTGCCAGCCCAATGTCCCTTTACTTGCTTGAGCACATCTGTCTGCCCTGGTGTCAAGGTGAGACCGCAGGGCCACCTTGCTGCTCAGCAGTCCCTCTGTGAGTTCCCGGATGGCCTCCATTTCTCTTGCCTGTCACAGCCGTGTGCAACCTTCCCTTCTTTCCTCAACCCCCATCCTGCTTCCACAGCAGCCTCCCCGCCCGTTCCCGGGAGATATCTCCACATCTTCCATTCTCAGTTGAAGTGAAGAACATCCCGTGGAGGCTCCCTCGGCCTCTGAACTGTGCACCTGTGAACACTCGTCCCCATCTGTCCCTCACGCTCACCTTCAGGGATGCTAGAGGAGTGGGCTTTCTTCGTAGTCAACATGAACTCTATCCCTGGCTAGTCTTTCATTTATTCACCCATTCTTCAAAAAGTTACTACTGCTGTGTAGTAGGTTCCAGGGATACCAGGTGAGTAGGACTGACGGTGTCCAGTTGGAGGGACAGCTGTGAACTGATAACCAGCCTGCTCGTGGAGAGAGGGGAGCGTTCCTGGGCAGCACTCAGGAGATGGGGCTAATGCAGCTTCTTAGTTCCCGTAACTGGCATAGCTTCCTCACCAGCAAGTTAATGGTACTTCAGGCTCAGGGAGGAATCAGGCTAGGTACACCTGCAGAGGCAATTCCCTCTGACAGAGCCCCTGCACCTGCTGGGAAAGGACCCTGCTTGGCCCCAGAGAAGGACATCGCTGGGCACAGTGGCAGACAAGCCCAGGCACCTACTGGAGTGGAGGTGAGCTGCCCATGTTACGCTGACTTCATGCTTTATCAGATTCCCTGTTGGGCTGTGGTGTGCGTGTGTGTTCTAGGGAGAGACCTGGCTGGCGGTGGAGTGGTGGACATGTGGCTCCTGGAGCTAGGGATGCAGAGAATAATTTGGGGAGCAAGGCAAGGCCCAGGTGCCATGACATGAGAATGACAGTTAAGATGGGAGCTCAGCAGATCAAAAATGGAAGAGACTGAAGGTGTGAGGAGCGTTTGAACAGACAGGGAGTGGGAAGGCCAGGCCTGGTTGAAGGGGAAGAATGTACTCCATAGCTCCCCAGTAACTTGCCTTTGGTGTTTGAAATGGTAGCATCTGCTTCTTACTGTCTTTTTTTTTTTTTTTTGACAGGCAGAGTGGACAGTGAGAGAGAGAGAGAGAAAGGTCTTCCTTTGCCGTTGGTTCACCCTCCAATGGCCACCGCGGCCGGCGCGCTGCAACCAGCGCACCGCGCCGATCTGATGGCAGGAGCCAGGTACTTATCCTGGTCTCCCATAGGGTGCAGGGCCCAAGCACTTGGGCCATCCTCCACTGCACTCCCTGGCCACAGCAGAGAGCTGGCCTGGAAGAGGGGCAATCGGGACAGAATCCGGTGCCCCGACCGGGACTAGAACCCGGTGTGCCGGCGCCGCAAGGCGGAGGATTAGCCTAGTGAGCCGCGGCGCCGGCTTGCTCCTTACTGTCTGACGTGAGGTCTTATCCTGTGCTAAAAGGGACCCAGTGTCTGGGGGAGATTAGGAGCAGCTCTCCCCTCTTCTGTCTGGACTGCTGTGTGCAAAGAACATTTGCTGGGCACCTTTGACATGCCACGGACGACGCCTGCTCTCACAGCACCATGGTGATGGCCACACCTTAACCTCTCTTTTGGAGATGAGGATGCTGAGGTTCAGAGAGACTGTCCGGTCTTGGCTGGTGCCTGCTCTCGTCTCTGGCTCCAAGGCTAGTATTCGTTCTTCTGCATCGCGTGGCCTTCACAGTCAGGATGTGTCAAGTGGTCATGTAAGGAAGAAAGCCCAGGAATATGGGGCCCATGTGAGTTGAAACTACTCCAGTGATAGCTGGATAATAATGCCTGGCACGCAGTCCATGCCTTGGCCCTGCAGCCTCTTTCCACGCACACCTTCCAACATGCAGCACGGTCATGTGCTGTCAGTCACAAGTCTGTGCTGTGTGACTTAACAAGAGAGGAGTTCAGAGCTGGGAGTGATGGCAAGGAACAAAATGGGCAGGTGTGAAGCAGCATCAAAACCTAACCACTGCCTCCACTGTTTCAGCCATGGCTGCCCACTCATATGCCCTCCATGACTCAGAAAGTGCTCTCTATGAGAACTTTTTTTTTTTTTATCATTTATATAAAGTCTCAGATACAGAGAGAGAGGGAGAGACAGAAAGATCTTCCATCCTCTGGTTCACTCTCTAGATGGTTGCAATGGCCAGGGCTGGGCCAGGGCAAAGCCTGGAGCCAAGAGTTTGTCCCAGGTCTCCCACATGGGTAGCAGGTTCCAGGCTACTAGTGGGGAGGTGAATTGGAAGTAGAGCAGCTGGGACATGAACTGATGACTGTATGGGATGCTGGCATTGCAGGTGGCATCTTTTTTTTTTAATAGTATTTAAAAAAATTTCTTTAAGATTTATTTTACTTATTTGAAGGGCAGTTACAGAGAAAAAGAGGGAGGAGGGAAGAGAGAGAGAGGTCTTCCACCTGCTAATTTACTTCCCAAATGGCTTGAAAGGCTAGGGCTGGGACAGGCTGAAGCTAGGAGGCAGGAACTGTATCTGGGTCTTCCACATGAGTGCAGGGGCCCAAGAACTTGGACCAACCTCTGCTGCTTTCCCAGGCGCATTAGCAGGGAGCTGGATTGGAAGTGGAGCAGCTGGAACTTGAACCAGCACTCCTGTGGGATGCCGGATGGCATCTTTACTGCTAGGCCACAACGCCAGCCCCTCCATGGGAATTTTTATGATGTCCATAGCTCCCAGACTCATAAATTTCATGAAACTATAAAATAATAGTTTAAAAAGGTAATCTAAGGTCAATAATCTTTTGCTTTTTTGAGAAAGGACAAACAACAGCAACAGCAAACAAAACAAAACAAAATCCCACTAAAATCCATACAGGATACTTAACATCAACAGGTGGGAAGGACTAACAATAGTGAAAACGTCTTATACATTGAACACATTTAGCTGAATGGACGTGAATGCAATGCCCTCATTTTTCTCATTTTGTTCGGGGTAGTGGGTACTCTTGGGCATCAGTGTTGGGGAGTCTCTTCATTAGATGATTTTCCCACAGAGAAGTCACCAAGACGCACACTTAACTGCTCATCCAATCCATTCATTTGATTGACAGATGGTTGACAGATGATGTAATTAAACATGGATGGGCTGCTGTGGCCAGGGAGTGCAGTGGAGGATGGCCCAAGTGCTTGGGCCCTGCAACCCCATGGGAGACCAGGAGAAGCACCTGGCTCCTGGCTTCGGATCTGCGCGGTGCGTCGGCTGCAGCACGCTGGCCGAGGAGGCCATTGGAGGGTGAACCAACGGCAAAGGAAGACCTTTCTCTCTGCCTCTCTCTCTCTCACTGTCCACTCTGCCTGTCAAAAAAACAAAACAAAAACAAAACAAAACAAAAAACATGAATGGGAGAGATACACTGAAAATATCTTTCCAAAATGTGTTCAGTTTATGGTTGGCCCTTTGAGCAGTGTCATAAGCGCCTAACATGCTCATGGAAGGTGGTTGAGACAAGATGGGTTCATCATTCTCCATAGTGAGCCCCATCCACTGGACTCTGAGATTCATGCCAAGAGCATGAAAGGTTCTGGTTCAGGTTTAAGAAAAAGTATGCACCTAATAAATGTAACTGAAGCTTATTTAGCGTGGACTAAAACCTGGGGCCTGGGCTTCTGGTGCAAGGAGACAGGTTGAGGGGCCGGCGCTGTGGCGTAACAGGTTAAGCTGCTGTCCGCAGCCCCTGCATCCCATATGGGCACTGGTTCAAGTCCCTGTTAATCCACTTCTGAACCAGCTCCCTGCTAATGTGCTTGGGATAGCAGTGGAGGATGGCCCAAGTGCTTGGGCCTGTGCACCCATGTGGCAGACCTGGAAAATGCTCCTGGTCCCTGGCCTCAGCCAGGCCTAGCCCCAGCTTTTGCAGCCATTTGGGGAGTGAACCAGAGGATGGAGGATCTCTCTGTCTCTCTGTCTCTCCCTCTCTGTAATTATTTTATTTTTTAAAAAGATTTATTTTTTAAAATTTATTTGAAAGAGTTACAGAGAAATAGAGACAGAGTTCTTCCATCAACTGGTTCAATCCCAAAATGGCTTCAACAAGCCGGAGCTGGGCTGATCTGCGGTCAGGATCAAGGAGCTTCTTCCGGGTCTCCCACGTGGGTGCAGGGGTCCAAGGACTTGGGCCATCTTCTTTCTGCTTTCCCAGGCCACAGCAGAGAGTTGGATTGGAAGAGGAGCAGCTGGGACTAGAACTGGCGCCCATATGGGATGCCGGCACTGCAGGTGGTAGCTTTACCCACCACGCCACAACGCCAGCCCAAGGGGGTTCTTTAAGGTCCACATTGCAACTGAGCTTGGCATCTCTCACATCCATTCCTGCACCTCCTCTTCAGCTTTCTATTCATTTTTTTTTTCCGACAAATTTCTTTTTAAAAAGTTTCTTTGGCTAGTGCTATGACTCAGTAGGCTAAGTCTCTGCCAGCAGTGCTGACATACCATATGGATAACCTGTTAAGAGACCCAGCTGCTCCACTTCCAATCCAGCTCTCTGCTATGGCCTGGGAAAGCAGTAGAAGATGGCCCAAGTCCTTGGGCCCCTGCACCTGCATGGGAGATCCAGAAGAAGCTCCTGGCTCCTGGCTTCGGATCGGCTCTGCTCTGGCCATTGCAGCCATTTGGGGGAGTGAACCAGTGGATGGAAGACCTTTCTGTCTCCCCCTCTCACTGTCTGTAACTCTGCCTCTCAAATAAATAAAATCTTTTAAAAATTTATTAACATTTTATGAAGTTTGTGTTGATGATTAAATTTCAAAAGTCATGTCAACCAATCAGACATGAATAAAGTTTTACAATGAATATCTCAAATAAATCATTTAATATCAAACATATTCTCATGGGATGACAATAGCATTATTTGTATTGCTCTCTTATTTTTGTAAAAATGAGCTCTTTTCAAGTTTATTAGCAAATTCTGATTTTTAGTACAAGTTGTGTATCTCTTATATGAAATACTTGGGCCAGAAGTACTTTGGGTTCCAGTTTTTTTTTTTTTTTTTTTTTAAATTTTGGAGTAATTGCAAATACATAATGAGACCTCTTGGGGGTTGGACCCAAGTCTAAATATGAGCTTCATTTACGTTTTATGTAAACTTTATGTACATAGCCTGGAGGTAATTTTTATAGGATGTGTAATAATGTTGTCATGAGTTCCATGGTGTGGGAACTCCCTCCCGAGACATGGTGTTGGTGTCAAAATGTTTCGGATTTTGTGCTGTTTCAGAGTTCAGATCAGGGATGCACAAACTGTGCTGTACCAAAGCAAAACAGAAACACAATACATATGTATTTCTAAAACTTCCTATGGACTATTTTTTTTTTTTTTTTGACAGCAGAGTGGACAGTGAGAGAGAGACGGAGAGAAAGGTCTTCCTTTACCGTTGGTTCACCCTCCAATGGCCACTGCAGCCGGCGCACTGTGCTGATCCGAAGCCCGGAGCCAGGTGCTTCTCCTGGTCTCCCATGCGGGTGCAGGGCCCAAGCACCTGGGCCATCCTCCACTGCCTTTCTGGGCCACAGCAGAGAGCTGGCCTGGAAGAGGGGCAATTGGGACAGAATCCGGCGCCCTGACCGGGACTAGAAGCCGGAGTGCTGGCGCTGCAGGCAGAGGATTAGCCTAGTGAGCCCCGGCGCCAGCCTGGACTATTTTCTAGTGAAAAACAATTTGGTATTAAGTGTTCTTATGCTCAAATCCTACAAGTAACCTTACTGTCAGCTGAGCTTTTGTGCGCCAAGACCTTTGTTAATTTTAGGGATATTAAGATAATAAGTGCAGTTTTAATCACTCCTTCCTCATCACTGAAATGTGTGCTTTTCTTTATCCTCTGGGGTCTTGACCCACCTGATGTTGAGGGACCCCCTAAAGTGGATTTTCATTTTCTTTTTTTCACTTTCTTCTACTTCCTCAATTTCTTCTTCTGGTTCAGGAACTTTCTTTCTTTTTCTTTTTTCTTTTTTTTTCCTTTGGAAGTTCACATTCTGCAATCGTATTTTTAGGCCAGGCGTAACCTAAGTGTCCACTTCCCCCACCTTCGTAGCGTCTGGATTTATCAAAGCAGTTTCGGCTTCGGATGAACTCAGCTGCTCTTCCGTTGTGGATCGCAAGGCTCGCTTTTATCACTCTCCCAAATAACCGTTTGTTGTTTATGGCCTTGGTGCAGTTTTGCGCAGTCCTTATGCGAAACCAAAACAAATGCAACCCCTTTACTCTGCCAGCTCTCTTTATCTTTCGTGATAGCCACCTTTACAACTTTGCCGAAGTTGGAAAACATCCGGGGAAAGTCGTTGTCTGCCAGGGTAAAAGACAAGTTGGAGACCTACCCTACGCATTGACTTGCGGCCAGTCCACCCCTCAGTTCTGCGGGTGGCACGGTGGCGCTGGAACCCTGGATCCGGCCAGCTCAACCCTGACTCCTTCTGCCCCTTCGCAGCGGCTTGGGTGCCGCGGGTCCTGGTAGGAGCAGGCGCCGAGCTCAGCGTCCTATTCTGACACTTCAGCCTTGATTGTACTGTTTTTGCCCAGCTTTCTGCTCTCTGCTGTTTCCTTTTTGGACTCTTCCCACTCTCCCTCCGAGCAAGCTGCGCATCTTGCACACAGATGCCTTGCAGGTTTTAGCCCTCAGACCTCCCTCTCCTTTTGACCCTGTGCTTTCTGTCACCTCTGCCTGAATCACGCGCCTTCCCTGTGAGCAGCGTGTCTTACACGTGCCCTCTTCCCCAAGTCCCCCAGGCTATGTGGGATAACCCTGCTGCGCACTCCTGTGCTGTATGGTGGAGATGCAAAGGGGGGGACACTTGGAGAAGGGGAGTCCTGGCCACAGGGAGGAGCTGCAGTGCACAATCGTGGCGGGGGACCGGAGGCAGCTGAAGCATGGTCTAGATCTCCCCAGTATCCCATCAGTTACTGGCCACATCCATCCTAAGGGGCAATGAGGATCGATCGATCTATCTACCTACCTACCTATCTATCTATCTTCTATGCTACCTATAAATAGGCTACTGTCTTTTTTTTTAACTTTTATTTAATGAATATAAATTTCCAAAGTATAGCTTATGGATTACAATGGCTCTCCCCCGCCATAACTTCCCTCCCACCCGCAACCCTCCCCTCTCCCACTCCCTCTCCCCTTCCATTCACATCAAGATTCATTTTCAATTCTCTTTATATACAGAAGATCAGTTTAGCATATATTAAGTAAAGCTTTCAACAGTTTGCACCCACACAGAAACACAAAGTGAAAAATACTGTTTGAGTACTAGTTATAGCATTAAATCACGATGTACAGCACATTAAGGACAGAGATCCTCCATGAGGAGTAAGTGCACAGTGACTCCTGTTGTTGACTTAACAATTCGACACTCTTGTTTATGGCATCAGTAATCCCTCTAGGCTCTTGTCATGAGTTGCCAAGGCTATGGAGGCCTTTTGAATTTGCCGACTCTGATCATATTTAGACAAGGTCATAGTCAAAGTGGAAGTTCTCTCCTCCCTTCAGAGAAAGGTACCTCCTTCTTTGAAGACCTGTTCTTTCCACTGGGATCTCACTTGCAGAGATCTTTCATTTAGGTCATTTCATTTTTTTTTTTTTTTTTTTTTTTTTTTGCCAGAGTGTCTTGGCTTTCCATGCCTAAAATACTCTCATGGTCTTTTCAGCTGGATCCGAATGCCTTAAGGGCTGATTCTGAGGCCAGAGTGCTGTTTAGGACATCTGCCATTCTATGAGTCTGCTGTGTATTCTGCTTCCATTGTTGGATCATTCTCTCCCTTTTTTATTCTATCAGTTAATATTAGCAGACACTAGTCTTGTTTATGTGATCCCTTTGATTCTTAGACCTATCTGTGTGATCAATTGTGAGCAGAAATTGATCACTGGGACTAGTGAGATGGCATTGGTACATGCCACCTTGATGGGATTGAATTGGAATCCCCCGGTACATTTCTAACTCTACCATTTGGGGCAAGTCTGATTGAGCATGTCCCAAATTATACATCTCTTCCCTCTCTTATTCCCACTCTTATATTTAACAGGGATCACTTTTCAGTTAAGTTTCAACACTTAAGAATAATTGTGTATTAATTACAGAGTTCAACCAATGGCTACTGTCTTTTTCTAAGAGCCTGGGCTAGGAGGAACCAATTGCATTGGCTCTTAGAGGTGATATCACAGATTCTTCCATTTTCTCCTGGAACCTGATCGTTCAGAGAGAAGAGCAAAGGAGACTAGGGCAGCCTAAGCCTGACCTGGGGAGGGGTGGCGCGGGTGGGAATTGTTTGCTCTGCCACCTGGCTTATGTGTGGCCCCAAATAATTCATCCCTCCTCCCCTGGTAGCCTTTATTCACCTGTAAAGTGGGTATAATAATTTTTTACCTGCCTCAGAGGTGTGTTGGGAGGTGTAATTAATGATGGTCCCAGGACTTTGAGAGACAGAGATGAAAGGCCCTGCTTAACAAGTACACATCATTATGATGATGAATGGTAGTTTTCTGCTTTGAACCCACCAGGAGACTGCCCTTTGACTTAGGTCATTTAGCTGCATCTAGGCTCCTCCTTCAGACAATAGGAGACATTGCAGCCTCTAGCTGGCCACACAAGGAACTTAAGACTTGGAAATCGACAGCCATCCTAACAGGGATTTTAATCTCTGTTTTACTCACCCTCTTTTGATGGGCCCCCCAAATGATCTGACTTGAAAAGTGGCAGCTTTTATATATTATCAATAATCTGTTTCATCCAAAGGACTTCACAGGTGTGAAAGGTGGGGAGAAAATTGCTCACTGCCCCTAATTAGGCATTGCTTTTCTGGAACACTGAGAAAATCCAGAGGTCTGAATGCCAGCAAGGGACGGATTTTCCAAGATGGGACCAAAGTGACTCATTATGTTGGGTCCTGGGGCTTCTGGAAGCTGGGACCCGCTACTCCCATGAAGGATCCTGCTTTGTGGTTCCCATGTAGACACCCCCAGCCCCATCTCACAGTGTGCCCTGTAAATGCAGACTGGGATCCCAATGAATGATGATGCACTTAGCTTCCCTCGTGGGACCCAGCAGAGGGACCATCAGCCTGGACAGCCTGTCCTGGATGCTTGCTCTCACTTGCTTCTTGTTAGCTCTGTGACCTTAGGCAGGTTCCGATAACCACTATGGGCTTTCTGAGGGCCACACATGTACTTTAGAAGTTGCTAAGGGAGATTAAAAGAGAGAAGGCCTGTGAAACACCATGTGCTTGGCATGTCATAGGTACTTAATGGATTTTTCCTTCCCCTTCCCTTCAGTGGACCTGAAGAAAGCTGGAGCTGTTTATAAAACTGCTGGACAGATGGCCAGGGTGTCTGGCCATAGGCAGGCTCCTTGGAGAGGCTGGGTCCTTTTGTTGCTGCACTCATGCAAGGATATGAGTATATACTGTGAAGTGGGGCAGGTCCTCCCTCCTCAATTCAGTAACCTGGTGGTAACCTAGTACTGGGGACAGCTTCTGGAGTGGCCTTCATACTATTTTAGAATCTTTCAACCAATGGCTAGAGTGTTCTCAGTTCTGCTAGAATTGGACAACATGGAGGAGTCAGGAGGGGTGAGGATCAGTGATATGCTTTGACATTATTTTTTGAGTGTTTAAAATTACTTTTTATTATTTAGCAGACATCTGAGTGTCTCAGTTATTTCTGTGCATATGTTCAGAAGCGGACTCCACATCTCTTTTCAATAAAGAAGCAGCATAGAGCATTAGCTCTATTTTTTATTCCAATCTATTATTGGCAGGTGTCACTTTGTCCTCCCTCTCTGTACCAGAACATGCCCTGTGGTGTGCAGTTCAATCTAGATCCCACACTTTGAGAAGGCTATAGATGACACGGGCATGAACTTGAGTTGATGCTCCAATGGTAAAAGGAATCGCTGAGCTCAGAAGGAAGATGCAGGAGATATGTGATCATTGTGTCCAAGTATTTGAAGGTGAAGTGAAAGATTAGAGATGTCAAACTACGAAGTTGCAGAGAGACAGATCTTGGCTCATTAAAAGGACATTTTTGGGGGCCAGTGTTGATGCACAGTGGATTAGGCCTGTGATGCCAGTATTGCATGTTGGAGCACTGGTTTGAGTCCCGGCTGCTCTTCTTGCAATCCAGCTCCCTGCTAATGCATCTGGGGAAGCAGTGGAAGATGGCTCAAGTACTTGGGCCCCTGCCCACCTACATGGGAGACCTGGATGGATTTCCTGCCTGGCTTCTGGCTTTGGCCTAGCCCAGCCTAGCCATTGCAAGCTTTTGGGGAGTGAAATAGCAGACAGAATGTCTCTTTCTTTCTCTAACTTTGCTTTACAAATAAATCTTTCAAAAAAGATGTTTTTCACCCTCTGGATTGCCTGGAATGGAATTCTAATTAATTAAGTCTGGATAAACAACTGACAGGAATTGTGATCAGAAGCCCAGGCACTGGGATTGTGCACTGACTTGAGCTGTAAGATCTCTTTCAACTCTCTCACATGTATGGCTTGTGATTCTGAAATATGTTCAAATTAACAAGCCATGTATGGAACCCAGGGTAGCTGCTTGTTAACCAGAACATTTGCTTAGTGGAGCAGTCCTTGACACTGCTTGTAATAGGAAGTTTACTCATTTAAGTTTTGGCGACATAAACATCAGCTTTGTGCCAAATACTGCTAAGCATGTAATCATAGCTTAGTATTAAGCCACTCTGCCAGACCCTAGTGAGTAGTGAAATGGTCCCATGGTGTCAACTCTTCCTAGCACTCCCATAAGCCTCTTGGCCATCTTGGTCAGTAGAAGTGGGAGCTGCTGAAATAATCTGGCCAAATTACTTTTTTTTTAAAGATTTATTTATTTATTTGAGAATCATAGTTACACAGAGAGAGGAGAGGCAGGGCTGGGAGAGGTTCTTCATCCAATGGTTCACTGCCCAATTGGCCACAACAGCTGGAGCTGCACCAATCCAAAGCCAGGAGCTTCTTCCGGGTCTCCCACATGGGTGCAGGGGCCCAAGCACTTGGGCCATCTTCTACTGGCTTCCTAGGCCAAAGTAGAGAGCTGGATCGCGAGTGGATCTGCTGGGTCTCAAACCGGCACCCATATGGGATGCCTGCGCTTCAGGCCAGGGCATTAACCCACTGCGCCACAGCACTGGCCCCCAAATTACTAGTCTTAATGATGGTGAAACACATCTCTGAAGGCAATGCTGGGGAATGCTCTGGAAATAAGTACACACAGCCAGTCAGTAAACTGTGGAGGCCCAAAGTTGGCTGTAGACATGGGAGGTTACCTGTCCACTACAGTGTCTAACCAGCCTTTAGGACTAACATACAAGCACTCAGTTGAGAGCCCTAGGTAAGGTTGCCTAATCATTAGGGATGAGACTGTGAGGTTTTGAATTATTTTGGCTTCAGAAGGTTAAATGTTCAGACTTAGAAGAAAAGCATTATTTTCAGTGATTCAAAGAAGTTCAATGTAATGAAAGCACTTTAGAAGAGTGTCTGATCTACTGTCAGTGAGACTCACACTTTGGGAACCTTGGTATGTGAGATGCCAACCCTGGAATTTCACAGAGGAAAGATATTCACTAGATGCCTTCAAGGTAGATGAGGAAGGAGGAGAGACAACCAGGGTCTGGGAGTTTTTCTCTGGCAGCACCCACTGGGCTTGTTCATGCAGCAGAATCTCCTGGAGGACTTATTTAAATCAGATTGCTGGGCCCCCGCTGAGTCAATAGGGCTGGGCTGGGGTTCCTGAATTAGCTTGTCTAGCAAGTTCCTGGATGACGGGGATGTTGCTGGTGTGGGGCCCACACCTTGAGAACCACTGTTTTTGGGGAAAGATTGAAGGAAGTTCATCTGATCTTCCATTCGCCCTGTCTTCCTTGGGGAGGAGATCAGGAGGCCAGGCTGGAGCAGGCTGTTCTCCACACGCAGGCAGGTGATGGGTGATGGGTGGGCGAAGACAGCTGGCAAGCCACTCCTGAAGGCAGGACCTACGTGTTGGTGGCTGAGGTGGGAGCAGTCAACCCAGAGGCCCAGAAGTGGACCTAGCAGGGAACATGGTGGTCATCTAAAAGCACGTTCTGATAATACATCTGAGAAATACACTTGTGATGGTTCATTTTATGAATCAACTTAGCGAGGCTACGGCACCAGATATTTGGTCAAATGTTATTCTAGATGCTTCTGTGAGGATCTTCTTTTTTAGATAATATAACATTTAACTCCATGGACATTGAGTAGAGCAGGTTACCCTCCCGTGTGTGTGTGTGTGTGTGTGTGTGTGTGTGTGTGAAACAATCAGTTGATCTCCCTGGAAGGAGGGAATTCTGCCAATGGGCTAGCTTCAGAATTGCACTACAACTTTCCTCTGGGTCTCCAGCCTTCTGGCCTGTGCCCTTAGAGTGTGCAAACACCAAGTGTCCACAATCACCTGAGCCAATTCTTTGAAATAAATCTTTCTCTCTAGATGCATCCTGTTAATTTTGCTCATTTGAATGTTGATTAGTGCAACATTCAATGGGATGTGGCCACTGGCAGGTTAGCAATGCATATATAATCCCCTATTAGTGTAAAAAATAAATGTGAGATATTACCACCACAGTTTGAAATGTTGATTCCCTTTCTGGGCTGGAGGTGGGGTGGTAGGTGGTGGTGGGTGGAGGTGTGGCATTTATGGAGGACATTTATGTTATTTGGACTGATCTCACTCAACATGAGTCAGAGAAGGGAAGAAGGAGCTATAGGGGCCACAACTCTGGTGACAAATGTGCAGGCACCAGTTTGGTGTTTTTCTTCTAATAAATGATGCACCTTTTAATTTTCTATTTTGGGGTACTTACTCAGCACTCTCACCTTCAAAGGCCCTGGAAAATGTAGTTAACATATCCTTACAACATCACTAGAAGATGGTGGGTGTTAGTCCCACTTTATGTCTGGTAAGACTGAGGTAGGAAGATTGTGACACACTTAAAGATGTGGTTAGAGACCAAACTTGAGCCTTGCTGACACCAAGATCTGTGTCTTCTATAAAGTCTTTCTTCTTTCTGAAGAAATTCATACTTGCATAATCAACATTATTCTTATTAACAGTAATATGGGTAGCTACCATGTACCAGGTGCCATATAGAATACTTCACATAAATCAACTCATTCAGTTCTTCCAACAGCCCTATGTGGCTGATGAGGATATCATCCATATCTCATATATGGAAAACTAAGACTCCGGGAAGTGAATACATTATTTTTTTTTATTTGACAGGCAGAGTTAGACAGTGAGAGAGAGAGACAGAGAGAAAGGTCTTCCTTCCTTTGGTTCACTACCCAGATGGTCGCCACGGCCAGCACGCTGTGCTGATCCGAAGCCAGGAGCCAGGTGTTTCCTCCTGGTCTCCCATGCAGGTACAGGGGCCCAAGCACTTGGGCCATCCTCCACTGCCTTCCTGGACCACACAGAGAGCTGGACTGGAAGAGGAGCAACTGGGACTAGAATCTGGCACCCATATGGGATTCCAGCGCTGCAGGCAGAGGATTAACCAAGCGAGCCATGGCGCCGGCCCCAGTGAATACATTTGTTCAAAGTAGCACAGCTGGGAAGTAAATGGGCTGGGTTTAAACTGGCCTCCAAATCCCACTTGTGCACCACCACTCCCTAATGCTTTCTGCAAATCCTGAGGATTCTGTGGGGAACAAGGACCCTGAGGGCAGTGATTCTGTGCATTAGAGATTTTGAGCACTATTGAATTGTAAACAACGCAAGGATGAGGTGCTGGGCTGGTTTGTGCACTACTGCAGCCCCAGTGCTTAGCCGAGAGTCTGATACCCAGTAGGCACTTAGGAAATGTTTGTTAAATAAATGAATAGATTGCTTTGGAAACTTTCTGCAGAAATGCATTGAAAGTAAAAAAGGCAGCTTCTCCTAGATGTATAAGAAGCTTCACATATCATTTTGGTGCCCCAAGAAAGAGGGAAACCCGAAAGATGTCCTGGAAGGTCTAATGTGGGAAATGGTATAGTCCACAAGGGTGTATGTTGTCCAGTTCTAGTGATTTTCACTATGGTTGCTTTAGTCTGTCCTGGCCTATCTGTACTAAACTGAAGACCAGATTATAAAGAACAAGGCATGACTGAGGTACACAGAGGAGAAATTAGCCACCTTCGTTGTTGGGTAGAGGCTCTTATGGGCGTTTTGAGCTTCCCTTTGGACTGGGTGTGGTTACAGGGGACCCAGTATTAATGGCTTTTCCTGAATGGATGGCGTACCATACTTGATCTCCCAGGAAAGCTAGAGAAATGACATTGGAATGCATGATGTCATGCCAATAGGATGGGATTATGTCCATGACTACAGCACAGTCTGTGACAAGGACTTAGAGCACTTTCCCCCCATTTCTGTCCATCAAGGCAGAATCAGTGCTGCCCTCATTCCCTTCCACAGAGACTTCTCTTCTCATTGCTTTATTCCTTCCTAAGCTCCAGGTGGTAGAGAGGAGGGCTTCCTGTTATTGGTCCAACCACACTATCTCATCAGAAGAGCTGACTTGTTGAGGTTGATTTGTTCTGAGAGGAGGAGCGTGGTGGGGCAAGAGGCGTGGAGTCACCACACAGACCCCAGGAGTCGGGTGAAAGCGGGCAAGAGGTGAGCAGCCCGCAGACTCATTTATTTCAGTTGGTACAGCAGCTTAAATAGCCGAGGCAGCCAATACAGTCAAGGGGCGGTTTATGTCCTAACCAATCATAGCCCGTTGCCAGGCAGTATCTGAAGCCATGTGGTTTCCAAAGCCATCCAATCACAGACTATTACCAGGCAGGCTCCATTGCCAGGTGGGTTTCAAAGCCATTCCTGAGTAAATTTGCCAGTGGCCATCTTGGCATGGCCTTCTCATTCCACCACACTGACTTGAATATAATTATCTTAATTAATGACGTATCTTAATAACATTTTCATGACATTTTAATGTGATACATATACATAACATAAAATTTCCATTTTAACCATTTCAAGTATATAATTCAATGTTATTAATTATTCTTTTTGTTAACAACCTTGTCTATACACACACACACATGAACATACACACACAATCACAGTCATATTCTAGTGTGACAAACACCCCTTCTTCAACTAGGAGAGAGCTCTATCACACCTCAGTTTCCTGGAGAATCCAAAGAAAGCCTAGGCCTGGCAGTCTTCACAGAGTACACCCAGGAGGAGGTGCTTTTATTAGGTAAGTGGGAAAGAGTAAGGTACATACTTGGGTGTGTACTGTCTGGGGCTTCATGCAGGCTCAGAGCTCTGTGGTACCTGCTTCATCAATTCTTCATGTTGTACAGACAAATCTGTCAACTTCTTACCCGTTTGCTCATGGTTGTCCAGGTACTTGGAGACACGCAGGTCCAGGCACACAGACTCACCTTTGGACAGCTCTGCTTCCTTGTGATGGGAAGGCATGCACTTCCAGTGGCAGGCACGGGTCTGTCTGTCGTATTTATCAGCACCCCTCTCCACCTCCAGCTGTGCAGCCAGCTGTTAGGCTGTGAGTGGGCCATCTCAGCCCAGCTTGTGAAGGGGCTCTCCTGGCTGCCTACTCTACAGCCTGGGGAGAGTCACAATGTGCAGAGTGGCTCACTCTTTACCCATTAAACACGAACACCCCATTATTTCCTCCCCCAAGTGCCTGGTGATCATGATAATACTTTCTGTCTCTAGGATTTGTCTTTTAGTTAACTTTCTCCCTTTTACCTTTTAGCTTTGAATGGAGACTAGGAAATGCCAGTCCTGGGTGGATGGTTGTGAAGATTATTCCAGGAAATGGGATGCTTTTTTCTCATTCTCTGGGAGGGAACAGTGGATCTAGATTGCAGAGTAGTGAGTGGAGAAAAAAGATGCAACTTCTTGAATCAGCCCTTGGACGTATAATCCCTCTACAAAGGGGCAAGGGTCATTTCCACCTATGGAGAGAACAGGCACAGATGGTGTTGTGACTTGCCCAATGTCCTAAGTGCAGAGCTGGGATTTGAACTCAGGTCTTGTCCTTGTCTAGTATTTTTATTTATGAATTTTTTTCAAAACCAGCTTTATTACATAGCAAAAACTCATTTAAAAATTTACAATTCACTGATTTTTAGTGTATTTATAATGTTGTAACCATTACCACTGACTAATTTTAGATTATCTTCTTTACCCTCCAAAGAAATCCTATATTGATTTATGGTCAATCCCCATTCCCAACCCACTTCCAATACAGTCTCTGGGAAACATTAACCTATATTCTCACTCTCTCTTTCTCTCTAAATTTACCTCTTTCTCCCCCTCCCCCACAAAGAAACCTTTTATTTAAGGAATACAAGTTTCATAAGTACAACTTTAGGAATATAGTGATTCTCCCCACCATACCCACCCTCACACCCCCACTCCAACCCCACCTGCTCCTCCCTCTCACATTCCCATTCCCAGTTCCATTCTCCACTAGGATCTATTTTCAATTAACTTTATACACAGAAGACCAACTCTATACTAAGTTAAGAGTTCAACAATTTGCATGAAAGAAAAAAAAAAACAAAACCTGTTCCTCAACAATCAAGACAAGCGCTGTTCAAAGTCATTGCATCTTGGGGCCGGTGCTGTGGCACAGTAGGTTAATCCTCCACCTGTGGCACCGGCATCCCATATGGGCGCTGGTTCTAGTCCTGGCTGTCCCTCCAATCCAGCTCTCTGCTGTGGCCTGGGAAAGCAGTAGAAGATGGCCCAAGTCCTTAGGTCCCTACACCCACATGGGAGACCAGAAAGAAGCACCAGTCTCCTGGCTTCAGATCAGCTCAGCTCCGGCCGTTGTGGCCGTCTGGGTAGTAAACCAATGGAAGGAAGACCTTTCTCTCCCTCTCACTGTCTGTAACTCTACCTCTCAAATAAATAAATAAAAAATCTAAAAAAAAGTCATTGCATCTTCAAATTATTTTCACTACTTTTTTGAAAATGCCATCTCACTAGTCCAAGTGACCAATTTCTGCTCACAATTGAACATAATGATAAGACTAAGAGCCAAAGGGATCACATAAACAAGACTAGTGTCTGCAAATAATAACTGATAGAATAAAAAAGGGAGAGAACGATCCAACATAGGAAGCGAGATACACAGCAGACTCATAGAATGGCAGATGTCCTAAACAGCACTCTGGCCTCAGAATCAGCCCTTAAGGCATTCGGATCCAGCTGAAAAGACCATGAGAGTATTTTAGGCATGGAAAGCCAAGACACTCTGGCAAAAAAAAAAAAAAATGACCTAAATGAAAGATCTCTTCAAGTGAGATCCCAGTGGAAAGAACAGGGCCATCAAAGAATAAGGTACCTTTCTCTGAAGGGAGGAGAGAACTTCCACTCTGAGTACGACCTTGCCTAAATATGATCAGAGTTGGTGAACTCAAAAGGCTTCCATAGCCTTGGCAACTCATGACAAGAGCCTAGAGGGATTACTGATGCCATCAACAAGAGTGTCGAATTGTTAAGTCAACAACAGGAGTCACTGTGCACTTACTCCTCATGTAGGATCTCTGTCCTTAATGTGCTGTGTATTGAGATTTAATGCTATAACTAGTACTCAAACAGTATTTTTCACTTTGTGTTTCTGTGTGGGTGCAAACTGTTGAAATCTTTACTTAATATATGCTAAACTGATCTTCTGTATATAAAGAGAGAGGAGAGGGAGCGGGAAAGGGGAGGGTTGCGGGTGGGAGGGAAGTTATGGGGGGGAGCCATTGTAATCCATAAGCTGTACTTTGGAAATTTATATTCATTAAATAAAAGCTAAATATTAAGAAAAAAAGAAGAAAATTAATTTTAAAGGAGCACCCAGGAATGATACATCTTTTGTGAGCACTTAGACATAACTATAACTTATGAGACGTAAGAATATCTTCCACTTAATACATTAAAAGAAAGTAAGTCCTTGAGAGTTTTATCATTAATTAAGAAAGCACCTAAGAAAACAATGGAGTTAGACATTTAGGCATAACTAAAAGTTATGAGACATAAGAATATATTCCACTTAATACACTAAAATGAAATAAATCTTTGAGAAGAGGTTTTACTGTCAACTATTTGAGGACAGATGTCTTGCATGGGAAGTTAGTGCACAGTGACTCCTGGTGTTAATTTAACAATTAACACTCATATATGACATCAGTGATCACCCAAGGCTCTTGACGTGAGCTGCCTAGGCTATGGAAGCTTTTGGGATCCACAAACTGTCAGTATTTAGATAAGGCCATAGCAAAATGGAAATTCTCTCCTCCCTTTAGAGGAAAGTACATCCTTTGATGACCACTTCCTTCCACTGGGCTCTCACCCACTGAGGTACTTCATGTAAGACATTTTTTGCCACAGTGTCTTGGCTTTCTACACCTGAAATGTTTTCCAGAGATTTTTAGTCAGAACAGAATGCCTTAAGGGCTACTTAAAGTGATTGTCATTCTATGAGTCTGTAGGGACTGCTTCCCATGTTGGAGCATTCATTCCTTTTAAATTCTATTATTAATATTTACCACATACTTAATTCTATACATGTGATCACCTTAACACTTAAGATGGTATATTAACCACCCAACTTAAGGGGATTTGGGGTCTCGTGGTAAGTTTTTAAACTGTACCCTTAGAAGTAAGTCCGTAGGAATGTATGTGGAACTATACAGCTTTACAGTTACAAACTTCGTATACTTCATAATTACAACTTTAGGAACATAGTGATTCTTCCCACCATGCCTGCCTTCTCACCCATACTCTCTCAACCCTCTTCCTCCTCCCTCTCTTTTTTGCAGTCTTTTTTTTTTTTTTTTTTTTGGACAGGCAGAGTTACACAGTGAGTGAGAGAGAGACAGAGAGAAAGGTCTTGCTTCCGTTGGTTCACTCCCCAAATGGCCACTACGGCCTGAAGCCAGGAGCCAGGTGCTTCCTCCTGGTCTCCCATGCGGGTGCAGGGACCAAGCACTTGGGCCATCCTCCACTGCCTTCCCAGGCCACAGCAGACAGCTGGACTGGAAGAGGAGCAACTGGGGCAGAACTGGCACCCCAACTTGGAGTAGAACCCAGAGTGCCGGCACTGCAGGTGGAGGATTAGCCTAGTGAGCCGCGGCGCCAGCCCCGCAGTCTTATTTTTTTACTAAGATCTATTTTCAGTGTACTTTATACACATATGATTAACTCTCTGTTAAGTAAAGAGTTCAACAAATAGTGTGAAAAAAAAAAAAAAACCCTGTTCCTCAACAGTCAAGACAAGGACTGTTCAAGTCATTGCTTCTCAAAGTGTCAATCTCACTTTTACAGATTGCCTTTTAGGTGCTCTGTTAATTACCACAGGTCAGGGAGAACATATGGCATTTGTCCTTTTGGGACTAGCTTATTTCACTAAGTATGATGTTTTCTAGTTTCATCCATTTTGTTGCAAATGACTGGATTTCATTTTTTTTAACTGCTGTATAGTATTCTATGGTGTACATATCCCATAATTTCTTTATCCAGTCTTCAGTTTGTGGGCATTTGGGTTGATTCATGTCATAGCTATTGTGAATTGAGCTGCAATATACAAGGGGGTTCAGATAACTCTTTCATATACTGATTTCATTTTCCTTGGGTAAATTCCCAGGAGTATGATGGCTGGGTCATATGGTAGGTCTATATTCAGGTTTCTGAGATATCTCTATACTGTCTTCCATAGTGGCTTTACCAGTTTATATTCTCTCCAGCAGTGGATTAGGGTACCTTTTCCCCCGACATCCTCACCAGCATTTGTTGTTGGTTGATTTCTGTATGTGAGCCATTCTAATGGGGGTGAGGTGAAACCTCATTGTGGCTTTGATTTTCATTTCCCTCCTGGCTACTGATCCTGAGCAATTTTATGTGTCTGTTGGCCATTTGGATTTCCTCTGTTGAAAAATACCTGTTTAAGTCCTTTGCCAATTTCTTAACTGGGTTGTTAGTTTTGTTGTTGTAGAGTTTCTTGGTCTCTTTATAATTCTGGCTATTAATCCTTTATCAGTTGTATAGTTTGCAAATAATTTCTCCCATTCTATCAGTTACTTCTCCACTTTCCCAAGTGTTTATTTCTTTTCTTCTTCTTCTTCTTCTTCTTCTTCTTCTTTTTTTTTTTTTGACAGGCAGAGTGGACAGTGAGAGAGAGAGACAGAGAGAAAGGTCTTCCTTTGCCATTGGTTCACCCTCCAATGGCTGCCGCGGCCGGCGTACCGCGCTGATCCGATGGCAGGAGCCAGGTACTTATCCTGGTCTCCCATGGGGTGCAGGGCCCAAGGACTTGGGCCATCCTCCACTGCACTCCCTGGCCACAGCAGAGAGCTGGCCTGGAAGAGGGGCAACTGGGACAGAATCCGGTGCCCCAACCGGGACTAGAACCCGGTGTGCTGGTGCCACAAGGTGGAGGATTAGTCTAGTGAGCTGCGGCGCTGGCCCCAAGTGTTTCTTTTGCAGTACAGAAACTTCTCAATTTGATGTAATCCCATTTGTTAGTTTTGGCTTTGATTGCCTGTGCCTCTGAGGTCTTTTCCAAGAAGTCTGCCTGTGCCAATGTCTTGCAGGGTTTCCCCAATGTTCTCTTATAATTTGATGGTGTTGGCTCATAGATTTAGGTATTTAATTAATTTTGAGTGGATTTTTGTGTAAGGTAGGGGTCTTGCTTCCTACTTTTGCATGTGGAAATCCAGTTTTCCCAGCACCATTTGTCGAATAGACTATCCTTGGTCCAGGGATTTATTTTAGCTTCTTTGTCAAAGATAAGTTGGTTTAGATGCTTGGATCGATTTCTGGCATTTCTATTCTGTTCCTTTTGTCTATCCATCTGTTTTTGTATGAGTACCAGGCTGTTTTGATTATAATTGCCCTGTAGTGTCTTGAAATCTGGTATTGTGGTGCCCCCGGCCTTTTTTTTTTTTTTTTTTTTTTTTTTTTTTTTTTTTTGTATAAGATTGTTTTAGCTATTCAGGATCTCCTGTGTTTCTGTATGAATTTTAGCACCATTTTTAATGTACCTGACAATGTCCTTGGTATTTTGATTGGTATCATACTGAATCTGTAGATTGCTTTTGGAAGTATGGACATTTTGATGATATTGATTCTTCCAATTCATGAACATGGAAGATTTTTTTCCATTTTTTTTATATCTTCTATTTCTTTCTTTCTTTCTTTTTTTCATTTGACAGGTAGAGTTACAGACAGTGAGAGAGAGAGACAGAGAGAAAGGTCTTCCTTTTTCCGTTGGTTCACTCCCCAAGTGGCCGCTATGGCTGGTGCTGAGCCAATCCGAAGCCAGGAGCCAGGTGCTTCTTCCTGGTTTCCAATGTGGGTGCAGGGCCCAAGAACTTGGACCATCCTCCACTGCCCTCCTGGGCCACAGCAGAGAGCTGGACTGGGAGAGGAACAACTGGGACTAGAACCCAGTGCCCATATGGGATGCTGGCACCGCAGGCAGAGGATTAACCAAGTGAGCCACGGTACCGGCCCCTATTTCTTTCTTTAATGTTTTGTAATTCTCATCATAGAGATCTTCAACATCCTTGGTTAAATTTATTCCAAGGTATTTGATTTTTTCAGTAGCTATTGAATGGGCTTGATCTTAGAAGTTCTTTCTCAGCCATGGCTTTGTCTGTGTATACAAAGGCTATTGATTTTTGTGTACTGATTTTATATCCTGCTACTTTAACAAACTCTTCTGTGAGTTTCTTTTTTTTTTTTTTAAAGATTTATTTATTTATTTGAAAGTCAGAGTTACGCAGAGAGAGGAGATACAGATACAGAGAGAGATACAGAGAGAGAGAGAGAGAGAGAGAGAGAGAGGTGTGTCTTCCATTGCTGGTTCACTCCCCAGTTGGCTGAAATGGCCAGAGCTGTGCCAATCTGAAGCCAGGAGCCAAGAGCTTCCTCCAGGTCTCCCATGTGGGTGTAGGGGCCCAGTGACATGGGCCATCCTCTACTGCTTTCTCAGGCCACAGCAGAGAGCTGGATCTGAAGTGGAGTGGCTGGGACTCGAACCGGCGCCCATATGGTATGCCAGCACTGCAGGTGGCAGCTTTATCCACTACGCTACAGTGCCAGCCCCTTCTATGAGTTTTAATAGTCTCTTAGTGGAGTCTTTTGGATCCCCTATATATAGAATCATGTCATCTGCAAATAGGGATTGTTTGACTTCCTCCTTCCCAGTTTGTATCTCTTTGATTTCTTTTTCTTGTCTAATGGCTCTGGCTAAAACTTCCAGGGCTATATTGAATAGCAATGGTGAGAGTGGGCATCCTTGTCTGGTTGTGGATATCTGGATTTATCTCTTGTGAACATCTCATATTTCATACAAATGGGATCATACAAAATGCAGTCTTTTGTGGGTGGTTCCTTTTACTTTGCTTGTTTTTTGGTTCATCCCTGGCGCAGCATATGTCAGTATTTTACTCCTTTCCATTGCTGAGTAAGATTTCATTGAATGGATGTATCACATTTAAACATGTATTCAACAGTAGGTAAGCATTCCGGTTGTTTCCACCTTTTGGCTGTTAATGGTAATGCGGCTCTGAATACTCGTTTGTAAGTTTCTGTGTGGTTGTATGTTTTGCCTTTTCCTGGTTATAGTTGCTATACTTAGCACTTTGAGGACCTGCTAAACTGCTTTCCAGCTGCCCTCCTGCAGTGTTTGAGCGTTCCAGTTTCCTCACACTCTTGTTAATAATTGCCATGGTCTATCATTTGCATTTTAGCTATTCTAGAGAGTGAATGTGAAGTGGTATTTCACTGGGTTTTGACTTGCATTTTCCTAATGGCTAATGAGTATCTTTTAATATCCTTATTGGCTATTTGAATATCTTTTTTTGCATATTTTAAAATTCAAATTTTTAAAAACAAATTTATTTTAATCTTTGTATTCCATATCCATGAACTTTAAAAAATTTTTTTAAATTAAGATTGATTTATTGGGGCCAGTGTTCTGGTGTAATGGGTAAAACTGCTGTCTGCAATGCCAACATTCTATATGGATACCAGATTGTGTCCTGGCTGCTCCATTTCCAATCCAGCTCCCTGCTGATGGCCTGGGAAAAGCAGTGGAGGATGACCCAAGTATTTGGGCCCCTGCTACTCACATGGGAGACCCAGAGGAAATTCTTGGCTCCTGGCTTCAGCTGGGCCCAGCCCTGCCTGTTGTGGCCATGTGGGAATTGAACTGGTAGATGGAAAATCTTTGTGTCTCTCCTTCTCTCTCTCTCTGTGTAACTCTGCCTTTCAAATATAAAATAGGGGCTGGTGCTGTGGCACAGCAGGTTAACACCCTGGCCTGAAGCGCCAGCATCCCATATGGGCATTGGTTCGAGACATGGCTGTTCCACTTCGATCCAGCTCTCTGCTATGACCTGGGAAAGCAGTAGAAGATGGTCCAACTCCTTGGGCCCCTGCACCCATGTGGGAGACCCAGAAGAAGCTCCTGGCTCCTGGCTCCTGGCTTTGGATCGGCACAGCTCTGGCCATTGTGGTCATTTGGGGAGAGAACCATTGGATGGAAGACCTCTCTCTCTCTGTCTTTTCCTCTCTCTGTGTAACTCTGGCTTTCAAATAAATAAATAAAATCTTAAAAAAGAAATACAGGGCTCAGCCAGGGTTCATCTTTAAAATAAATATAAAATAAATCTCTAAGATTTGAAAGGCAGAGTTACAGGAGAGAAGAGACACAGACAGATTGTTCACCCACTGGTTCACTCTCCAAATGGTTGCAATGACTGGGTCTGGACCAGGCTAAAACCAGGAGCCAGGAGTTTTGTCTGGGTCTCCTGTGTGGGTGCAGGGGCCCAAGGACTTGGGCCATCATCTGCTGCTTTCCTAGGAGCATTAGCAGGGAGCTGGATTGGAAGTGGAGCAGCTGGGACTTCAACTGGTGTCCATATGGGATGCTGGTGCTGCAGTTTGTGGCTTAAATCATTTGGCCGCAGTGCCAGCCCCAAAATTCAAATATTTATCTTTTAACTATTCTGCTGTAAGAGTTAAGAGTTAAACACTCTGCATCTCATTTCTGAATACAAATTTCTTATCAGATATGTGGTTTGCAGTTATTTCCTCCCGTTCTGTGAATTATATTTTCATTTTCTTGACAATGTCTCTTGAAGCACAAAGATTTTTTTTTATTTTTTTAATTTTTTGACAGGCAGAGTGGATAGTGAGAGAGAGAGACAGAGAGAAAGGTCTTCCTTTTGGCAGGTCCTCAAAGTGCTTTTACCCTCCAATGGCCGCCGCGGCCGGCGTGCTGTGGCCGGTGCACCGCGCTGATCCGATGACAGGAGCCAGGTACTTCTCCTGGTCTCCCATGGGGTGCAGGGCACAAGCACTTGGGCCATCCTCCACTGCACTCCCTGGCCACAGCAGAGAAGCACAAAGATTTTAATTGTGATCAAATCTTATTTATTCTTTTCTTGCTTGAACTTTTGGTGTCATATCTAGGAAACATTGCCTAACTGGAGATTACAAAAGTTTTTTTCCCATATTTTCTTCTAAAATACTTTCTAATGGGGCTGGTGCTATGGTGCAGTAGGTTAATGCTCTGCCTGTTCGAGCTCTGGCTGCTCCTCTTCCAATCCAATTCTCTGCTGTGGCCTGGGAAAGCAGTAGAAGATGGTCCAAGTGCTTGGGCCCCTGCACCCGCATTGGAGACCAGGAAGAAGCTCCTGGCTCCTGGCTTTGGATTGGCACAGCTCTGGCTGTTGCAGCCAACTGGGGAGTGAACCAACAGAAGGGAGATCTTTCTCTCTGTCTCTCCCTCTCACTGTCTGTAACTCTACCTCTCAAATAAATAAATAAAATCTTTTAAAAAAATAGGCCAGCGCTGCTGCTCAATAGGTTAATCATCCACCTGTGGTGCCGGTACACCGGGTTCTAGTCCTGGTCGGGGTGCCGGATTCTGTCCCGGTTGCTCCTCTTCCAGTCCAGCTCTCTGCTCTGGCCCAGGAGTGCAGTGGAGGACGGCCCAAGTCCTTGGGCCCTGCACTCGCATGGGAGACCAGGAGAAGCACCTGGCTCCTGGCTTCAGATCAGCGCGGTGCGCCGGCTGCAGTGGCCATTGCGGGGTGAACCAATGGAAAAAGGAAGACCTTTCTCTCTGTCTCTCTCACTGTCCACTCTGCCTGTCAAAAAAAAAAAAATCTTTAAAAAAATAAATAACATGCTTTCTAGTTTTAGCTCTTATAGTTAAGTCTAAAATTAATTTGGGATTAATTTTTATGTATTGTATGAGGTAGGATTCTAGCTTGTTTTTTTGAATGTGGCTATTTAGTCTCCCACTGTTGAAAGGAATAGTCTTTCCTCATTAAATTATCTTGGCACCCTTGTAAAAATCAATTGATAGTAAATATGAGTTTATTTCTAGATTCTCAATTCTATTTTTTATTTTTTTTTAAGATTTATTTATTTATTTGTAAGGCAGAGTTATAGAGAGGTAGAGACACAGAGAGAGGTCTTCCATCTGCTGGTTCACTCCCCAGATGGCTGCAACGACTGGAGCTGAGCCAATCTGAAGCCAGGAGCCAGGAACTTCTTCCAGGTCTCCCACGCGGGTGCAGGGACTTGGGCCATCTTCTACTGCTTTCCCAGGCCACAGCAGAGAGCTGGATTGAAAGAGGAGCAGCCAGGACTTGAAGTGGTGCCCATATGAAATGCCGGCACCGCAGGCGGCGGCTTTACCCGCTACGCCACAGTGCTAGCCCCTCTCAATTCTATTTATAGATCTATATCAGTCATAATGCCATTACTACATTGTTTTGATTATTATAAATTTGTATTAAGTTTTGAAATTGAGAAATGGAGATTTACAATGTTGTTTTTCTTTTTTTTTGAATTTGTTTTGGTACTTCTTGGTTCCCTGCATATACATATGAATTTTAGGGCCAGTTTTCCAAATTCTGCGTAAAAGAAAGCTAGGATTTTTTCCTCTATTTTTCTTTTTTTTAAAAATTATTTAAGTTACACAAATTTCATGTATTTCATATACACAGATTTAGGAACATAGTGATACTTCCCACCCTACCCTCCCTCCCACCCATGCTCCAATCCTTTTTCCTCCTCCCTCTCCCATTTCCACTCTTAATTTTTTACAAAGATCTACTTTCAGTTTACTTAATAATCATAAAGTTAACCCTACACTTATTATAAGAGTTCAACAAATAGCATGAAGAAAAAAAATCACTGTTCCTCAACAGAAGAGACAAGGACTGTAAACAATCATTGAATCTCTATGACATTTCAGGTATGCTATTAATTACCTTGGATCAGGGAAAACCATATGGTATCTGTCTTTTTGGGAGTGGCTTACTTCACTAAGTATAATGGTTTCCAGTTTTATTAATTTTGTTGCAAAAGGCAGGATTTCCTTTTTCTTAACAGCTGAGTAGTATTCCATAGTGTATATATACACCATAATTTCTTTTTTTTTTTTCTTGACAGGCAGAGTGGACAGTGTGAGAGAGAGACAGAGAGAAAGGTCTTTCTTTTACCGTTGGTTCACCCTCCAATGGCTGCCACGGCTGGTGCGCTGTGGCCGGTGCACCATGCTGATCTGAAGGCAGGAGTCAGGTACTTCTCCTGGTCTCCCATGGGGTGCAGGGCCTAAGCACTTGGGCCATCCTCCACTGCTTTCCTGGGCCACAGCAGAGAGCTGGCCTGGAAGAGGGGCAACCGGGAAAGAATCCGGTGCCCCAACTGGGACTAGAACCCGGTGTGCCAGCGCCACTAGGTGGAGGATTAACCTAGTGAGCCGCGGCGCCGGCCACCATAATTTCTTTATCCAGTCAACAGTTGATGGACATCTGGGTTGATTCTATATCTTAGCTATTATGAATTTTGCTGCAACAAACATGAAGGTCAAATAATTCTTCCATACGCTGATTTCTTTTGGTTTGGGTAAATTCCTAGGAGTGGAATGGCTGGGTTATATGGCAGATATTTATTCAGATTTCTGAGGTTTCTCCATACTGTCTTCCACAGGGACTGTACCTGTACCAGTTTACATTCCCAGGAAGCTGGGATTTTGACAAGGGTTGCATCGGATCTGTAAATTGATTTGGGTAACATTGCTAAATTAATAATATTAAGTCTTGCGATACATGAACATGGGCTGTCTTTCCATTTATTTAGGGTTTTGATTTCTTTTAATAATATTCTTTTTTTTGACAGGCAGAGTGGACAGTGAGAGAGAGAGACAGAGAGAAAGGTCTTCCTTTTGCTGTTGGTTCACCCTCCAATGGCCGCCGCGGTCGGCGCGCTGTGGCTGGCGCACGGCGCTGATCCGAAGGCAGGAGCCAGGTACTTATCCTGGTCTCCCATGGGGTGCAGGGCCCAAGGACTTGGGCCATCCTCCACTGCACTCTGGGGCCACAGCAGAGAGCTGGCCTGGAAGAGGGGCAACTGGGACAGAATCCGGTGCCCCGAGCGGGACTAGAACCCGGTGTGCTGGCGCCGCAAGGCGGAGGATTAGCCTAGTGAGCCGTGGTGCCGGCCATCTTTTAATAATATTCTATGCTTACAGTGTTTGCATTTTTATTTCTTTTATTAAATTTATTTCTAAATGTTTTATTTTTAAGTGATATTACAAAAAATTGCTTCTTTATATCCTGAAACCTCTCTGCATTCATTTTTTCAAAAAGATTTATTTTATTTATTTGAAAGGTAGAGAGAGAGAGAGAAAGAGAGAAAGAGAGAGAGGGAAATACAAAGAAAGAGGTCTTCCATTCACTGGTTCACTCCCCAAATGGCTGCAATGGCCAGGGCTGTTCTGAGAGATTTGTCTGGGTCTCCCACTTGGGTGCAGGGGCCCAATGACTTGGGCCATCTTCTGCTGCTTTCCCAGGTATATTAGCAGGGAGATGGATTGGAAGCAGAGCAACTGAGACTTTTTATTTTTTTAACTTTTATTTAGTAAATATGAATTTCCAAAGTACAGTTTATGGATTACAATGGCTTTTTGCCCCCCCCCCCCCATAACTTCCCTCCCACCTGCAGCTCTCCCATCCAGCTGGGACTTGAACTTGTACCCATATGGGATACAGGCATTGTAGGCAGCTGCTTAACTCACTAAGCCACAACACTGGTCCCTGTATTCATTTGTTAATTCTAATGGCTTATTAGTAGATTCCTTAGGATTTTCTACCTACAAGAGCATGTCATCTGCTAATAGAGTTAATTTGACTTCTTTCTCTAATGTGGAAGCCCCTTGTTTCCTTTTCTTGACTAATTGCCTTGGCTGGAACCTCTAGTAGAAAGTTGAGTAGACATACCAAGACTGGCTATCCTTGCCCTGTTCATGACCGTAGGGGAGCACATTCCATATTTCACCATTAAGTATGATGTTAACTCTAGGTATTTCATAATGCACTTTAACAGGCTAAGTTCCCTTCTTTCTGTTTTGTTAAATATTTTTCTAATGGGAAAGTGTTGGAATTTGTCAAATGCTTTTACTCTTATCTATTGAGATGACCATATTCTTTTTTCCCTTTATTCTATTACTATGGTATATCACAGTGGTTTATTTTTAGGTATTAAAACCAACCTTGCATACCTGGGATGAATTCCACTTAATTATGGGAGAGAGGGAGAGACACACAGAAAGATCTTCCATCCACTCCTTCACTTCCCAAATGGTTGCAACAGTCAGGGATGGGCCAGGCTGAAGACAGGAGCCAGGAGCTTCATCCAGGTCTCCCATGTGGGTGGCGGGGTCAGGTACTTGGGTCATCATCTGCTTTCTTAGGTGCATTAGCAGGGAGTTGGATTGGAAACAGAGCAATTGGAACTTGAACCAGTGCCCATATGGGATGCTGGCATTGCAGGTAGTGGCTTAACCCACCATGCCACAATGCCAGCCCTGCTTAAAATTTTTTTTTTTAAATTGCTTTATTTCATAGAAAGAGAGAGAGGATTCTTCCATCTGTTGGTTCATTCCCAAAATGACAATGGCTGGGGCTGGAGGCAGGAGCTATGAACTCAACCCTGTGGCAGGGACACAAATAACCAAGCCATCATGTGCACTACTTGGGGTATATACTGTCAGGAAGTTGGAATTGGGGTTGGAAGCTGGGAATTGAACTCAAACACTCTGATATAGAATGTGGGCATCTTAACTGGTATATTAACCACCAGGCTAAGTGCTTCTCCATGTTTTCTTGTAATTATTTATTAAAGATTGATGTATTTATTTGAAAATCAGAGTGATAGAGACAGAGGAAGAGACAGAGAGATCTTCCACCTGCCCACAATAGCCAGGTCTGGGCCCGGCTATAGCCAAGGGACAGGAATTCTGTCTGGGTGTCCAAGGTGGGTAGCAGGAACCTAAGTACTTGGGGTCATATGTGTTGCCTCCTAGGCACATTAGGAAGGAGCTGGATTGGAAGCAGGATAGCCAGGACTCAAACCAGGCATCTAATATGTGATATGGGCACCCCTAACAGTGGCTTAGCAGTGCTGTGCCACAATGCCTTCAAAGTTTGCTTTTTAAGCACTATAAATAATTCAAGAGAAAAGACTTTGAAACACAAGATGAAAATTGGTTATTACCAGTCCCTGGTGGCATATTAATGATTCCAATTATTTCACTCAGTCCAAAATATACCAGCAGTGAAAGGGAACCTTAGTCAGCAAGCCATCTTGGAGCAAATTAATTGATGTGATCACAGGAAAAAAATAGTTTTAGGTTTGGAATGAAATCAAACCAAGTCCTCTGAGTTTATGAATTTCTGTACTAAGCACCATCATTATATATTCATGTTATTTGCAAAATGAAAGGTAGGAAGATAAAAATCTGAGTCCTCCATGGAATTTATGGGTCTCAATGCTGTCATTCCAGTGATAGCACATCTTTACTACTCTTGGAGTGTCCACAGATTGTTTTTTTTAATTTTTAAAGCTTTTACTTAAATGCAAATTTCATAGGTACAACTTTAAGAATATAGTGGTTCTTCCCCCTTACATCCACTCTCCCACCCCCATTCCCATCCCACCTCCAACACCCTTTCCCATCCCATTCTTCATTAAGATTAATTTTTAATTAGGTTTATATACAGAAGACCAACTCTATACTAAGTAAAGATTTCAACAATTTACACCCACTCACACACACAATGAATAAAGCACTGTTTGAGAACAAGTTTTGCAGTTAATTCTCATAGTACAACTCATTAAGGACAGAGGTCCTACATGGGGAGTAAGTGCACAGCTATTTCTGTTATTAATTTAACAATTAATGCTCTTATTTGTGAAGTCAGTTATCACCCAAGACTTTTTCCATGAAGAGTCTACAGAAGCCTTTTGTGACCAAAAACTCTATAGTATTTAGACAAGGCCATAAGCAAAGTGGAAGTTCTCTCTTCCCTTCAGAGAAAAGTACATCCTTCTTTGATGGCCACTTCTTTCCACGTGGGTCTCACTCATAGAGATCCTTCATGTAGGATATTTTTTGCCACAGTGTCTTGGCTTTCCATGCCTGAAATGCTCTCCTGGGCTTTTCAGCCACATCCAAATGCCTTAAGGGCTGATTCTGAGGTGAGAGTGTTACTTAAAGCAATTGTCATTCTATGAGTCAGCTGTGTGAACTGCTTCCCATGTTGGACATTCCCTCCTTTTTAATTTACAAGTTGGTTTTAGACCAGAGGTTTTATCTGTCTTCATTGATAAACTTTGAATGTAGGCATGAAATGGAGTTTTGCATATACTTCCTCCCTCAACAGTCTGATGTGCTCCAGTGCTGCCCTTGGGGGATGTGCTTTAACTGGAGACTGAACTTCTGCTTCCTTCTCTGTAAAATTTTACTTACCTCCTTGGCTATGTTGATGATTAAATGAATGTCTGCAAGACAATTGGCAATAAGCTGGGCATGAAGGAGGCACTCAGTAAATGTTGGTTTGCTTCTTTTCTCTCCCCCAATTGAGGCAAGAACATGCTCTGTAGCTGGAGACCCAGAAAGGAGTCACCAGTGTGTGCTGGCCATGAGACTGTAGCCAGGGACTGGGCAAACCATGTTGTGAAGAGTCAGGACGCAGACCCTGGCGCCAGAAATCCTGGGGTTAGTCTTGGCTCTGCTAGTTCCTAGCTATGTGGCTTAATGTACACCACTTAACCTCCAGAGCCTGTGTTTTTTCATTTTAGTGGAAGGAATGACAATAACGTTTCAGAGTGAGATACTTCTTTGCTTGCTGTCCCTTTGATACCTACATATGAGGGTCCCAGCTTCCTGCCTGTGCTGACCTCATTTTTCAATATTTTGCCTTTTCCACATCTGTGCTTCCCAGAGCTCTCCTTACCCATACGTGTAGAGTGACTGTGACATGGCCAGGTTAAGATGGTGATCGTGAGCTCCCGAGGCTCTGGATTTATGTTCACTGTGGTGGTGACCAGAATGGGATCTGGGGCATTGACACCTCCATTGAGTTTGGGCTCTGTATAGCTGGTGACTTGGTAAAAGATTTTATCTTTGAATATTTATTTCCTCATCTTTTTTTTACCTCAAAGATTTATCTTACTTATTTTATTTATTTGAAAGACAGTTACAGATAGTCTTTCATCTACTGGTTCACTCCCCACATGAATGTGATGGCTGGAGACTAGCTGATCTGAAGCCAGGAGCCAGGAGCTTCTTCTGGGTCTCCCTTGTGGGTGCAGGGGCCCAAGGACTTGGGCCATCCTCTGCTGCTTTCCCAGGCCATAGCAGAGAGCTGGATTGGAAGTGGAGCAGCTGAGACTTGAACCAGTGCCCATATGGGATGCCTGTGCTCCAGGCCAGGGCTTTAACCAACTGCAGCACAGTGCTGGTCCCCATTTATTCATCTTTAAAAAATGACTAACTCTTGCTTTGGGGGTTGTGTGGTGAACTCTAACATCAACTAGTGTTTATTGATCACTAATCTCTGCTGGTTATTATGTTATGTGCTTTCAAAGGAGTTTCTTTATTGGCTTCTTCTAACCCCATGTTATTATCATTATAATTTACATTGTATTGATGAGGAGATTCCAAGAACAAATAATTCCATCCAAGATTAATTAGGTACTGATGGAACAAAGACATAAGCCTCAGCCATTCTTGCTCATTGCCCAAAAGATAGGTAAACATTGGAATGTATTCCTTGCCCTTGACACTCAATTGGGTCTCACACTCTAGTGCCTTCATACCCCATGCCAACGGCCACCTGAAAGACCAGTTCCAGGAATTGTAATTTTCCTCTGCCTACTGCCCACTACCCCACCCCATCCCTAGCCCTCCTAAAATATAAAAAGGTCCAGCCCCAGAGGTCAGGGCCTTCTGCCACGTGTTCCATCATGTGTATGCCAGCAGTTGGTCATGCACCTCTACAAATTTATTTTCTCTGAATAAATTTGGTCTGTCTATAAATTCATATACTGCCTCTTTATTCTGCGCCTCTTTTCCTAACATTTATGGTGACCCATGTGAGGAGGCATAAATCTGCAACTCTTTTCCTAACAGTTACTATATGAAAAAGATAAAGCCACATCTTTCTTACTCGAGAGGTCACCTTTTAGCCTTGTGTTGAGCTAACATGTATAAGCACCGGGAACATACTAAGCACCTACGAGAAGCAATTAGCATGACAAGTATAATTCATGGCATGTGCTGGGATTGATTCTTCCTTAGCTTTAGGGGACCACCAGGTGTCTTGTGCTATCCCACCCACTGTCTTGCAGAACTCACCCTCCTAGTAATCAGCCTACACTCCCAGCAAAGTCACCAAGGAGGAAGGCCATACTGCAGCCACATAGCTTCCTTCTCACAAAGAGCACACCTGACCAACTCTCTAGGGCTGAATGAAAGAACTGAATGAGTGGAGCACAAATGATTCTTCATTTCTACTGGAGGATAGGATACTGTGAGTTGGTCTGGAAGAGATAGAGGCAGAAACGGTTCATGAACAAGGTTGAGTTCCTCCCCGTGTCTATGAAATGAGGTTGGGCCTAATGAATGTTTGCATTCAAAGGATCTTTGAAATTTCTGAGATGAAAGCCCTGCACTGTTTCTCAAGGAGCTTTGCTAGTTCTCATTGATCTGTTTGTCTGCCATTGGGGACGGAGGGCAATTAAATAATGTGTGAATTTGTATGCATCAAAGAGCACCACAACCCTTTGTGTCCTAAATGCCTCAGCACCTGTGTGTGCAATGAACTCTATAAATATCTGTTTTCATTAATGAAGGTGGGAGTCTGATCTGGCTTTCCCCATTGGCTCTGGTTTTCTTCATTCAGATGATTCCTTTTTATGCTTATTGGGTATGCAGTTATAAGGTGCTATGCATGTTTATGTGGGGAGGGGTGGAGGTGGAAACAGCGGGAGGAACAGCACGCTCCTCTTTTTCCTCTTTTTCCTGCCCATCAGGACATATAATTGCCAACACACAGGAATTTCCAGCACTGGTGGTTTGAGTGTTTATAACAAAAACCAAATACAGAGCAAAAGCGAAGTTCCCAACCACAGAGAAATCAGAATTTCCTGCTGTAGTGAGAGTTCTCCTGAAGGGCCTTGGGAGCAGAGCCAGGCATCTGGGCCAGAGCCAAGTCCTTAAGGAAACAGGTCTGGGAGTAAGGGCTGTGCCTTGGATGCAATACCTGGAGGCTTTTCTGCACCTCTCAGATGTCACGGCACTTGATCATACAAGTTGTATCTGTGTGTGTGTGTGTGTACTTCAGAAAGTTTGTGGTAAAATGGAATGAAAAGATAAGTTGGGGCAGGCATTTGGTGTTTGGTTAGGATGCTGGTTATGATAGCTTTCTCTTGCCCCTTCCACCTTGCGTAGGTGCCTGGGCTTAGCCTATTATTGTATTGGAGTACCTGAGCTTGAGTCTTGGCTCTGTTCTCCATTCCAGTTGCCTGTTAATGCAAACCCTGGGAGGCAGCAGGTGATAGCTCGAGTAGTTGGGTCCCTGCCGCTCGCATGAGAGACCTGGACTGAATTTTCAGCTTCCAGCTTTCTGGCATTTGAATGATCCAACAGATGGGAATCTTTTCTGTATCTCAGAGACAAACAAATACTTAATTAATTAAAAGATAAATTTATTTTGGTGCAAAAATTTTTTGAAACCGTGCAGTCTTTTTATATACATATTTTCCATGAACTTTTTTGAAGACCTTTTGATGCATGGATTCCAAAGTTTTTTGCACAAAAATGAGCTTTGAAATGATCTTTTAACTCTATTTTCCACAAAGTTTTTGACTGTGGCATGACATTGTGATAGAAAGAACTCTGAGCCGGCGCCACGGCTCACGAGGCTAATCCTCCGCCTTGCGGCGCCGGCACACCAGGTTCTAGTCCCGGTCGGGGCTCCGGAGTCTGTCCCGGTTGCTCCTCTTCCAGGCCAGCTCTCTGCTGTGGCCAGGGAGTGCAATGGAGGATGGCCCAAGTGCTTGGGCCCTGCACCCCATGGGAGACCAGGATAAGTACCTGGCTCCTGCCATCGGATCAGCGCAGTGTGCCGGCCGCAGCGCGCCAGCCGCTGGCGGCCATTGGAGGGTGAACCAACGGCAAAGGAAGACCTTTCTCTCTGTGTCTCTCTCTCACTGTCCACTCTGCCTGTCAAAATAAATAAATAAAATAAAATAAAATAAATAAATAAATAAAAAATAAAAAAGAAAGAAAGAAAGAACTCTGTGTTCCAGGCCATCATTTCTGGCAGTTCTCATATGTTCTTGGTAAAAGAGCAAAGGATATTGGTGGGTGCCCCACTGTCCGTAGTTTGCCTTTTCAGTTGTCAAGCTGCCCCAGCATTCCCTCCTTGCAGGATTCCAGATAAGATGTCACCTATGTTCAGCCAAACCAGGTGGCTGAGCTGGTTGTGTGTAGTGATGTTGGGATATAGGTAAACTGTCTGCTTGCTGGGAAAGAGTCTGGAGTTGTTTTAAATTTTCCCAAGAAAGACTATGCCACCAAATCTGTTAAGCTAGTTCATATAGAGGAGTTCCCGGTATGGTGGGCAGAGTCCTGGATCTTGAATTGGAAGGTTTGGGTGTAATTACATAGAATGCTGTATGTAAACTGACAATCTCTGAGTCTTGCTGTTTTTTATTTAGCTATATGCATTTATTAATATCTTCCAAATATATATATATTAATTTCAAATATAAATATTAATATCTATTCAGAAACTGTTTGGTGGATCAGGGGGATGGTAGATGTGACTAACAAGGGGCCATATAGAGAAAGGAGTTTATGAGTAGTGTTTTGAGAGCATTACAGGTTAGGTAAGGTCAGTATTTTCCTTATGTCTTTTGGGAAACACTCTTCCCTTTCTTGTCTTATTTAGAGGGAACTTTATTTCAGGTGACTCTCAAGTCATATAGCTAAGAATATAGGGTCTAGAACAACAGGTGCCATATAATAGGCATGCATACCTTGGTTGACTAGATGACAGAATGATTGGGTGTGTAATGCAATGTGGTAAGTACATGCCTCTGGGGATGAGGAGGCATTTATTTATTAGGTTTAAAAGCTACCTCCAGGTATAGGTACTTGGAAACCATAAAGAATAAATAAAAGGGGCTCTAGATGGCTCAATACAGAATTTTAAAAATTACTGAACTATGTATTACAGATTAAAATAGCTCAGTGTGTCAATGTTTACACTACTGTCTCTTCTCTTTCAATAAGCTTTTCTATACTTGGTTCTGGAACTAGGATTTTTCAAATCACCTTTCTCTCTCTCTCTTTTAAGGATTTCATTTATTTATTTGAAAGGTAGAGTTACAGACAGAGAGAGGGAGAGACAGAGAGAAAGGTCTTCCATCTGCTGGTTCACTCCCCAAATGGCTGCAACAGCCGGAGCTGCACTGATCTGAAGCCAGGAGCCAGGTGCTTCTTCCTGGTTTCCCATGTGGATACAGGCCCCCAAGCACTTGGATCATCTTCCACTGCTTTCCCAGGCCATAGCAGAGAGCTGGATTGGAAGTGGAGCAGCCGGGACTCCAACCGGCATCCATATGAGATGCCTGTGCTGCAGGCAGAGGCTTAGCCTACTATGCCACAGTGCCGGCCCCTCACCCTCTCTTTTGCCAGTGGCTCCCTGGAAGGCTCTGCCAGTAAGAGGTGCTATAGGAACACTGGAAGAGGAGAAAAGGAAGTAGCCTTTTCTGTTGTCTTCCAGCATCTCCCAGCATCAGCCCTGCAAGGCTCCTGCGCCCTGGCAGGGCCAGCTTGTTCCAGTAGCAGCAGGTGAATCTAAGTAGCAGTTTTTCCAACATTTAGAGGATCAACCTCAGGCAACACCGCTCTCTGCCTAACCTGGGATATCAGCTCTGCAGCCAGGGCCTCTTTCTCAGAGGGGTTCTAACCACACCCTGTTCTCCAAGTGTCTAGGTTTCAATAATTTCAACCATTTCCCTCTGTTTCCCCAGACTTAGGGTTTTCAGGAACCGTATCTTACGCATTTTATTTCTTCTGAACCTAGCAGGCCACTCTTTATATTAAATTCTCTTGGTGAAAATAACTAGAGAGGGACTTTGAGTTTCTAGTCTGGCATGTGAGAAGCTTAAAAGTTGCCACTCCCTCCCAACAAGTGAAAAGCAAAACAAACTGAAAAATATCAACTCTTCTGAGATCCTTAAGAGAAGTAGGGTCACAAGGAAAACCGGTGCCCAGATTGGAGAGAGGCAAACACAGAGAACCGTAAAGCCTGAGGGCAGAAACGTGCATGGGAGCACTGCCAAGCAGGGACTGAGCTGTGATGGACAGTGTGCCAGAGGCCAAGGGTGGACGCCCCGAGAGTAAACACTCCAGAGGACTCAGGTGTCAGGGAGCCCCATACTTTTGTGAGTTTTGCCTCCGGGAGTTCTCCTGGGTTCTCACAGTGGATGTGGGAGAAACATCTCCTTGGGTTTCCAGCAGGGCCAGGAGAAAGGGATCCATTGTGAAATCCACCTGACCGTTCTGTTCCTCTTAGCAAGGCCTGCCTTTAGGAGAAACTGTTTAATCAGAGCCTGACCTGGTGGGTTGTTTCTGAGCTTCGCTGACCTGGAGGAAGAAAAACACCCACTCCAGTCCTACCTAAGGGGAGGGGGAACTGGAGAAGCTCATGTGACATTCACAGTCCCTAGGCAAAGGCTCACTGAATGACTGAGACCTAATCATAGTGCTATGGAGTCTCCCTTTTCCCGACACTGTGCTACCACATTACTCAAGGCCTATTTACAGCAGCTGCTTTTACCCAGAATAACATGACTGGTTATCAAGAAAAAACTGTAAGACATACCAAAAGGCAAGACAGTTTGAAAGACAGAGCAAGTATCAAAAATTGAACTCATATGGCAGGTATATTGGAATTATCAGAGTAGGAATTTAAAGAGCTATGAATAGAATGCTAACAACTCTAGTGGGTTAAGTAGTAAGCGTGTAAGAACAAATGGTGAATGCAAGCAGAGAGGTGGAAATTCTAGGACAGACCAAAGAGAAATGCTAGGGATGAAGAAATACAGTAACAGAAAAGAAGAATGCCTTTGAAGGCCTTATTGATATACAAGACACTGCTGAAGAAGAACCTCTGAGCTTGAGACTATCTTAATGGAAACCTCCAAAAGTGATAAAAAAAAAAAGGCTGGAAAAAACCCCCAGGGTAGAATATCCAAGAATTGTGGAACAGCTATGAAAGACATGACATGCATGTAATAGGAATAACAGAAGAAAAAAGAGAGAGAAATTTCTCCCCTTCCCAAATTAATATCAAACACTAAGCAGGATAAATGCAAAAAACCAACAGATCACACACACACACACACACACACACGTACACACATTCACACACAAACTACACCTAGACATGTTATCTTCAAATTACAGAAAGTCAGGTGGGCGTTTGATGCAGAAATTGAGATGCCACTTGTGATGCAGGCATTCCATACGGGAGTGTGGCATTCAAGCCTTCTTTCCAGGCAGTTCAGCAACCACACTCCTTGCTAATTACCCAAAGGAGCTGAAAAATTACATCTACACAACAACCTGAACGCAGGTGCTTATAGCAGCTCTAGCATAATCGCCAAACTTGTGAGAAACTAAGTGTCCTTCAGTTGGTGATTGAATGAGGCAATTGTGGTACACCTAGAGAGTAGGACACTCAGTGCCAATAAGAAATGAGCTATTAAGTGATAAAAAGACATGGAGAAAACTTCAATGTGTATTATCATGTGAAATAAACTGATCTGGATAGGCTATATACTGTATAATTCCAACTGTATGACATTCTGAAAAAAGCAAAACTGTAGACAGCAAAAAGATTAGTGAGGGGAGAGAGGGATGAGTAAGGAGAACACAAGAAATTTCTTAGGACATTGAAACTGTACTGCCTAATGCCATAATGGATACCTGTCATTATGCATTTGTCTAAACCCATAGAGTGCACAACACTAAGAATCAACCCTAATGCACACTATGTACTTTAGATAATAATGTCATGGCAATACAGGATCTACAATTTTATAGCAAAAAATAGCACTCTTGTGGGGGAAACTGATAATGGAGAAGTCCGAATATGCACATGTGGAGGGAGGAATTCATGGGAAATCTGTACTTTGGACTCACTTTTGCTCTGAAAGATCAGTTCTATTAAAAAAAAAAAAAACCTGATGTGGTAGCTGATGTGGAATGGACTGCACTCTGACTGATACTCAGAAAATTCTGAGAGCTCCAATAAGTTACTGCTTCTTTAGGGTTTGGTAGATCCCTTCTCAGTAGCCACGCTTTTGGAAGAATGGCACTGGCTGTGTGGAGAAGCAAGGAGACACAATGCTTCTCCCAGAATATTTGGAGAGGTTTCCTCAGAGTCAATTAAGAAGCAGATCTTTCAGTGGAGCATGGAATTTACTAAGGAAAATTTCTCTTTCCTAACTAAAAAACTGTTTATTTATTTTAATGGAAGAGAGAGAGAGAATCTCTCATTCACTGGTTTTACTCTTCAAATGCTTGCAGAAACTGAAGCTTAATCTGGTCCAGGCAGAAGACAAGAGCCAGGAACTCAATGCAAATTTCCCCATATGGGTGGCAGGGACAAAACTATGTGAGTCATCACCAGCTTCCCTTCAGGGTGCACATTAGCAGGAAGCTGAAATGGATAATGGAGTCAATATTTGAACCCAGACACTCTAATGTGGGATGCAGGCGCCCCAAGTGGCATCTTAGCCACTGTGTCAAAGGCTGGTCTCTCTTCCCTCATCTTTAGTTTCTCCAGAACTTTTAAAATGGAAAGCTGGAAGAGACTTTAGAGATCACTTAATTAAAGCTCATCATTTTGCAAGTTAAACTAGTGTCCAAAGAGGTTGATACTTGCTTGAGTTAGTACAGTTGTCAGAGCCATTGTCTGGAATGGATTTCATGTCTACACAACTAAAGATTCACCCTGGTTCTGTATGGGCTGATTTCATATTAGAAGGGTGTCAGATACCATTTTGTCTTCAGGTGGCTTGAGCCAAGAGGGGGTGATCGTACTTTCTGGGGAGGAAGCCTCACATCTTCGACGCCACTGAGAAATGACATCATGACCATGTGGAGGATATGTAAGTCTGCAGTACTGGTGTCTCACCTTCTGAGGATTGAAGTGGCTTAACTCTTGGGTTTGAAACTTTTTCTTTGTTTAGCCAAATTCACTTTCTGGGTGATTTCATCTAGTCTTACAGCTCAGACTTAAATCTCCAATTCAGACCTTTATTCTACTTTTCAGACACAAATAACCTCCTGCCTATATCTCATCTCTCTGTGGGTACAACAGGAAAGTCAGCCTTGGCATACGTAATACTGAAATTTTCATCTTTGCCCCAGCTCCTAAGCCTGCTTCTCCTCCAGTGTTCTCTGTCTCTGTGAATGGTGCCATAATTTATCTAGCTGCTCATATCAAAATCCCTTGTAATCATCCTTGACTCTTCCCTCTCCTTCATTTCTCATAGCTAATTCATTTGCCAATCCTATGGGTTATACATTCAAAGTATATCCTGAATCTAGCTTCATATCACTCCTTTCATTGCTCCACCCTTGCTTGGACTCATTTGATAGTGTCTTAATTGGTCTTGTATTCTTATTCTTGCCATCTTTTATTCTATTCTCCATAGCACAGTTGCACTGGACTGTAAAAACTGTAATTTGGAGCACATGGAGAGTCCTCTGATTACCCCAGTTTGCTACCTGCAAGTACTTTCTGGGTATTTCTACAGGGAATTAGAGGCCAAGTATTCTTGCTGAGCTGAGGAGATTGGAGTTTGGGGAGGCTGAGGCTGTTAAAATGCAAGGCAGAGTAGGAATAGAAATGAGTCATACAGAGCAAGAAATTGTATAGTGGCCCCTTTGAGTCTGTTGCTGAATACCTAACTATGCACACACAGGGTAAACTAAGGGGCCAGGCAAAGAATGCCTGGGGTTATAAAAACTTAAAACTTTCTCAGAGCTTACACAAAGCTGGAAGACATTTGTTTTCTATTAAGCCAAAAGACAAGTACTGCTGAATTCTTGGTCATTTGCTACATACTTCCAAAGCATGATGCCTTAGTTTTAGGGCTATCCTAACATTGAAGTAGCACCTTGACAGTAGGGACTCCATTTTGGAGTACTTGAGACTCCATTCTGGGAAAGCACCCCTCCACCGTGAGACTCTGGTCTGAAACTATCTCAAATAGTCAGACAATAGCAGTACACTACACCACCCTTGGCAGAGCACAGAAACCCCCTAGCATGATTGCTCAAGCTTGAAAGTAGAAAGGTTGCACCTGGGTTAATGATAAAGATGTGATTTGTCTATGTCTTACCTATAATTTGGATTAATGTCAAGATCATAATGGATAATTGTAAGATTGTAACTGGTATTGTCAAGATTATAATGGATATTAATTTCACTTAGGACTTGGGTTATGTTGACCCCAGTAACTATATACTCTCTTTTGATTTTAGCAAGCGTGTATCCCCGCTCCCGATTTTGTGGTTTTTGCCTTTATAAACCCTATGCTGTAGTTCCTCGGGGCTGCTCTGTTCTGGCATGATCAGAGAGCCCCAGCATGCTGGAAAAATAATAAACCCCTTGCAATTTGCATGGGAGAGTCTCTTGGAGTCGTTTCTCGGGCGGTGGGCGTATCTCGGCCTTAACAGCATTAGGGTAAGGGCTACTTTAGAACTTCACTAACAAAATTTTAAAACCAAGCTCAAAGGGATCAAGCTGAACTTTAAGTAACTTGCCTATATGCCAGAAAAGAATTCTTTTTATAAAAAAAAATCAGAAACTTTCTATGGAACAAAAGTCAACACCTAGCCATGTAAAACTCAAAATATCCTGTTTGTAAACAAAAATAACTAGACATGCAAATGAATAGGAAAATGTGACCCATAGATGTTTTAGGGCCTTGGTGTTACTATTCTCTCAGCCTAGAACTCTCTTTTCCCTGTTGTCTACATAACACCTCAACTCATTCAAGAATTTGTTCAAAGATTAACTCCTGATATATAAAATTGTCATTATCTGCTGATATTAATTTCCTCACCCTGAATTTTTCACTATTCATAGCATTTGGTCAATCGATTATATGTCTATTTAAAATGTCTTTGCCTTTAATTTTTTTTTCTTTAACAGGCAGAGTGGACAGAGAGAGACAGAGAGAAAGGTCTTCCTTTGCCGTTGGTTCACCCTCCAATGGCCGCCATGGCCAGCACGCTGTGGCCAGCGCACCACGCTGATCCAAAGTCAGGAGCCAGGTACTTCTCCTGGTCTCCCATGGGGTGCAGGGTTCAAGCACTTGAGCCATCCTCCACTGCACTCCTGGGCCATAGCAGAGAGCTGGCCTGGAAGAGGGGCAACCGGGACAGAATCCGGCACCCAGACCGGGACTAGAACCCGGTGTGCCGGCCTTTAATTTTTATCATTTATTTTCATTTTATTTGAAAGTTAGATAGATAAAGAGAGACAGAGAAAGATCTTTCATCCATCAATCTATTCCTCAAATGTCCAAAATAGCCAAGGCTGAACCAGATGAATACAGGAGCCAGGAATTCAATGCAGGTCTCCCATGTTGGTGGCAGGGACTCAAGTACCTAAGGTATCACCTGCTCCCTTCCAGGGTGCACATCAGCAGGAAGCTGGATCAGAAGTGAGGCTGGGACTTAAACCTAGCAATAAATAAATCAATCTCAATCTCTCTCTCTCTCTCTCTCTCTCTCATTTATTTTATTAAATTGAAAGGCAGAGTTACAGAGGGAGGGGGAGAGAGAGAGAGAGATTGATCTTCCATCTCCTGGCTCACTCTCCAGATGGCTGCAATGGTGGGGGTTTGGCCAGGCCAGAACTAGGAGCCAGGAACCAGTAGCTTCTTCCAAATCTCCCACATGGGTTCAGGGGCCCATGTACTTTTGCCATCCTCTGCTGCTTTCCCAGGTGCATTAGCAGGGAGCTGAAGCAGCTGGACCCTGAACTGGTACCCATATGGATACCAGAACTGGAGGCGGCAGCTTAACCTGCTAAACCACAAAGCTGGCCCCAAACCAGGCAATCTGATATGGGAATGTGGGTATCCAAAGTGGCATCTCAACTGCTGTGCCAAACACCCACTCCTATGTCCTTATCTTGTATATAATATGTACTTAAAACACTTATTAAATTATTGAGTGAATGAATATGATACGATATTTTAGCTTTCTTTGGATAAAGCTCAATATGATCACCTAATTTTCCAGTAAATGCTACCAGGATCATATATATCATAATGGACCACATAGCAACATTTTGGCTAATGTTGGACCACATATTCAGCAGTGATCCCTGAAGATTATAATGGAACTGGAAAATTACTGTCTCCTGGAGTTGCTATCGTCTCATAACATCATAGTGCATCCCATTCCACATATTTGTGGTGATGCTGATGTAAACAAGCCCACTGTGCTACCAGGCATATAAAAGTGCAGCACATACAATTATGTATAGTAAATAATACTTAATAATAAGCAACTATGTTACTAGTTATGTATTTACTATATTTTTAATCATTGCTTGTAGTGTACTCCTCCTACTTATATTTTAAAAAGCTAAGTATCAAGCAGTCTCAGAGTCTTCAGGAGGTGTCCAAAAGATGGCATTATTGTCAGAGGAGAGGGCAGCTCCTAAAGACCTTCCAATGGCACAAGATGTGGAGGGGGAAGACAGTGATGTTGATAGTCCTGTGTATGCCTAGGCTATTGTGGGTAGTGTTTGTGTCTTGTATTTTAACAAAAATGTTTAAATAACTACAACAAAAAATTAAAGCTAGAAATCTTACAGAGTAAAGATATAAAGAAACAAATTATTTTTTGTACAGCTGTCAATGTGTTTTAAGCTCTATGTTATTATAAAAGAGAAAAAAATTGAAAAACCTCATAAAATAAAATTACAGTAAGCTGAGATTGACATCATTGATGGGAGAAAAATTTTTCATACATTTCATGCAGCTGAAGTACACAGCATTGATAAAATCTACACTAGTACACAGTGATGTCCTAGGCCTCCACATTCATTTGTCACTCACTGATTCACCCAGAGCATCTTCCTGTCCTACAAGCTCCATTCATGATAAGTACAGGTGTACATGAAATAGTACTGCTATACAACATTGATTTTGAGCTTACTATGTCCCAGGCACATAGTAGGTTCTTATTTTACTTCATGTTATCCTAATAATATTCACATGAGGTGGGAAAATGAGATAGAAAACCAGGTAGAAGCCTCAGAGCTCATGCTCCAGTAGCAGAGAGAATACATTTTATTTTTAAATTTAAAAATTTTTACATTGTACATCAACCGTCAGGACAAGAGCTGATCAAGTCACTGTTTCTCATAGTGTCCATTTCAACAAGTTTCCCCTTTGGTGCTCAGTTAGTTGTCGCTGATCAGGGAGAACATATGATATTTGTCCCTTTGGGACTGGCTTAATTCACTCAGCATGATGTTTTCCAAATTCCTCCATCTTGTTGCAAATGACCGGGTTTCATTGTTTTTGTCTGCTGTATAGTATTCTATAGAGTACATGTCCCATAATTTCTTTATCCAGTCTACTGTTGATGGGCATTTGGGTTGGTTCCAGGTCTTAGCTATTGTGAATTGAGCTGCAGTAAACATTAATGTGCAGACAGCTGTTTGTTTGCCAATTTAATTTCCTTTGGGTAAATTCCAAGGAGTGGTATGGCTGGGTCGAACGGTAGGGTTATATTCAGGTTTCTGAGGAATCTCCAAACTGACTTCCATAGTGGCTTAACCAATTTGCATTCCCACCAACAGTGGGTTAGTGTCCCTTTTCCCCCACATCCTCTCCAGCATCTATTGTTGGTAGATTTCTGAATGTGAGCCATTCTAACTGGGGTGAGGTAAAACCTCGTTGTGGTTTTGATTTGCATTTCCCTGATTGCTAGTGATCTTGAACATTTTTTCATGTGTCTGTTGGCCATTTGGATTTCCTCTTTTGTAAAATGTCTATTGAGGTCCTTGGCCCATCTCTTAAGTGGGTTGTTTGTTTTGATGTTGTGGAGTTTCTTGATTTCTTTGTAGATTCTGGTGATCAACCCTTTATCAGTTGCATAGTATGCAAATATATTTTCCCATTCTGTTGGTTGTCTCTTCACTTTCCTGTTTCTTTTGCAGTACAGAAACTTCTCAATTTGATGCAATCCCAAATGTTAATTTTGGCTTTGACTGCCTGTGCTTCTGGGGTGTTTTCCAAGAAGTCATTGCCAGTACCTATATCTTGCAGGGTTTTTCCAATGCTCTCTAATAATTTGATGGTGTCAGGTCGTATATTTAAGTCTTTAATCCATGTTGAGTGGATTTTTGTGTAAGGTGAAAGGTAGGGGTCTTGCTTCATGATTCTGCACGTGGAAATCCAATTTTCCCAGCACCATTTATTGAATAGACTGTCCTTACTCCAGGGATTGGTTTTGGATCCTTGATCAAATATGAGTTGGCTGTAGATGTTTGGATTGATTTCTGGTGTTTCAATTCTGTTCCATTGGTTTATACATCTGTTTCTGTACCAGTACCATGCTGTTTTGATTACAACTGCCCTGTAGTATGTCCTGAAATCTGGTATTGTGATGCCTCCAGCTTTGTTTTTGTTGTACAAGATTGCTTTAGCTATCCGAAGTCTCTTGTGCCTCCATATAAATTTCAGCACCATTTTTTTCCAGATCTGAGAAGAAGGTCTTCGGTATCTTGATTGGTACTGCATTGAATTTATAAATTGCTTTTGGGAGAATGGACATTTTGATGATATTGATTCTTCCAATCCATGAGCATGGAAGATTTTTCCATTTCTTGGTATCCTCTTCTATTTCTTTCTTTAAGGTTTTGTAATTTTCATCGTAGAGATCTTTAACGTCCTTGGTTAAGTTTATTCCAAGGTATTTGATTGTTTTTGTAGGTGTTTAAATTTTAACTGAAAAGTGATCCCTGTTAGGAATTTGGAAAACATTATGCTGAGTGAAATAAGCCAATCCCAAAGGGACAAATACCACTTGTTCTCCTTGATAGGTGACAACTAACTGAGCACCAAAAGGAAACCTGTTAAAGTGAAATGAACACTATGAGAAATGGTGACTTGATCAGCCCTCACCCTGACTGTTGATGAGCAACTTGATATGTTATCCCTCTTAATATTTTTTTTGTTTGTTCTACTTAATACTTTTGGTTGAATACTGTAATCAATACACAATTCTTCTTAAGTGCTGAAACTTAACTGAAAAGTGATCACTGTTAAATATAAGAGTGGGAATAATAGAGGGAAGAGATGTGCAATTTGGGACATGCTCAAGCTGACTTACCTCAAACGGTAGAGTTAGAAACATACCAGGGGATTCCAATTCAATCCCATCGAGGTGGCATGTACCAATGCCATCTCACTAGTCCCAGTGATCAATTTCTGTTCACAATTGATCATAATGATAGGACTAAGAACCAAAGGGGTCACATAAACAAGAATAGTGTCTGAAAATACTAGCTGATAGAATAAAAAAGGGAGAGAACGATCCAACATGGGAAGTGAGATACACAGCAGACCCATAGAATGGCAGATGTCCTAAACAGCACTCTGGCCTCAGAATTAGCCCTTAAGGCATGCGGATCCGGCTTAAATGCCCATGAGAGTATTTCAGGCATGGAAAGCCAAGACACTCTGGGAAAAAAAAAAAAAACCTAAATGAAAGATCTCCATGAGTGAGATCCCAGTGGAAAGAACGGGTCCTCAAAGAAGGAGGTACCTTTTTCTGAAGGGAGGAAAGAACTTCCACTTTGACCATGGCCTTGTCTAAATATGATCAGAGTCAGTGAACTCAGGGGGCTTCCATAGCCTTGGAAGCTCATGACAAGAGCCTAGGTTGATTACTGATGCCATCAACAAGAGTGTCAATTTGTTAAGTCAACAACAGGAGTCACTGTGCACTTACTCCTCATGTAGGATCTCTGTCCTTAGTGTGCTGTACATTGAGATTTAATGCTATAACTAGTACTCAAACAGTATTTTTTACTTTGTGTTTCAATGTGGGAGTAAACTGTTGAAATCTTTACTTAATGTATGCTAAACTGATCTTCTGTATATAAAGAGAAATGAAAATGAATCTTGATGTGAATGGAAGGGGAGAGGGAGTGGGAAAGGGGAGGGTTGTGGGTGGGAGGGACGTTATGGGGGGGAAGCCATTGTAATCCATAAGCTGTACTTTGGAAATTTTTATTCATTAAATAAAAGTTTAAAAAAAAAGAAAAAAAATTTAAAAATTTTTAGTTTTTATTTTTATTTTTTGGCTTCAAATTAGTTTGTTGTTTTAAAATTTTTCCCCCAAAAGAAACCTTTTATTTAAGGAATACAAATTTCGTAAGTACAACTTTAGGAATACAGTGATTCTTCCCACCATATCTGCCCTCCCATCCACATTCCCATCCGTCCTCCTCCTCCCTCTCCCATTCCCAGTCCCATTCTCCATTGAGATTCATTTTCAATTAACTTTGTACACAAAAGACCAACTGTATAGTAAGTAAAGATTCCAACAATTTGCACACAAATGCACACACACACAAACTGTTTGAGAACTAGTTTTACAGTTAACTCTCATAATACAACTCATGGAAGACAGAGGTCCTGCATGAGTGACTCCTGTTGCTAATCTAACAATTAACACTCTTATTTATGACGTCAGTTATCACCCAAAGCTTTTGACACGAGCTGCCTAGGCTATGGAAGCCTTTTGAATCTACCAACTCCATCAGTATTGAGACAAGGCCATAAGCAAAGTAGAAATTCTCTCCTCCCTTCAGAGAAAAGTACATCCTCCTTTGTTGGCCACTTCTTTCCACTGGGGTCTCACTCACAGAGATTCTTCATGTAGAACATTTTTTACCACAGTGTCTTGGCTTTCCATGCCTGAAATGTTTTCATGGGCTTTTCAGCCACATCTGAATGCCTTAAGGACTGATTGTAAGGTCAGAGTGCTGCTTAAAGTGATTGTCAGTCTATGAGTCAGCTGTGTGGATTGCTTCCCATGTTGGAACATTCTCTCCTTTTTAATTCTATCTTTTATTATTACCATACCCTTAATCCTATCTATATGATCACTTTAACACTTAAGATGGCATTTTTATCATCAAGCTTAATGGGATCTGAGGTTCCATGGCAAGTTTTCAAACTGTACCTTTAGAAGTAAGTCTGTAGGAATGTATGCAGAAGTATAAACTTTATAGTTAGCAACTTCCTTCTCCTTCTGTTATTCCCACTCTTATTTTTTACTGATATCTATCTTCAATTGATTTTATACACATATGATTAACTTTGTTAAGTAAAGAGTTCAACAAATATATGAAAAAAAAAAACCCTGTTCCTCAATAGTCAAGACAAGGGCTGTTCAAGTCATTGCTTCTCAAAGTGTCAATTTCACTTATGCAGATTTTCTTTTAGGTGCTCTGTTAAATATCACAGATCAGGGAGAGCATATGGTAGTTGTTCCTTTGGGACTAGCTTATTTCACTAAGTATGATGTTTTCTAAATTTATCCATTAAAAGATTTATTTTATTTATTTGAAAGACAGTTACAGAGAGAGGGAGGGAGGCAGGTGGAGGCCCAACCCACTACACCACAGTGCCAGACCATTTTTAATTAGTTTTTAACAGATTTAGTGTGATTTATAGATACAGTTCTAAGAACACAATGATATTCCCTGCCTTCCTCCCTTCTCCCCTCTCAAGGTGCATTTTAGAGCCTGCTGGGATATTAAGTAATTTAGGGATAAGATCGTATTTCCCTCTCAGGACGGCCCAGCTCAGAATCCTTAGTTTGGCTTGTGAGAGCGTTTCTAGAAGCCAACCCAACTTTTCCAGGCATGGTGGAAATGAGTCAGGCCATCAGGACTGCAGCCGCACTGGTTTGTACTTCCTTTTTGCTACTCTGCCTTGTCATGCTGTGTGGCCGGATTTATTTTTATTTTTATTTTTATTTTATTTTATTTTTTTTTGACAGGCAGAGTGGACAGTGAGAGAGAGAAACAGAGAGAAAGGTCTTCCTTTGCCGTTGGTGTGGCCGGATTTAAATGAGAGTTGCCATGGCAGGCTGGTGCCAGCGTGACGTATGACAAACCCACTTTCCAAGTTGGAAGCAGTGTTCCCTGTGGACTGAGTTCAGGGTGCATAGCACTCATCAGAATGTTCTGAACACCTCAGCATTCACAGATGTGCCAGCAGCCTCAGCAGAGCAAAGCAGATGTTCTTGTTTTCTCTGAAGAGTTCAATAGAAGGAAATAAATTTCCATTACAGAGCTGCTCACCATCAAGGTAGCTTTTGAAGGTGACAAAAAGTGTTTGTATTTTCTAGGCCAGTTTTTAAAAAAGATTTATTTCACTTGTTGAAAGGTAGAGTAACAGAGAGAGAGAGAGAGAGAGAGAGAGAGAGAGAAAGAGAAAGAGAAAGACTGAAGCCTGCAATTCATCCTGGTCTCCTATGTGGATGGCAGGGTCCCAAGCACTTGGGTCATCTTCTGCTGTTTCCTAAGGCTCATCAGCAGGGAACTGAATCAGAATGGAGCAGCAGGTACTTCAACCGGCCCTTGGATATAGAATGCTTGTGTGGCAGGTGGCGGGTTAACCTGCTGTGCCACAGTGCTGGTCCATCAGGTCATTTCTAACTAATGGCAACATAAAATCAGAAGTACTTGTCATCTATTGGGTGACTGCTTTATCATACATATGTAGCCAAAAACAGATTTGTTTCTCTATCTTTGGCAATTGGATGAAGCAGAAACAAAGCAAGAAAGTAACCCTGCTCTTTGAGAATTCCAGTAACTGAGAAAACTCCAGCTACTCTGGTGTCTATGCGACAGGCTGGAAGGTCTCTCTGATGTGACAGCACTCACTGGATCTATCTAGTAGACCCTGTTGGATTCTCTGAGATTTGCAGAATAAGTTCATGACACCCAAATTAAATAAACCAAAAGTTGTAAAATTCTAAACAAAAGTTAATAGTTAAAGCTCCTAAAAAGTTCCATTGATAGCATTTTTATATTGTTTAATCTTGAAGATCTCAGAGAATTTTCTCTGATCAAAATCACTTTATTGGGAGGTCTTGCTGATCACCAGATGCAAACACCAACATTCCTTGCCTTGTCCAAACCAAGACTCTAAGCCAATTGCCCTGGGTAGTTTTTCTCCATAACACCTATCTGTACCTGACAAGTGTGTTGTCTGGTCTCCTTTTCTCCTTACAAAAATAAAAACTCTATGAAAGAAGGAACAATTCTTGGCACACAGTAGATACTCAACAAATACTTATGGGAAAATTGAATCAATAAGCTCCTAGTCTACTTTTAATTTACCAACTCTAATGTGTATTTGGCGGTCATGGAGATCCTCAAACTACATAGTTAAAACCATTTCATTCCATCCTTTCCCCCATATATTGATGATTACTAGGCATTTGCAAAGTTAGAGCTCTCTTTGCAAGCAACACAATTCTCTTTGATTATGACAGTTGTTCCCTTTATGAAATTCCACATCTGTAGGATGCAAACTATTTGTCCTTATCACTTTCAACCTCCCTCTCTCTCTCTCCTCTTATTCACAGGGTCTGCCTGGCCTTATGGCACTGTCTCAAGAACCCAGCCTCCTAGTGCACTTCTCAGAGGCTCTGCCCAGGCCCAAGTCTTGCCTTTGCTCCTGGCTCCTGCTGGTGTCTCTACGTGGGATGGCCTCTCTTTCCCCTTGTCCAACTCAAGCTCTTTCTCTGGAGGCCTTCCCTTACTCCCCTAGCCCCAACGCGGTGCCTGCCTTCTGGTCCTCTTCTGTGCACTATGCACTAGTGTTAACACTTCAGCTAGGTTGAGTGGTGAGATCACATGGAAGTAACCCTTTGACTTGGAAACAGTTCAGTTTTGAGTCTCATATCTGCTTCTCCTTGGGCAGCTGTCTCCGAGCCTCAGTGGTGACCATTTGTACCTGGACAATGTGACAAGTCCATTTCAGGGTCACATATGGTTATGTAGGAAAAGAGTTTTGGAAGTGTTTCAGCCTACACAAAGGTCCCAGACATCATCATTACAGGCTTTTTGTGCATTACTCTGCATCTAGAACAGCGTGTTCCTTACTAAGAACTTCACATAAATCCCAGCTGATGGGCGGTGGCCAGTTATAAAGTACATTTTAACTATAGTCACAAAGTGAAACCCTACTCAATTGGCTTTGTTCCCTTTGGAGAGCTTCCGCATTTGGGCCATAGTGATCAAAGGGAGGAGGAGAAAAAGAAAGAAGCTGATGTTTTACAGAGCTGTGTGTTCAGTCTGTATAAACTACTTTGGACAATCACATTTCCTGATCCCTTCTGCAGGTCTGGAACCTTCACCCATTCATTCATTCATTTTGTCATTCACTAAACTTTATTGAGAACCTATTAGGACCTAGGCACTATGGATACAGAGATTAATAAGGCATCACAGCCAGGTTGAGGGAGCTGGCATGTGAACACAGGATGAGTGCCGTGATTAAGGTATGTCCAGGGAATGGAAGGGGCACCACGTGCAAAGCAAGGGGTTACCAATTATTCTCAGGATTGTTTGCATGGAGGGTAAGAGAATAGAGCAGGCATGTGACTGCACATGGAAGGGCAAGAAAAAAGTATCCAAATACAAATTGTAGTCCAAAATCGTGGTCTCAGTCACTTTAGGGCTGACACTGGCTGTGCATCACTGTGACATAAAGTAATTTATTTCATTTTTTAAATTTAATGGATACATTCCTTTTATACGTAGTTGTGAGGCACAGTATGAATATTTGGTGGATGTTTATAATGTGTAATGCTCAAATTAGAGTAGTTAGTGTTTCTATTTCCTCAAGCATGTGTTATTTCTCCTTTACCTTCTCTTAGTTCACTGCCTTGGGAAAAGAGGCCAAATCAGGGATCCTCACGTAAAAAGCCCTATATTTCCCTATTGCATTTTGCTCATGCTAGCCATCTGTGGGTAAGATTACTGCACAGGCAGAAATATTCAAACACAGAAAGAGCTGCTTGAGTCTCCTTCCACTTTTGGATGATTTCAACTTTGGATAGTTTGGGAAGCAGAGATTCTTAACAAAACTCATTTTCCTCTTTTTTTTTTCCCATTTTTTCATGTTTCCATAAATGTTGTATTTCAGAATTACAGAAAAGTTGCAAAGGTCATTCAGAGAAGAGTGAGGTTCAGCATAACCAATTGATGAACAAATATGTGATGAAATTTGAAAGAACTCACAGTGTGAAAATAAAGGATGCATTCAATACATTTTCTTGATGTGGCTGATTTTCAAATCTGGATTTTGTTGTCTCTAGGAGATATAAAGGACTACCAAATGATTTTAATTAATTTCAAACATGACAGATGTTCTATGCAGCAATGACTTTTTCTCTTAACCATAAATTTCTTTTAATATAAAGATTTATTTCTTTGAGAGGCAGAGTTATAGACAGAGAGAGGGAAAAAGAGTGAGAAGTCTTCTATCCACTGGTTCACTCCACCAAATGACCACAATGGCCAGATCTGGGCTGATCCAAGATCAGGAGTCCAGAGTTTCTTCTCAATCTCCCATGTGGGTGCGGGGGCCTAAGCACTTGGGCCATCTTCCACTGCTTTCCCAGGCCGTTAGCAGAGAGCTGGGTTGGAAGTGGAGCAGCTGGGACTTGAACTGGTGCCCATATGGGATGCCAGCACTGCAGATGGAGGCCTAACCCACTACACCACAGCACTGGCCCCAGTCGTAAGTTTCTTAACTAGAGCACATAGCTGTATCAACTAGATAGGGTTTTCTTTTAACATGCATATCCAAATCCTGTATCAGAGAATTTCATTTAGTATCAGTAAAAGAGTCCTGATATCTAAAGCATGTTCTTATATTTATGGTTTGGAAATAGATGCCTAGATTCCAGTAGTAGAACATCACTGACGCGGGTGCCGCGGCTCACCAGGCTAATCCTCCGCCTTGCAGGACCGGCACACCGGGTTCTAGTCCAGGTTGGGGCGCCGGATTCTGTCCCGGTTGCCCCTCTTCCAGGCCAGCTCTCTGCTGTGGTCAAGGAGTGCAGTGGAGGATGGCCCAAGTGCTTGAGCCCTGCACCCCATGGGAGACCAGGATAAGCACCTGGCTTCTGCCATCGGATCAGTGTGGTGTGCCGGCCGCAACAGCCATTGGAGGGTGAACCAACAGCAAAGGAAGACCTTTCTCTCTCTGTCTCTCTCTCTCACTGTCCACTCTGCCTGTAAAAAAAAAAAAAGAAAAAAAAAAAAAAAGAAAAAAAAAAAGAAAAAAAAAAGAAAAAAAAAAGAAAAAAAAAAAAGAACATCACTGCTGCAGTCCACAAGGACTACAATGTCCGTTAGAAGTAGAGAAATTAGAGTGCTTCTGTGTTAACATTTTGTTCCCAGTCTCAACCTGCTTTCACCTCAAATTTACTATGTCCAAAATGAAACTCAAGCATAGCACAATAAAGCAAGTAAGTTAAGTACAGGAAGGGCTTGGTTTAATGATTTTGTTTTACAAAGTTGTGTGGGATAACCTTTATAAGCCCATTTCCTCTTCTGTAGACCAGAGCCCATGCTTTTCATAGTACCTACACTTCACAGCCTCTCATTGTCTCGTGTATAACTCACCAGAGTTGTCTTCTCTCCTGCATCATGCTGTCACTTACTTCCAGCTTTTTACATTCTCAGAACAGGAGGCTACTTCCGGATCTTATGGCCTACAGTCTTGGAGGAAAAAAAAATCTCCAACTGGCTTGTAGACTTCCAGTCTCTGTTATAACTGAGCTCCTGCAGGGCCACCAGATTGAGCTGCCTAAAATAAAACTCTGTTCCGAACAAGGAGTCCCTGCCTGCTAGGTGTGTTTCCTTGGTTGTTTTATAAGTGCTTGGAGAGGAAGTTCAAGCTACCCATGCTCCTCTAGTGACTCTGGTACACTCATCCAGGGAGACAAACCACTTATGTGGCCTTTCAGCATGAACCATGTATTGGGGGAAATAATTGTTGAGATCACCTCTCTCCCTTGGGTGGGCCTATGCTGGAAGCAGCTGAAGCTACTGTCCTTCATGGGACAGAGTTGCACTGTCAACAGTCACTAAAGGCCTCTTCTCTCCTTTCTCAGAAGACAAAGATTGCAGGTCCCTTAGCCTGGCAGTTACAGATTTTCAGACACGTACGCAAACATGCCTTTCTCGTTTTGGCCTCAGTCCTGCAGTCATATTCTGTTTACCATTTTGCTACTGGAAATAATCTTCCTTCTCCTGAGTATGTCAAATCCTACCTCAAAATGGAAATTATCTACATGGGGGTTTCCTTTGTCACTGTGGTCCAAGGCCATTTTTTCCATCTGCTGTAGTATATTGGAGAAAATAATTATTTGTCATTAGGAAGCTCCTCTATTACTGTTCTCTCTGTTTTTAAAAAATCATTTATTTATTTTATTTTATTTGAAAGGCAGAATTATAGAGATGCAGAGGCAAAGTGAGAGAGAGAGAGAGAGAGAGGTCTCCCATCCACTGCTTCACTCTCCAAATGGCTGCAATAGCCAGAGCTGAGCTGATCCTAAGTCAGGAGCCAGGAGCTTCTTCTGGGTCTCCCATGTGGGTGCAGAGGCCCGAGGACTTGGGCCCTCCTCCACTGCTTTCCCAGGCCACAGCAGAGAGCTGGATTGGAGTGGAGCAGCTGGGTCTTGAACTGGTTCCCATATGGGATGCCAGCACTGCAGGCAGCAGCTTTATCCACTACGCCACAGCGCTGGCCCCTCCACATGATTTTCTTCCCAGTTAGACTACAAGATGGTGGAAGGGCTATGGAGGGATAGGGGGTTACTATGTCTTCCACTTCACTGTCTCTCTTTTTAAATTTTTTCTACATAGTCCTTTACTTTGTCCCTATATTTTCTAGTATATAATGATCATACAGGATTTTCTGAACATGAGAACCTAATTTAGATATGCCCTGTATTATATTACCAGCATTCACATCAGTTTCCATGACACTAGTGGTTTGTATTTTTTCAAGTTTATTCATTTACTCTTGATTGACAAATAAACATTGTATGTATTTGTCATTTACAACATGCTTTAAAATATGTGTAGATTATGGAGTGGCTACATTGAGCTAATTAGAATATGGGTTGCCTCACAGATTTGTCGCTTGTATTGTGGTGAGAACACTTAATTTCTTTTTTTTCAAAGATTTATTTATTTATTTGACTGATAGAGTTACAGACAGTGGGAGAGAGAGAGAGAGAGAAAGGTCTTCCTTCTGTTGGTTCACTCCCCTAATGGCCAATGGCTGGAGCTGCACCCATCTGAAGCCAGGAGCTCCCAGTCTCCCATGCAGGTGCAGGGGCCCAAGCACTTGGGCCATCCTCTACTGCTATCCCAGGCCATAGCAGAGAGCTGGACTGTAAGAGGAGCAACCGGGACTAGAACCGGCACCCATATGGGATGCTGGTGCTGCAGGCAGTGGATTAACCTAGTGTGCCACGGCGCCAGCCCCGAGAACACTTAATTTCTACTGTCAGTATTTGCAAGGATACAATATATTACTGTTAACTATAGGAGTCTCTACTCTTTTAAAGCACCCATTTAGACTGTTTTCATGCACACAATAAATGTTCTATTTCTTATTTATTTATTTTTTTTGACAGGCAGAGTGGACAGTCAGAGAGAGACAGGGAGAAAGGTCTTCCTTTACCGTTGGTTCACCCTCCAATGGCTGCTTCAGCTGGCGTGCTGTGGCCAGCACACCGCGCTGATCTGAAGCCAGGAGCCAGGTACTTCTCCTGGTCTCCCATGCAGGTGCAGGTCCCAAGGACTTGGACCATCCTCCACTGCACTCCCGGGCCACAGCAGAGAGCTGGACTGGAAGAGGGGCAATCGGGACAGACTCCGGCGCCCCGACTGTGACTAGAACCCGGTGTTCTGGCGCTGCAGGCAGAGGATTAGCCTATTGAGCCACGGCGCTGGCCTCTATCTCTTATTAAATGAAAAAAAAAAAAAGATCATTCAGAGAGTTCCCATGTCGCCCTGCCCAGTGTTCCCTGTCTGTGAACATCTCACAGTATGTGGAACATCTAGCACACCTGAGAAATTAGTGTTGGGGACTGGCAATGTGGTGCAATGAGTTGAATCTCAGCTTGTGACAGCAGCATCCCCATACTGGAGCACTGGTTCCAGTCCACCTGCTGTGATTCTGATCCAGCTCCCTGCTAGTGCTTCTGGGAAAGCTGTAGAAGATGGCCCTCATGCTTGGGCCCCTAACATACATGTGGGAGACTTGGATGGATTCCAGGCTCCTGGCCCTGGCCTGGCACAGCTCTGGCAGTTGTGACCATTTGGGGAGTGAATCAGTGTGTAAGATTTTTCTCTTTCCTTTTCTCTGTCACTCTATCTTCCAGATGAAATAAATCTTTAAAGAAATCAGTGTTGATAAATTTTTATTAAAGATTTATTTATTTGAAAGACAAAGTGACAGAGAAAGGGGAAGATTGAGAGAGATTCCATCTGCTGGTTTACTCCTCAAATGGCCACAACTGCCGGGAATGGACCAGGCTGAAGTAAGGAGCCAGGAGCCAGGAGCTTTATCCGGGTCTCCCACATGAATGCAGGGGCCCAAGCACTTGGGCCATCCTCTGCGGCTTTCCCAGGCCCATTAGTAGGGAGCTTGATTGGAACTGGCACCCATATGGGATGCTGATGGCGTTGCACTGCTATGCCACCAAAACTATGCCACCGGTATGTTTAACTAAACTCCACACTTTATTTGAATTTCACTATGTTTCCACTAATATCCTTTTCTGTTTCAGATCCTCCCCGGGATCCCACATCACATTTAATTGTCCTGTCTCCTTAAGGTCCTTTGGCTGTGACAGTTTCTTAGATTTTCTTTGTTCTTGATGGCCTTGAGAACTTTGCAGAGTGCTGGTCACAGATTCTGTGGGATGCCCCTCAGGTCAGGTTAGTTTGATGTTTTTCTCATAGGTAGACTGGGACTGTGGGCTTTGGCAAGGCAGAGTGCCTCCTCCCCACAACCTATCAGGGGTACATACTGTCACTGTGACCCATCGCTGATGATGTCAATGTTGGTGACCTGCCCCAGGAGGGCCCTGCTCTTCACCCTGTCGAATTGCTCTCCACTGTGCACGCTCTTCTCCTGTAAAAGTCAGTCATTAAGTACAGCCCCTTCTCCAAGTGGGGAGGCAGACTAAGCTCCACATCCTGGAGAGGGAGAAGCTACAGAAGTTAGGTGGACTTCTGTAAGGAAGCTCCCCGCCTGCCCACTACTCCCTACACCACACTTATTGATCATTTACTTACATCAGTGTGGACCACGGCTATTTGTTTTATACTTCTGTTATAATATAACAATATAATATAATCATATTGTTTAGTTTGTTTCTCTAGTCATTCCTGCTTTGGCCCCTGAGAGTATTCCGGGTTGGCTCCTCTGTGTTTTTGGCTTCCCCTGCCCTTTTGCTTTTCAACACTTCTTCCTTCCTTTTTTTTTTTTTTTAAGGTTTATTTATTTACTTGAGAGGCAGAGTTACAGAGAGAGGGGTCTTCCATCCACTGGTTCACTCCCAAAATGGATCTAACAGCCAGAGCTGGGCTGATGTGAAGCCAGGAGCTTCTTCTGGGTCTCCCATGTGTGTGCAGGGGTCAAAGCACTTGGGCCATCTTCCACTGCTTTTCCATGCCATCAGCAGGGAGCTAGATCAGAAGTGGAGCAGCCGAGACTTGAACCAGTGCCCATTTGGGATGCCAGCACTGCAGGCAGCAACTTTACCCACTATGTCACAACGCTGGCCCAGTGTGGCACTGTTCTTACCTAAGGCATTCCAAGGGTTTTGGAAGCAGGAATATTTCTAATTATATCACAGTATCACACCATTCCTAGAATCAGCCATTTCCTCAAGAAACCCTGGTTGCTTTTATTGAAGAATGGCCTTAGAAACCAAGATCTAGGTACTAGGTGTACTCAGCACTCCTGTGGTGTCATTGCTCTTAGCTCTTTCCACAGATAGAGCTAACAACTCTAAGTACATGTGTGTGTGTAAAAACCCATGCATTCTCAGGTATGTACACTTCTGTGTCTATTTGTATCTACAGTGAGCTAAATGTGTTTTAGTTGAAGTCTATAACTCTAACCCATCACCATAGAAACACATTCCAGTTTTCCCTCTTTGCTTCTTGGTAACTTTCTCCCTTAACAGTGAGTAGCCTGGATCCAACCATTCACCACTCAATCCTATCTTGCAGGGAACTTTTTCCTCTCCCCTCCCCTCCCTCCCCTCCCCTCCCCTCCCCTCCCCGCCCCTCCCCTCCCCTCCCCTCCTTGCCCATGCCCTGGCATGGGCTGCGAGGTTTTCAGTGGCTGCTGTAGCACAGTAATGCCAGCTGGGGGCACTGAGGACAGACGTCTCTTCACAGTCCTGGAGGCTGGAAGTCTGGAGTCAAGGTGTCAGCAGGTTCTGGTGGCTCACTGGTAGAAGCTGTGCCTTGCTTCTGGTGGGTTCTGGGAATCCTGGGTGTTCCCTGGGCCATGGCAGTGTAAGGTCCATCTCTGCCTCCCTTTTCACATGGCCTTCCTCTTTGTATTTCTTCTTCTCTTCTCATAAGGGTGCTAGTAACATATTTTGGGCTCACTCTAATTTAGTAGGACTTCCTGTTAACGAATTACATCTACAAAGATCCCATCTCCAACTGGAGATCTAGTTGAACAGAAGTTTTAGGGGATGCTGTCCAACCCCAAACAGGCTGCCTCAATTAGAAGGAGAGAGCACTTTAAAAAAAATCTGCCAGTGGCCTTGTCTGCTACCCAAGCTGTGTCTTCTGCTTTTTTCTGATTTGAACAAAGGCACTATGTGGGCTATCAGGGGCCTGGGTATTTGCTGTGGAAGTTGTCAGCTGTGCAAGATCCATTAGCTTACAGGTCTCCTGAAGCAGGGCCCTGCCCCTGTGCCTAAAGAGGAACTGCCAGAGCTCCTACTCACAGACTCAAGTTATCAGACATGTTTGTTGCAATGACAGTAAAGAATTATGACAAGAAAACCAGAGAGGCTCCCTTTGTTTTTTTTACATACTTGTTTTTTTAAATTTATTTTTTAAGGAATACAAATTTCATAAGTACAACTTTAGGATTATAGTCATTCTTCCCACCATACCCACCACTCCCACCCCTCCTCCTCCTCCATCTCTTATTCCCAGTCCCATTCTCCATTAAGATTAGTTTTCAGTTAACTTTGTACTCAGAAGACAACTCCATACTAAGTAAAGATTTCAATAATTTGCATGCGCACACACACATACACACACACAAAACTGAGAACTAGTTTTACAGTTAGCTCTCATACTACAACTCATTGAGGACAGAGATCCTGCATGGAGAGTTAGTGCACAGGAACTCCTCTTGTTAATTTAACAATTAACACTCTTATGATGTCAGTGACCACTTACTCTTTGGAAGCCCTTTGAGTCCACAAATTCTGTCAGTATTTGGACAAGGTCATAAGCAAAGTGGAATTTCTCTCCTTCTCTTAGAGAAAAGTACATCCTTCTTTCTGTTTCTTTCCACTTCTTTCTACTGGGGTGTCACCCACCGAGATCCTTCATGTAGAACATTTTATGCCACAGTATCTTGGCTTTCCATGTCTGAAATGCTCTCATGGGCTTTTCAGCCAGGCAGGGAGCCTTAAGGGCTGATTCTGAGGTCAGAGTGTTACTTAAAGCGATTGTCATTCTATGAGTCTGCTGTGTGGACTGCTTCCCATCAGAGAGGCTCTCTTGATTTCAGCTATCACAGCAAAACTTTTTGTCTACAACTTAGGTGAGTAGTCCCCAATCCATTTCATCTCATGATTCTCTGGTTCTCTGATAGTTTGGAAAAGTCTTTTGGATTCTCACAGGTTAAGTGTGGCAGGTTCTGCCTCTTCACTGTGAGTTATGCATTATTTCCCAGTGTGCCCTGCAAAATGCGTATCGGGAGAAAAGTGTTTTGTCGTCCTTTAAGACTGCAGAATTGTGTGTTTGGTATTTCTTTCCTGGAGATTAGCAATGCGTACTGGCTTTGTGAATGTTCTGGCAAGTCCTAAAGTAGAGAAACCCATTAAACTGTGCTTCAATTCAGTATATATCCTTTTCCTTTTTTAATCCCACCAATTTTTAAAAAGATTTATTTATTTGAAAGGTAGAGTTACAAAGAGAGGGAAAGGAGAGAAAAATAGAGAGAATGAACATGTGCTTCCATCCTCTGGTTCACTCTCCAAATGGCTGCAACAGCCAGGGTAGGGCCAGGCTGAAGCCAGGAACTTCTTCTGATCTCCCATATGGGTACAGGGACCCAAGGATTTGGGCCATCTTCCACTGCTTTCCTGTACCCATTAGCAGGGAGCTGGATTGGAAGTGGAGCAGCTGGGACACGAACCTACACCAATATGGGATGTGTCTTAACCTGCTAAGCCATAATGCTGGCTCAAAGCCCCTTTTAAAAAAATTACTTATGTTGAGAGGGAGAAAGGGAGTGAGTGCTCCCATCTCCTTGTATTAGCTGGCTCATTCCTCAAATTCCTGGATGCCAAAAGCTCAATTCAGGTTTCCTATGTGGGTTGCAGGGATCCAATCACTCGATAGCTGCCTCCCAAGGTATGCATCAGCAGGAAATTTGAATCAGAAATGAGCTGGTATTCAAACTCAGGCTTTCCAATATGGGATGCAGGTGTCCCAGTCAGCTTCTTAACTGCTGCATCAAATGCTTGCTTCCATGCCCCTCACCCTTTGGGTAATTAACATCTATTACATTCCATGGAACTCACGTCTAAGCTGCAAACTTAGAACTGCTGGAGAGTGGTCACAATATAAATGTTGAGATCAGGCTCAGGTTCAAAATTTAGATTCATTAACTTTGGGCAAGTGCCTGAGTCTCTCTGAGCTGAGGTTCCTCATTTGGTAGATGACATTACATTGCTACTTGCTTCAAAGGATTAATTGGAATAGTGATTCAGGGTGGGCATTTGGCCTCATGGTTAAGACACACTGGTTAGGATGCCCAGAGTAGTTGACTTGAGTCTCAGCTCCTGCTCCTGGTTCCAGCTTCCTGCCTATGCAGACTTGGGTGGCAGGAGGTGATGGCTCAAGTTATGTTGCTCATTTGGGGGACTTGGATTGAGTTCCATAGTCCTGGCTTTGGCTGGCCTCACGCTGACCATTGAGGGCATTTGAGGAGTGAACGAGCAGATTGGAGTCTCCGTCTCTCAAGTTAAATTAAAAGAAATACAACTTAGTATCTGTTATCTGAAAACATGAATTCTGAAAACTCAAAATCTTTGAGCATCAACGTGATGTTATACGTGGAAAATTACATACCTGACTTCATGTGATAAGTCACAGTGATAACGCAGGTTCATTAAAAGTAGTGGAGAAGGTTACCTTTGGGATGGGGCTTAGTTTAGGGGTTAAGATTCTGTTTAGAACACCCATATTCCATATAGGAGTACCTGGGCTCAAGCTTGGCTCCCAGTTCCAGCTTTCTGCTAATGCACATCCTGGGAGACAACAGGTGATGGTTTAAGTTCTTGTGTCTGTTACCGATGTGGGAGAGCAATACTGAGTTCCAGACTTCTGGCTTTAGTTTGGCTTGGCCGTTGTGGACATTTTGAGAGTAAACCAGTAGATGGGAGTTCTGTCTATATGTCTCTGTCTCTGCTGTTAAGACTGATAAAATTTTTTTAGAAGATTACCTTCAGTCTATGTGTATAAGCAACAAATGAATTCTGTGTTTAGATTTGGATCCTATTCCCAAGATAGCTCATTTGTTTATGCAAGTATTCCAAAATCTGAAAAAAATCCTGAAGTTGGAAATACTTCTGGTCTCAAGTATTCAGATAAGGAACACTCAACCTGGAATATAAAGTGCTTAGCCCAGAGCCTTGGACAGTAACAACTTGATAAATGTGACTTATTATTTTATAATTATATAGCTTTATGGCTTCTTATGTCATTCTTAGGAATCATTTGGGAAATGATTGATTTGATTCTAATGAAGAAAATGAAGTTTTAAACATTGCTGACCTTTATAAAAATTTACTGTGAAGAGAAAGTTGGGTTTTTTTGGGGCTGATGTTGTGGTGCAGCTGATTAAGCTGCCAGCTGCGCTGCTGGCATCTAACATGAGTACTAGTTCAAGTCCTGCTGCTCTGTTTTGGATCTGGCTTCCTGTTAATGAGCCTGGGAAAGCGGTGGAGTATGGCCTGAGTGCTTGGACCCCTTCACCTATGTGGGAGACCCAGATGGAGTTCCAGATTCTTGGCTTCCTCCTAGTCCAGCCCTGGCTGTTTTGGCCATGTGGGAAATAAACTGGTGGATGGAAGATCTGTCTCTCTCTGTAACTCTTCAAGTAAATAATTAAATTTTTTTTTCTTTAAAGAAAGTTGGGTTTTCCTCTGTTTCTAAAAATTCTGGGGATTGATTTCATCCCCAGATGAAATAGAAGTGGAGCAAGTCAAGGAGAAGTGGTGAGAACACCTCTGGGTTCCAGAAGCACTGGCCTGTCCTTTTCATCTGCATGGACCACAGAAGCCATCAGAGTCTGCTCACTGCTTGGTTAAGGCAAAGCACAGCCTTCAGACTGGCAGTCCCCAAGAGGATGGAGAACAAGACCATGCTACAGAGGGTGATCCTGGCAGGTGGCCCCAGTGGGCTGATTGAGTAAGTAGTTGTCTCTGCTAGGTTGTCATACTTTATTGTAACAGAGACTGTGAAGGGAGGGAGCTGCTATTATTCGAAAGCATCTGATAGGCACTAGGTTAAAAATGTTAATTATTTAGTTTATTTTTTTTGGTTAACATGTAATACTTGCACTTTTTTTATGGGACACATGCTATATATATATATATATACACACACACACACACACACACACACACACACAATGTTAACCGATCAAACCAAGGAACTGGCCATTCCATTTGTTTATCTTTGTGTTTAGAACCTGCAAGTGCATCTCTTCTGGTACATGATACATTGTTGTGAGCTATAGTTGGCCCACTGTGCTGTGGAACACTAGAAGTGCTTACTTCCCACTGTGTTAACATGGTTGCTGTTATCCAACCTCTCTCTACCTTCCTCTTGCCCTTCTCAACCCCTTGAATCACTATTCTAAATTGAGCTCAACTCTCTTTTCAACTTCCACATATGAGAGGAAACAAATGGTGTTTGTTTTTCTTTCTTTTTAATAAAGGAGCTTTTTGGGTAAGTTTATTTATTTATTTTTAAAAAGATTTATTTATTTGAGTTAGAGAGAGAAAAACAGACAGACACACACACACACACACACACACACACACACACAGAAGAGAGAGAGAGAGAGAGAGAGAGAGAGAGAGATCTTCCATCTGCTGGTTCATTCCCCAAATGGCCACAACAGCCGGAGCTGTGCTGATCTGAAGCCAGAATCCAGGAGCATCTTCCTGGTCTTCCATGTGAGCGGCAGGGCCCAAGGACTTGAAGTAATTGGGCCATTTGCTGCTGCTTTCCCAGGCACATTCCCAGGGAACTGGATTGGAAGTAGAACAGCTGGAACCAGCCCACATATTGGATTCTGGCACTGCAGGGGGTGGCTTTACCTGCTGTAGTGCTGGCCCCTGTTTACTTGTTTTTAAATGTCCATTACAGGGTACTTTGTAAGGAAAGGAAGCTAATTCAGTTCAGTTTTGGATATTTTTTTCATAATTCTTTTTTAAAGATTTATTTTATTTATTTAAAAGGCAGAGTTACAGACAGTGAGTGAGAGAGCAAGAGCGAGAGCGAGGGAGAGAGAGAGAGATGTCTTCCATTCACTGATTCACTCCCCAAATGGCCACAATGGCTGGGGCTGGACCAGGCCAAAGCCAGGAGCTTTTTCTAGGTCTCTCAAGAGGGTGCAGTGGCCCAAGCACATGGGCCATCTTCTGCTGCTTTCCCAGGTACATTAGCATGGAGCTGGATTGGAAGTGGAGCAGCTGGGACATGAACTGATGTCCATATGGGATGCTGGCATCACAGGAAGTAGCTTCAGCTGCTACAGCACAATGCCAGCCACCGTAAATTTATTTTTATTCATTTGAAAGACAGAGTGACATACACACACATAGACACACAGAGACACACACACAGAGACACATAGTGAACAAGTGAGAGAAGTATCTTCCATCCATTAATTCACTCCCCAAATGCCTCAAAATCTGTAGCTGAGCCAGGCCAAGTCAGGGGCCAGGAAACTTCATCTGTGTCCCCCATGTAGGTGACAAGACCCAAGTAATTGAGCCATCATTTGCTGCCTCTAGGGAATGCATTAGCTAAAAGCTGGAATCCAAGTAGAGGCAGGAGTCAATCCTCAGCACCCCCATGTGGGATTTTGGGGTCCCTGACAATAACTTGACCTGCTGCACTATAGCATCTTCCTTTCATTTATCTCTCTGTATACAGATCATTTAATTTAACATAATGATCTCTAGTTCTATTCATTTTGCTGCAAATGTCAGAATTTCATTCTTTTTTAAGGACTGAATAATATCCCGTTAAATATATTATATATATACACACACACCCCATATTTTCTTTATACATTCCCCCATCAATGGATACTTAGACTGATTTCATATCTTGGTTGTTGTGAGTTGTGCTGAAATGAACATGGGAGAGGACACTGGTTTAATACAGGCATTCATGGAGCTTCAGGGTCTTTCTTGCTCTCATCTTCATAGAGGGAGCAGATTTACTATGTGCCCATTGGTTGGGAGGGTTGAGTGGAAGACCATCTTTTCTGTAAGAGCACAACCTCCTAGCAATGCATTGTGGATCCAGACATCTCCACACAAGATGGCATAGAAGGAAGTGGGAAATCAGGTGATTCAGAATTTTGTCAGCCATGAGGAGCTCAGAGGCAGCAAGGGGGTGGTGAAGAGTAAGGACTCCAATACACACCTGGGTCCCAGTGCCAGCTCTAGACAAGTTTCCTAAATGTTTCTGTATTGCAAATACCCATCAGCAATGGAGTGGTTGTGAACATCAGGTAAGATCATCACCAGCACAGTGCCTGCCGTGAGGGGGAACATAATTTAGTTAAATCCTTATGATATGCAGTAGAGATCTGAGAGGCTTAGAACGGTGGGAGAAGTCTTCATGGAGAAAGCTGGAGCCAGCTGGCCCTGAAGCAGGCCAGCAGCAGAGATATAGCACATAGACAGAAACCCTGAGGGAGATTTGGAGTCAGAGTGCACTAGTTGGATGGAGAGCAAATGGGATAGGTTTTCAGGACGTATTACGTAGGACTATATATTAATTTATATCTCTGTGTCCACTTTCTTGTGTATCTCTTTCTTTATCTACTGAGTTCTCTGTGAGATTTTAAGTTCCTTGAATGTAAAGATTTCTCAGCCTCAGAAATGGGGTCGGAGTACTTGTTGGAGGGCTCTTGTAGGAGTTAAGGCAAAGGGTGATGGACATTTAGAACAGGGTAGTGATGGAGCAATGCTTGGATTCAAGATATACTGTCTAGAGAAAATCAGTAGGAGCTAGTGGTGGCTGAACACAGGAGCTGAGAAGAAAGAGCAATCAAAGATGATTTATGGGTTTTAGATGTCATGTAATACATGAAGACAATTGAAGGAGGAGCTACAAGGGGGAAATGCTATGACGCATTCAAGCAGAAATTTGTTATGTGTGCCAGGAATGCAGAAAAAATACCTAGCTAGAGATATATGTCTTGGGAGTATGTATTCACGTCTGAAGATGGGTGGTTCTGAAAGCATGGGGATGATGAGATCCGCTGGGGAGAGAGCAGAAGAGAAGGCTCTTTCTCAACCACTTGCTGTTGAGTCTCTTCTGTATACCTTTAGGGAAGTAAATGTGTATCATAGAGCCCATCCACTTTAGGATATTTCTGCAACTCCAGATATGGTAGTTAAGTCTCCCCAGTACAATTGTGAGCTTCCTGCAAATAGGCAAGTTGTCTCATCTTGCTTGTCCCTCCCCTCCCATGGCACCTAGCCATGCTGAACATGCCATTGGTACATACTCACCCAAGCCTAATAATTGGAGCTAATGAAGTCAAGGTATTAAGTTTAATACCTTGGGGACTGCTTAATTCATGGACCACACAGAACTCCTTGACTTGCCCAATCATCTCTCATAGATTGCTGATGTGGGGACATCTGGGAAGAAAAGAGCAAGACACTAGGTATGAGTGGAAGTATCTGGCCCCCTTAATGGACAGCCAATACTAAGAGCAAACAGGCTGCGTGGTCACCAGCTGTGTGTTCTTTAGAGGGCAGAAAGTGACCTAAGACCGTGACTGCCACTCACTCCAGTGAGAGAACGACCACAGTACATAGCCCCCATGGAGCCCTGGATGGCCGCAAGCACAGGGAAGGCATCTGAAACACAGCCTGCAATTCAGCGCAGCCAGGAAGGTGATGAGAGCTCAGCTTTTGAAAGACGCATTTCCTGAAAGCTGAGGGGGTTCCACATTTCCACTTGTAGATGTCCAACCAGGTATTGTATTTGCTTTGCTTCCACATGCATCAGAAAATGGACCACTAGAGCTGAGCAACTCTTTGCCCAGCTGCCCAGTTGCAATTATACAGACTGAAATCACCAGCTACAAAATTGTGACTAGGAACTGAGACTTATTCACTGTGGAACTCCCAGTACCCACACACTGCCCAGCACATTGGAGAGTCTTTTAAAAAGTTCATGAAAAAATGCAATTAGAAGATAAGCCTGTTTTGATATAAAAAATTAGAATCCATATGTAAGGTCTCCAAAAAGTTCACAGAAATGCATATTATAAATAAACTATGCATGGATTTCAAAACAAACTTTTAAAATCAAAATAAATTTACTGTTTAGTTCTATTTTCCCACAGACATTCTAAAGTGCCCTCAGAGAAGTAGGTGTGCTGCTACTATCCTTGCCTACACTCAGGACAGACATCAGTAATTGATCTCAGCACTCCTGTCTCCAAGCCCGGACAAGGCCTCATAGTCCTTCTCAGATCAGAGTGACTGATCAATTGATGCTGGCCTCTGAGTGAAGCCCATTTGCCATCTTGCCTGCAGGTGTTCAATAAATGTTTGTTATATGATTGGGTGAGTCAAAGAATACTCATTTTCCTAATGCCTGAGTCAGTGACCAACACAGCACCTTGCATGGTGTACAGACTCCATAAATATTTGCTGACTGGATGGGTGAGTGCGTGTTACTACGCAGGTGCTACAAGAAGGCAAGGGACCCTTGCAGCAAATTAATGCCTTGCTGAGTTGGAGCCAAGAAGGACTCATTTGCTTTTATTCCTGACCCATCCACAATGCGTCTATGTGTCCGTCTTATCACAGGGAGGCACAGGGGAACTGAATGGAGAGCCTTAGAGAGGGCCACAGGAGACACAGGGCCCGAGGTCCAGGGGAGGGTGGTTCTGACTGGGAACTCCAAGAGTTAGGATGGGGCCATTGGAGCAGGAGGGTTTCTGGCTATTTGAGTTTTTGTTTTTGTTTTCCAGTTCTTAAGGGGAAGAAGGAGGTAGGAACTAGACTTTTAAGAACAGTGGACAGCTTGTGTGATCAGGGACATCGCATGTGGGAAACAGCTGCAGTGAGCCCCAGCCAGGCCACCCCACTTTTCCTGAGTGCTAACTGCATGTCAGATACCATGGAACACTCCAGGGTTCAATGGATAATAGAACGTGGTCCTAGCCCTGAAGAAAGGAGCTTTTCAGTCCCCCTGGAGTTGGGCAAATAATCCTGCACATGGTTTCCATCTGTAAAGTGCAGCTACAGGACCAGTGTTGTGGTGTAGTGGGTGAAGCTGCTGCCCATGACACAATCATCCCATATGGGCATGGATTCTTGTCTCAGCTGCTCTGCTTCCAGTCATGCTCCCTAGTAATGGTCTGGGAAAGGCAGTGGAAGGTGGCCCAAGTTGTTTGGGCTCTGGTCAATCTCGTGGGAGACCCAGATGAAGCTCCTGGCTTCAGCGTGGCCCCATGCTGGCTGTTGCAAACCAGTGTATGGCAGATCTCTCTCTCTCTCTGTTTCTCTCTCTCTTTAACTCTGACTTTCCACTAAATCTTTCTTCTTTTTTCTTTTAAAGTACAACTCCATGAATTTGGGCAATCACTCAACCTCTCTGGGATTTTCTTTTCTTGCTTGTCAAAATGGGGATAAATTTGTGATGTTTGTGGTGATGGTAGCACAGGTTATTCTAGTCGGGCTGTGTGGCAGAGAGCAAGGGTGTCATAGGCCGTGGGCCAGGTACAAGAAATAACTACACAGTGGATAGACTTGTGTTAATGAGCTTTCATGTTTTTTTTTTTTTTTTTTTTTTTCCCCAGGGCCAGTGTGGAGAGCTCCTCCGAGGGTGCACTGAGATGCAGTCTCCCACGTCCCTTCTTGAATGCTGTTCTGTGATGTGTCACTCTCTTGGCTCTCGGGAAATAAGAAAGCCATGGGATGGGAGGGTTCTAGACCTCTCCACGGGCAGGCAGACAGAAACACAAGTACACAACACCGTCTCAGCAGACTGGCCTCCCAGTGCCCATGGGCTTTGTGTCCACTGCCAGGGCTGCCCTCAGCTCTTCTTTCTGGTCTCGTTTTCCTCAACATCTCATGCAGTGGTGCCCATGTCTGTGGGCTGGAGCCCTGCTCATACCCCTGTGCTGTGAAAGGAAGGTGTTAGAAGGGCTAGGAATTGCTCAAGTGCACAGCCTAGGAAGTCACTCCTTTTGGATTATGATTCTGTAGATCTCAAAGTACTGCCCACACCTCTGTGAACACAGTAGCCTCCTCCATCCACCTCTCCTCAACAGCGTGAGTGCTGGCAGCACCATCTGTGATGGTGAACGTGCTCTTTTAATGAATGGAGTGCTAGATTTTTAGTATTTTGAGCTCGTTGACACAAGTTTATCCACTGTGTAGTTATTTCTTGTACCTGGCCCACGGCCTATGACACCCTTGCTCTCTGCCACACAGTGTGACTAGGAGAAACCTATGCTACTATCACTAAAAACATCACAAAATGGTATTTTGAGCATGCCTCTTCCTATTTGAAAGTATCCAACCATTTTTTAAAAAGATTTATTTATTTATTTGAAAGAGTTACACAGAGAGAGGAGAGGCACAGAGAGAAGTTACACAGAGAGAAGGAGAGAGAGAGAGAGAAGAGAGAAAAAGAAGAGAGAGAGAGAGAGAGAAAGAGAGAGAGAGAGGGAGAGAGAGAAGGAGGGAGAGAGAGAGGGTGGGAGGGAAGGAGAGGTCTTCCATTGCTGGTTCACTCTCCAACTGGCTGCAATGGCCAGAGCTGCGCCGATCTGAAGCCAGGAGCTTCTTCTGGGTCTCCCATGTGGGTTCAGGGGCCCAAGGATTTGGGCCATCTTCCACTGCTTCCCCAAGCCGTAGCAGAGAGCTGGATCAGAAGTGGAGTAGCCAGGTCTCAAATCAGTGCCCATATGAGATGCCAGCACTGCAGGCAGCAGCTTTACCTGCTATACCACAGTGCCAGCCCCCTGAACTATCCTTTATGACCTGTAAATACAGCTCAGGTCCTAGATGTGGCACACAAGCCCTTCAGACCCTGTTGGCAGAGCCTCACTGTTCCTGTTTCATTGAGACCACCTGAGACATCAGCCTATGGGCTCCCAAGACGAGCCCAGGATTTTCCTTCCTCTTGGCCCTTGAATATGCCCTTCGCCTCTGCCATCAAGTGAACCTCCTGTTCACCCTCCCAGGGAGAGTTCAAATGTTGTTTCCTGCAGTAGAAGGGAAAATGCATCCAGCTGCCAAAGAGAGATTCATTTCCCAATCCCTGGAACGTGTGAATATAAGGAGGTCTTCAAAAAGTTCATGGAAAATGTGTGTTATGAAAACTTCTGCATGGAATTTGAAGGGGTTCTTTGGCACTAGAATAAACTTTTCCTTTCATTTCATTTCCCATAAACCTTTTGAGGTATCCCCATATTACCTCAATAGCATTGAGCTGTTGAGAGAAGATGCTTGTCTTGGATAATCTGGGCTCTAAATGCCATCACATGTATTCTTAGAGAGGGGCAAAAGAAGTTGTGAGAGGGAGCCAGCTCTGTGGCTGTGGCTCATTTGGTTAATCCTCTGCCTGCGGTGCCGGCATCCCATATGGGCGCCAGGTTCTAGTCCTGGTTGCCTCTCTTCCAGTCCAGCTCTCTGCTGTGGCCCGGGAAGGCAGTGGAGGGTGACCCAAGTGCTTGGGCCCTGCACCCGCCTGGGAGACCAGGAGGAAGCACCTGGCTCCTGGCTTTGGATTGGCCGCAGTGGCTATTTGTGGGGTGAACCAATGGAAGGAAGACCTCTCTCTCTCTCTCTCTCTCTCTCTCTCTCACTGTCTAACTCTATCTGTAAAAAAAAAAGTTGTGAGAGAAGGCAGACTCAGAATACCATGTAAAGGTGGAGGCAGAGATTAGCATGATGTGCCCAACCAGAGCTGGGAGGTGGGGAATAGATTTCACCCCTTGGATCTTCCTGAGAGATTGCAGCTCAGCTGACACCTTTATCTTGGACTTTGGACTTTCATTTTTAATATCATTTTCATCATAAAAATGTTGAATTGACACATAATTGTGCACATTATTTTGTGCATATATGTATATATTATTTTGTCTGTTTCATTCACAGCTCTGTTCCTGATGCCTAGAACCATGCTAGCACATACTGAGTGCTCAATAAATGTTTGTGGGATGAGCTGCTACTCAAGGATAAGAACCCAACTCTTCCCAGCATGGCATATGAGGACACTGGGGAATTTTATTCCAGTCTACATTTTAAAACCATTTCCTGATACCTTTTCAATAAGCATATCATGCTCCAGCAATACAAAGCTGCACTGTTGCCCCAAATATGCCTCAGTCTGTGATGCCCCTGTGCCTTTGAACAAGCTGCCTCCTCTGCCTGGAACACCCTCCTCCCCTCTGTGCTTGGCAAACTCCTACTAATTCCACATGATCCAGCTCAGATACCTTCTTCTCTGGTATGCCTCTGTTGGCTCCCAAAGGTAAAGTCATTGTTTCCTCTTCGGCAGCTCTCAGGCCTCCTTTGTAGTCAGTGAGACCCACCCCTTGGGCTGGGATTATTTGTGTGTCTGTGTCCCTTAGTCTGAAGGAGCACGGTGGCCATCTCTGCCAGGCCAGGTCTATTGCAGTCCCTCCATTCCTAATCAGGCCCTGTGTTGTCTTGAACCACACCACTAGCTATGCCTTAGCTGTTCCTCCTAATGTTCTTGCTGAGTCTACAAATAGTATTAATGGAAAGTAACCATTGCTTACATATGATAAGAAGTTGGGGCTCTGTTGCTCAATCTGTAGGATGCCCCATTCGATTTATGTTGTGCTTGGCCCAGATGTCCAGTTTTCATCACAGAAGCCTGCGAGGAGTGCTCAGTTGGCCTGTGGCTCCAGAAACAGAATTTTTGTTCTTGGCATTGGCTGGGATGAGACAACACCTTGCTGGTGTCATGAGCCTTTGAGAAATGACAGAAGCAGGCTCCCGGGAGCTCTCCCATGGAGGAGATGTGCTATTCTCCACACTACTACCATGACTGGGGAGGACTCATCCCCCTCCCTCACTGGCTGTCTACCTGGCTGGATGAGATAGGGAGGTGATGACTCACACAGCCCTTCTGAGCACCTCTATGTCCTGATGTGGCAAGCCATGATGTGGAACAGAGCCTCTGCTGGCATGAGCCTCACACATGCCTTCTTCTTCTTTTTTTAAAGATTTTTATTTATTTACCTGAGAGGTAGAGTTACAGACAGTGAGAGGGAGAGACAGAGAGAAAGGTCTTCCTTCCATTGGTTTACTCCCCAAATGGCTGCAATGACTGGAGCTGCACTGATCTGAAGCCAGGAGCCAGGTGTTTCTTCCGAGTCTCCCATGCGGGTGGAGGGGCCCAAGCACTTGGGCCATCTTCTACTGCTTTTCCAGGTCATAGCAGAGAGCTGGATCGGAAGAGGAGCAGCTGGGACTAGAACTGGTGCCTATATGGGATGCCAGCGCTACAGGCAGAGGATTAACCTACTGTGCCACAGTGCTGACCCCAACACATGTCTTCTTTCACTGTATCCTGTCTCACATGTGCACACATGTGCCAGGTAGGGGAGGAGTGGAGAGAAACAGGCTTTGGAGTCAGATGGACATTCAGTTACCACTTTTGCCCTGTAGCAGCTGTGTGGCCAAGGTCAAATGACATCATCTTCCTGGGCCTCTTTTCCACACCCATAAATTGGAGGTACATGATCCCTACCTCAAAAAGTTGCTGTGGGAAGCAAATGAAATAATATGTGTGTAAAGATTTAATACAATCTAACCCTTTATGCAAATGCCTGTTACAATTATTATTAAAGGGCAACAATCATGACTTCTGGTTTTATCCTGTATAGATCTTAAACAGTGTTAAACATGGAGCTGATGCTTAATGAGTGGTTGTGCTTGTTATTGTCTTATGAGTCCCTTGTGGCTTTTGAGATCTTGTCTGGGCCTTCCCACCTTAGCTCAACCTATTACCCTTTCTTCCTCATTCTGAGGAGATGAGTGCCACCCTGTGCCTCCAGTTCCTCACCTCCAATCACAATTCAGCCCTCTGCAGAGTCCCTAGCCACTCTTCAGGACTGCTCCAGCCAAGGGCATCTGACCGTGCATTGGAGTCCTCTCAGGTCCCAAATCATGTCTCCTCTGATGTAATTGACATTGGGATTACTCGCTGCTTCTAGAAACATCCTTGCTTCCCAGTTTTCTAACTTTCCTCCCCACTGCATTGTCATTGACTTTCTGCTCATTTCTTAATCTCCTTCATGGGGTTCTATGACTCTAGAAACTTCTCATTGCTTTTTTGTGCTCACAGGAGTTTTGACCTAAGTTCCTTTCTCCTCTCTCTTGCTATCCCAGATACACCAACCCTCTTGGGGCTAACACTGATTCTCAGTCTCGTCTCTGGTTTTCCTGTACCAGCTCAGCCATTCACTGATCCCTCACTGTGGTTGTGGAAAATGGCAAAACAGAGCCCTCCATCCTCTCTTCAGGTTTGCCTCCAGGTCTCTGACCCAGGGGCCTGGTCCAGGATGCTGGGACCAAACCAGAGTACTCCCCTGTTCCATGCCTCATAGTCTTTGAGTTGTGCCAACTTGATCTTTTTATGTTGCTTGAATGCCCCTTGCCCTGTGACTTCACATTCATTGTCTTGGGATACTTTAGTTGGGCTCATGTAATGGCATAGAATGGACACACTCAAGAGTGAACAGAAACAGCGGGAAAAAAGGAAGAAAAGAGAAAAGAAGGGAGAAACTAAGAGCAAAAGAAGGGAAAAAGGAAGAGAGAAGGAAGAGAAAAAAGGGAGACTTCTTGGCTTGTTGGTTCGTCTAACTTCATGACTCAGTTTGCTCCTGTTTACATTATTCTTGTTTGGGAAAGCTGGGGATGTTTTGCTGGGAAGCTGGAGTGTGAGCTGGTCAAGCTCGCTGGATTCAAGGAAATTGCAGAGTCTGGTTCATGACTGAGCCAGGCTCACTCGCCTGTCCTCTGGGCCATGGAATGTTTTTTCTGGGTCACTCTCTTCAATAAATAGTCTGGGGTTCTGGTGTTAGGAAGCAGCTTGACTGCTTTCCATAGCCTCTGTGTCTGCTTATTTATATAGTGAGAAAAGTTGTGTGGTGGTTCCTATAGAGTCTCTAGATGCAGAGAGTGAGGCTTAGGGGGCAGTGGAGCTGAGAAATGTAAACCTCTCCTTCGGAAGTAAACAGGGTGAGCAAGAGGCAGGAGATGGTGCTTGGCAATGTCTGCAGAGAGGAAGGGGTGGAACAGGTACTCTGAACCAGGAAAGAGGACAGCTGCGTGCTCACTGGCTGCCAGCTAAGTGCCAGATGCTCTGCATATGTCATCTCACTCAGTGTTCCCCACTTGCTTGTGACATGGTGTGATTCTTTTTGCACAGAAGCTCAGGGAGATCACACAGCAGACCAGAGGCAGATTCATGATGTGAGCAGGGTCTGTTAGATTCCTAGGTCTGTGCTGCCTTTGGGCTGAGACAGACGACGCTTGCTGAGGTATTGCTGATTTATATGTTCTCATGCACAGCACAAGAAGTCTGAGCCTAGGCCATAAGGGAGGGCAGATGGTCAATGGATGCACCTTGCTGCATCACTCTCTCTATGATGTGTACAGAAGAAATCAGAAGGGAGGGTTCCTTATGCTCTGTCCTTTCACCCATTCAAGCACTCAGTGCCTGGCATTTGGGATTTTCATCAACAAATTTATTTTTCATAAGAGAAAGCTAGATATCTAGGAGAGGAGGAGTCAAATGAAAACAAAGATGGAATGGACACCTTCAATGGTGACCTCAGGGGGCAGCAAACCATAGCTTGTGGACCCAATCTGTCTGGTATCCTATTTTTATAAATAAAGTTTTGTTGCAAAACAATCACATCTGTCGACTTACATATTATCAATGGCTGCTCTTGCCTTACCATAGGAGATTGAGTTGTTGAATCAGAATACTGTGTGATTCATAAAGCTGGAAATACTTTTGTCCTGCCTTTACGATAGAAGTTTACCAATCCCATAATTTAACAAAAGAAATCCTTTTTAAAAAATTCATTTATTTACAGGTAAGAATTGGAGAGAAGGAGAGACAGAGCAAGAGAGTGAGAGTGAGAATGAGAGCAAGAGTGAAAGAGAGAGAGAGAGGAGGAGGGAGTAAGGGAGGGAGAGATCTTCCATCTGTTGGTTCACTCCCCAAAGAGCTGCAACAACCAGAGCTGGGCTAGACTGAAGCCAGGAAACAGGATCTTTATCCCAGTCTCCCATATGAGTGCAGAGGTCCCAGCACCTGGGCCATCTTCCACTACTTCCCAGGAGCACATTGGATCGGAAATGGAATAGCCAGGTCTCGAACTAGTGTCCATATGGGTTGCTGGCGCTATAGACTGTGGATTAACTCACTACTCCACAGTGCTGGCCCCACATAAGAAGCCCTTGGGGCTGGCGCCATGGCTCACTTGGTTAATCCTCTGCCTGCGGCTCTGGCATCCCATATGGGCGCCGGGTTCTTGTCCCAGTTGCTCCTCTTCCAGTTCAGCTCTTTGCTGTGGCCTGGGAGAGCAGTGGAGGATGGCCCAGGTGCTTGGGCCCCTGTACCCACGTGGGAGACCAAGGAGAAGCACCTGGCTCCTGGCTTCGGATCAGCACAGCTCCAGCAGCAGTGGCCATTTGGGAGTGAATCAATGGAAGAAAGACCTCTCTCTCTCTCTCTCTCTCTCTCTCTCTCTCTCTCTCTCACTGTCTGTAACTCTACCTGAAGCCAGAATGGAGGCACCTGGAAAGAAGGCAAGAATTTACATCATGCTTTCTTCTCTACACTTGCTCCTTCTGAACTTCAATTAGATTGGATAAACTCAGTGGGGGGGGGGGCTTTAAGTTTGTGAAAAATGTGTATTATATAAAAACTATGCATGGATTTCAAAATTATTCACACCAAAATAAACTTATCTTTTAATTTCACTTTCCAAAGCCTTAGAAAAGTAAAAAAATTCTTTATTAATTTGAGATATAAGGAGACTGAGGATGGGAAAAGAGAGAAAATGAAGGAGAGAGAGAGATCATTCATGTGCTGGTTCACTCCCCAGATGCCTGCAACAGTTACTGCTCCAGAATTCCATCTGAGTCTCCCACATGAGTGGCTGGGATGCAACTACTTGAGCCATCATCTGCTGCCTCCCTGGGGGCACATTAGCAGGAAGCTGGATCAGAATTAGGGCTAGAACTCAAACCAAGTCACTCTACTATGAAATGTGGCAACCCAGGTGGTCATTTAACCATACTACACCAAACCCCTGTTCCTACTGAAATAGTTTTTGGATAATGTATAACACTTGAACATTTTTATGAGGTCCAGTGCAATATTTCAATGCACATATACAATGTGAACTGATTGTGTAAGATGATTAGCATTTCTATATATTTTTCATATGTTTAGAACCTACCAGTGCCTTCCATGAACTTTCTGAAGTTCCTTATAATTCATTTACTAAGTAAAAGCCACTGGAGAAGCACGAGATGCTGGTGCTCTGGTTCAGGGCCAGGACTTCTGGAACGTGCCTCCGATACCCCAGAGGCACTCCTGTTTGACGTTAGGTGACACTGTGCTAACACCCCTACTCTCCACCCACATTCACACTGACATTGTTAACTGGCTCATGAGTAGCTCTTGCTCACTCACTAGTTGGTCCTTCCATGAAGTAATTTGCAGAGCCAGGGACCTCTCTTCGGGAACAAAACAGAAACAACTTCAGCCCAGCTTGTTGCACTGAGATTTCAGTTATCCATGAGTAACTGTGTAGGCAGGACGATACTGATTGGGTTTTTTTTTTTTTTAAGATTTTGTTTATTTATTTGAGAGGTAGTGTTACAGTGAGAGGGAGAGACAGAGAGAGAGGTCTTCCTTCCGTTGGTTCACTCTCCAGATGGCCACAACGGCCAGAGCTGCGCTGATCTGAAGCCAGGAGTCAGGAGCTTCTTCTGGGTCTCCCAGATGGGTGCAGGGGCCCAAGGACTTGGGCCATCTTCTACTGCTTTCCCAGCCCATAGCAGAGAGCTGGACTGGAAGAGGGGCAGCTGGGACTAGAACCGGCACCCATATGGGATGCTGGCTCTGCAGGCGGAGGATTAACTTACTGCTCTGCTGCGCCAGCCCCCTGGGTTTGTTTCTATCTGATGTCCAGATTCAGAGCTGCAGACAGCTGAGGCCGGAGTGGGATGCTGCCCTGCTCCTTTAGATGTAGGAGGCTGATATAACGAGTACTCAAACATTATATTTCATTTTGTGTTTCTATGGGAGTGCAAACTGTTGAAATCTTTACTTAACGTATACTAAACTGATCTTCTGTTAAAAAAAAAAAAAAGAAGAAATTATCAATTCCCAACTTGACTCTCACTGGGATTAAACATGACAATAGGTCTGATCTGATTTCATCATCATTTAAAAAATCATCTATTATTTTTCACTTTATGTTTCTGTGTGGGAGCAAACTGTTGAAACCTTTACTTAATGTATGCTAAACTGATCTGTATATAAAGAGAATCGAAAATGAATCTTGATGTGATTGGAAGGGGAGAGGGAGTGGGAAAGGGGACGGTTGTGGGTGGGAGGCACGTTATGGGGGGGAAGCCATTGTAATCCATAAGCTGTACTTTGGAAATTTATATTCATTAAATAAAAGTTAAAAAAAAAAAAGATGTAGAAGGCTGAAATTGCCGCTTAACTTCCCTCTGTGATACCTGGCAGTGATGATGATGAACATTGAAACTGAATGGGAAATACCACTATATGATGTGCAGCCACCCACACAAGTTCTGCCATTTGCTCCAGGCACATGAGAGACGCTATCTCATTCAATGCTCAGACCACCCCTAGGAGGTATTAGCACCATGAGGAAACAGGCTTATGTGAAAGTACTTGGAAAAGTTCATGGAAGGTGGAACTAAGAGACATGTTTCTTTTAGTGCAAAAGAAAAATTGAAATTCATGCGGTTTTCCCCCCCACAATATGCATTTGCTGTGAAGATTTTAAAGACCCTTGTAACAGTTTTAATAAGCTCCGGGTTCCCCAGAAGTGTGGGTCTGCTCATTTCTACCCTCTGTGTCTCCCTGTTTAGGGCTGATGTTTAGGAACTGGGAGTGCTGATAATCCCGGGCTATGGAGCCTTCTTCTGGCCTGCGAAGGGGGCTCTTTCTCCATTCCCAGGGTTGAGCCAGGAAGGCAGCTGCAGGAAGGCTGCTGCTTGGTACCTCAATGTCACAGCCACGGCTGCAGTGAGTACAGTTGTACTCACTTCCTGGGAAGACTGCAGACCCTCCTAAGAGGAAAGGGAGGGTGAGTGGAGACTGAGCTGCGTTTGGAAAGGAGAACCAAGCAGCACCCAAGGTTGGGCCTCAGTTGAGCCATGGAGAGGTAGTCGCTCTTTGGTGTCATGGCAGAGAATGTTCTAGCTGAGAAAGAACCTTAGCATGCACTCCTTTCTTTCCCAGAAAACATTGTCCTGACAATTGAAATTACTTGTTCAAGGTTAAATATTTCGATAGTTGGAAATAACAAAAAATAGTAAAAGTCAGCTTCATGGGCCTTATCTCATTTGACCTCATCAATGCTTCAGTGACAAAGATGTCATTAATATATCCAGTTTTTATAAGAAGATTTATTAATTTATTTTGAAAGTCAGAGTCATGGTGGGGGTAGTGTTGGGGTGGGGATATACACACACACACACACACACACACACATATATATATATATAGAGAGAGAGAGAGAGAGAGAGAAAGAGAGAGATCCTCCTTCTACTGGCTTGCTCCCCAGATGGCTTCAACTTCAGTGCGGGGCCAGGCTGAAGCCAGGAGCTTCATCCCACTAGTGCCCAGGCCCAAATACTTGGGCCATCCACAGCTGCCCTTCCCATGCCATTAGCAGGAAACTGGATTGGAAGTAGAGCAACTGGAACATGAATCTGTGCCCACACAGAATGCTAGTGTCACCGGTGGTGACCCCATCCACTGTGCCACAATGCCGGGCCTGATATATCAATTTTTTTTATGCATCTGCTGAGACTCAGAGAGGCTAAGGAACTTGTCACAGGACACAGAGTGTTTTACAGGGCAGATTTCTTTAAAGTCTATTCATGTCCGTAGCTTTAGGCCTCAACTTGCTCAACAGGTGGGGCAATCAGAAACCTCTGTGTTCCTAAATCACACACTTCATTTTGCATAATCTGCTCCATGCTCTCTCCATATTCATATTTAAACTTGTCACTCAATTAGACCGTAACTTTTGTTTAGACAGTATGGTTGCACTGAGATTTCTAGACCAGCTGTGTAGCACCAGGCTGCAGCAACTTGTTTCCCATACCAAACCTGCCCTTCCATAGACAGAAACACACAGATGTACCCATCAACCCAGTACCTGGTCGGCAGTAGCTGTGCACGCAGGTGCACTGGGTTGCTTCTCCTGGATACGGTGCCCCAACCCAGACAGCCTGGTAGCAGCAGAGAGGGATGCAGGTTGGGTAGCAGTGTCAGGGAATCTGCCACTCAGCTGTCTTGGGGTTTCTTGGTGAGCTCTGGACCTTCCACCTTTCATAAGGCAAGAAGTGAACATCAGTTGCGAAAGTCCCTTACTGGGCAATACAAACATCAATGCATGGCGGTTGACTCTTTCTTGAAGGCCCCTTGGTGAGGAAGCCCCTTGTTTCTTTTTTTTTTTTAAGAAAACTTTTATTTAATGTAAATTTCAAAAGTACAACATTTGGATTATAGTGGTTTTTCCTCTCATAACCTCCCTCCCACTCGCAACCATCCCATCTTCTACTCCCTCTCCCATCCCATTCTTCATTAAGATTAATTTTTAATTATCTTTATATACAGAAGATCAACTTAGTATATACTAAGTAAAGATTTCCACAGATTGCACCCGTACAGACACACAAAGTATAGAGTACTGTTAGAGTAGTAGCTTTACCGTTAATTCGCATAGTACAACACATTAAGGACAGAGATCCTACATGGGGAGTAAGCGCACAGTGACTCCTTTTGTTGATTTAACAATTGACACTCTTATTTATGACATCAGCAATCACCGGAGGCTCTTGTCATGAGCTTCCAAGGATATGGAAGCCTCTTGAGTTTGCCAACTCCAACCTTATTTAGTCAAGGCTGTAATGAAAGTGGAAGTTCTCTCCTCCCTTCAGGGAATGGTACCTCCTTCTTTGATGGCCAATTCTTTCCATTGGGATCTCATTTCCACGGGGATCTCACTCACAGATATCTTTCATTTAGGTCATTATTTTGCCACAGTGTCTTGGCTTTCCATGCCTGAGAAACTCTCATGGGCTTTTTAGCTGGATCTGAACGCCTTAAGGGGTGATTCTGAGGCCGGAGTGCTGTTTAAGGCATTTGCCATTTATGAGTCTGCTGTGTATCCTGCTTCCCTTGTTGGATCGTTCTCTCCTTTTTAATTCTATCAATTAATATTAGCAGACACCAGTCTTATTTATGTGATCCCTTTGACACTTAATCCTATCTTTATTATCAATTATGAACTGAAACTGATCACTTTGACTAGTGAGATGGCATTGGTACATGCCTCCTTAATGGAATTGAATTGGAATCCCCTGGCACGTTTCTAGCTCTACCATTAGGGGTAAGTCCAAGTGAGCGGGTGCCAAACTGTACGTCTCCTCCCTCTCTTATTCCCACTTTTTCTTTTTTTTTTGACAAGCAGAGTTAGATAGAGACAGAGAGAAAGGCCTTCCTTCCATTGGCTCACCCCCGAAATGGCCACTGTGGCCAGCACTACACCGATCTGAAGCCAGGATCCAGGTGCTTTTCCTGGTCTCCCATGTGGGTGCAGGGCCCAATTACTTGGGCCATCCTCCACTGCCATCCCGGGCCACAACAGAGAGCTGGACTGGAAGAAGAGCAACTGGGACAGAATCCGGCACCCCAATCAGGATTACCCTGGTACTGGCACTGCAGGCAGAGGATTAGCCAAGTGAGCCGCGGTGCCAGCCCCACTCTTGTTTTTAACAGGGATCAATTTTCAGTTAAATTTAAACACCTATGAATAATTGTGTGTTAATTAAAGAGTTCAACCAATGGTATTAAGTTAAAAAAGAAAATACTGAAAAGAATAAAATAGTAAGCTGTTTCTTGACAGGACAAGGGCTGATCAAGTCATTATTTCTCATAGTGTCCATTTCACTTCTACAGGTTTCCTTTTAGGTTCTCAGTTGTCACAGATCAGGGAGCACATATGATATTTGTCCCTTTGGGACTGGCTTATTTCACTTAACTTGATGTTTTCCAGATTCCTCCATTTTGTTGCAAATGACTGGATTTCATTTTACTGCTGTATAGTATTCTATAGAATGCATATCCCATAATTTCTTAATCCAGTCTTTCATTGATGGGCATTTCAGTTGATTCCATGTCTTAGCTATTATTAATTGAGCTGAAATAAACATTGAGACACAGACAGCTCTTTTAATTGCCAATTTAATTTCCCTTGGGTAAATTCCAAGGAGTGGGATGGCTGGGTCATGCAGTAGGGTTATATTCATATTTCTGAGGAATCTCCAAACTGTCTTCCACAGTGGCTTCACCAGTTTGCATTTCCACCATCAGTGGATTAATGTCCGTTTATTCCCACATCATTGCCATCATCTGTTGATTGTTGATTTCTGAATGAATGCCATTTTAACCAGGGTGAGGTGAAACCTCATTGTGGTTTTTTATTTTTTTTATTTTAATTATTTTTATCAGTTTAGTATGCATTAAGTAAGGATTTCAACAGTTTGCACCCCCATAGAAACACAAAGTGAAATATATTGTTTGAGTACTCGTTATAGCATTAAATCTCAATGCACAGCACATTAAGGACAGAGATCCTACATGAGGAGTAAGTGCACAGTGACTCCTGTTGTTGACTTTACCAATTGACACTCCTGTCTATGGCATCAGTAATCTCCCTATGCTCCAGTCATGAGTTTCCAAGGCTATGGAAGCCCTCTGAGTTCTCCGACTCTTATCTTGTTTAGACAAGGTCATAGTCAAAGTGGAGGTTCTCTCCTCCCTTCAGAGAAAGGTACCTCCTTCTTTGAGGACCTGTTCTTTCCACTGGGATCTCACTCACAGAGATCTTTTGCCAGAGTGTCTTGGCTTTCCATGCCTGAAATACTCTCCTGGGCTTTTCAGCCAGATCCGAATGCCTTTAGGGCTGATTCTGAGGCCAGAGTGCTATTTAGGACATCTGCCATTCTATGAGTCTGCTGAGTATCTCACTTCCCATGTTGGATCACTCTCCCCTTTATTTATTCTATCGGTTAGTGTTAGCAGGTACTAGACTTGTTTATGTGCTCCCTTTGACTCTTAGTCCTTTCATTATGATCAATTGTGAACTGAAACTGATCACTTGGAATAGTGAGATGGCATTGGTACATGCTACCTTGATGGGATTGAATTGGAATCCCCTGGTATGTTTCTAACTCTACCATTTGGGGCAAGTCAGCTTGAGCATGTCCCAAATTATACATCTCTTCCCTCTCTTATTCCCACTCTTATGTTTAACAGGGATCACATTTCAGTTAATTTTCAACACTTAAGAATAACTGTGTATTAATTACAGAATTAAACCAGTCATATTAAGTAGAACAGACAAAAAAACTACTAAGAGGGATAATGTATTAAGTTGTTCATTAACAGTCAGGGCTATGCTGATCAAGTCACCGTTTCCCGTAGTGTCCATTTCACTTCAACAAGTTTCCTTTTTGGTGTTCAGTCAGTTGTCACCGATCAGGGAGAACATATGGTATTTGTCCCTTTGGCACTGGCTTATTTCACTCAGCATGATGTGTTCCAGATTCCTCCATCTTGTTGCAAATGACTGGATTTCATTGTTTCTTACTGCGGTATAGTATTCTAAAGAGTACATATCCCATAATTTCTTTATCCAGTCTACCGTTGATGGACATTTAGGTTGGTTCCAGGTCTTAGCTATTGTGAATTGTGCTGCAATAAACATTAGGGTGCAGACCGCTTTTTTGTTTGCCAATTTAAATGCCTTTGGGTAAATTCCAAGGAGTGGGATGGCTGGGTCGAATGGTAGGGTTATCTTCAGGTTTCTGAGGAATCTCCAGACTGACTTCCATAGTGGCTTGACCAGTTTGCATTCCCACCAACAGTGGGTTAGTGTCCCTTTTTCCCCACATCCTCGCCAGCATCTGTTGTTGGTAGATTTCTGCATGTGAGCCATTCTAACTGGGGTGAGGTGAAACCTCATTGTGGTTTTGATTTGCATTTCCCTGATTGCTAATGACCTTGAACATTTTTTCATGTGCCTGTTGGCCATTTGGATTTCCTCTTTTGAAAAATGTCTATTGAGGTCCTTGGGCCATCTCTTAAGTGGGTTGTTGGTTTTGTTTTTGTGGAGTTTCTTGATCTCTTTGTAGATTCTGGTTATTAACCCTTTATCTGTTGCATAGTTTGCAAATATTTTTTCCCATTCTGTCGGTTGTCTCTTCACTCTCCTGACTGTTTCTTTTGCAGTACAGAAACTTCTCAATTTGATGCAATCCCAATAGCTGATTTTGGCTTTGACTGCCTGTCCCTCCCGGGTCTTTTCCAGAAATTCTTTGCCTGTGCCAATATCTTGAAGGGTTTCTTCAATGTTCTCTAGTAACTTGATGGTGTCAGGTCGTAGATTTAGGTCTTTAATCCATGTTGAGTGGATTTTTGTGTAAGGTGTAAGGCAGGGGTCTTGCTTCATGATTCTGCACGTGGAAATCCAATTTTCCCAGCATCATTTATTGAATAGACTGTCCTTGCTCCAGGAATTAGTTTTAGATCCTTGATCAAATATAAGTTGGCTGTAGATGTTTGGGTTGATTTCTGGTGTTTCAATTCTGTTCCATTGGTCTATCCATCTGTTTCTGTACCAGTACCATGCTGTTTTGATTACAACTGCCCTGTAGTATGTCCTGAAATCTGGTATTGTGATGCCTCCGGCTTTGTTTTTGTTGTACAAGATTGCTTTAGCTATTCGAGGTCTCCTGTGTCTCCATATAAATTTCAGCATCATTTTTTCTAGATCTGAGAAGAAGGTCTTCGGTATCTTGATTGGTGTTGCATTGAATCTATAAATTGCTTTTGGGAGAATGGACATTTTGATGATATTGATTCTTCCAATCCATGAGCATGGAAGATTTTTCCATTTTTTGGTATCCTCTTCTATTTCTTTCTTTAAGGTTTTGTAATTTTCATTGTAGAGATCTTTAACATCCTTGGTTATGCTTATTCCAAGGTATTTGATTGTTTTTGTAGCTATTGTGAATGGGATTGATCTTAGAAGTTATTCCTCAGCCATGACATTGTCTGTGTATACAAAGGCTGTTGATTTTTGTGCATTGATTTTATACCCTGCTACTTTGCCAAACTCTTCTATGAGTTCCAATAGTCTCTTAGTAGAGTTCTTTGGGTCCCCTGAATAAAGAATCATGTCATCTGCAAAGAGGGATAGTTTGAGTTCTTCCTTCCCAATTTGTATCCCTTTAATTACTTTTTCTTGCCTAATAGCTCTGGCTAGAACTTCCAGAACTATATTGAATAGCAGTGGTGAGAGTGGACATCCCTGTCTGGTACCAGATCTCAGTGGAAATGCTTCCAACTTTTCCCCATTCAATAGGATGTTGGCTGTGGGTTTTTCATAGATTGCTTTGATTGTATTGAGGAATGTTCCTTCCAAACCCAGTTTGCTTAGAGTTTTCATCACGAACGGGTGTTGTATTTTATCAAATGCTTTCTCGGCATCTATTGAGATAATCATATGGTTTTTCTTCTGCAGTCTGTTAATGTGGTGTATCACATTGATTGTCTTGCGCACATTAAACCATCCCTGCGTACCAGGGATAAATCCCGCTTGGTCTGGGTGGATGATCTTTCTGATGTGTTGTTGCATTCTATAGGCGAGAATTTTATTGAGGATTTTTGCATCTATGTTCATCAGGGATATTGGTCTGTAATTCTCTTTCAGTGCTGCCTCTTTTTCCGGCTTAGGAATTAAGGTGACGCTGGCTTCATAGAAAGAATTTGGGAGGATTCCCTCTTCTTCGATTGTTCTGAATAGTTTGAGAAGAATTGGAGTCAGTTCTTCTTTAAATGTCTGGTAGAATTCAGCAGTGAATCCATCTGGTCCTGGGCTTTTCTTTGTTGGGAGGGCCTTTATTACTGTTTCAATTTCTGTTTCAGTTATGGGTCTATTTAGGTTTTCGATGTCTTCCTGGTTCAATTTAGGTAGGTTGCATGTGTCCAGGAATCTATCCATTTCTGATAGGTTTCCCTGTTTGCTGGCATACAAGTCCTTGTAGTAATTTCTGATGATTCTTTTTATTTCTGTGGTGTCTGTTGTTACATTTCCTTTTTCATCTCTGATTTTATTGATTTGGGTCTTTTCTCTTCTTTTTTTAGTTAGTTAGGCCAATGGGGTGTCAATTTTGTTTATTTTTTCAAAAAACCAGCTCCTCGTTTGGCTGATTTTTTGTAATGTTTTTCTTGATTCAATCCTATTGATTTCTTCTCTGATTTTAATTATTTCTCTTCTCCTACTAGATTTGGGTCTGGTTTGCTGTAGGTTTTCTAGATCCTTGAGGTGAATTGAAAGCTCATCTATTTGGTGCCTTTCCAATTTCTTGATGTAGGCACCTATTGATATAAACTTTCCTCTTAACACTGCTTTTGCTGCGTCCCATAAGTTTTGGTATGTTGTGCTGTTATCCTCATTTACTTCCAGAAAGTTTTTGATTTCTCTTTTGATTTCTTCTATGACCCATTGTTCATTCAGGAGCATGTTGTTCAATCTCCATGTGTTTGCGTATGCTCTAGGGTTTCCTGAGTTGCTAATTTCCAACTTCATTCCTTTATGGTCTGAGAAGCTGCATGGTATGATTCTAATTCTCTTGAATTTGCTGAGACTTGCTTTATGGCCTAGTATGTGGTCAATCCTAGAGAAGCTTCCATGTACTGCTGAGAAGAATGTAAAATCTTTAGCTGTAGGATTGAAAGTTCTGTATATATCTGTTAGATCCATTTGGGCTATAGTGTCGTTTAAATCTACTGTATCCTTGTTGATCTTCTGTCCGGATGATCTGTCTATTTCTGAGAGTGGAGTATTGAAGTCCCCCAGTACTATTGTATTGGGGTCTAAGTCTCCCGTTAAGTCCGTTAATAAATCTTTTAGATAAACTGGTGCCCTGTAGTTAGGTGCATATACATTGATAATTGTTATATCTTTTGTTGTATTGATCCCTTAATCATTATATAGTGCCCCTCTTTGTCACTCTTAACAGTTTTTGTGGTAAAGTTTATGTTGTCCGATATTAAGATGGCTACGCCCGCTCTTTTTTCATTTCTGTTGGCATGGTATATCTTTTTCCAGCCTTTCACTTTCAGTCTGTATGGATCTTTGTTGGAAAGATGTGTTTCTTGTAAGCAGCAAATAGATGGGTTTTGTTTTTTAACCCAATCAGCCAAACGGTGTCTTTTAACTGGACAGTTCAGGCCATTAACGTTCAAAGTGACTAATGATAAGTGGTAACTTTGCCCTGCCATTTGCCAAAGATAAGTTCTAATATATGGTTTGAATTCCCTGTGATCTTTTGCTGTGAGGTTTCCTTCCTTGGTTTCCTTCCTTTATCTTCTTTCATATTGATGACCGTGTTTCTGTGTTTCTGTGTGTAACACATCTTTAAGCATCTTTTGCAGGGCTGGACGAGTGGTGACAAATTCTTTCAATTTCTGTTTGCTATGAAAAGTCTTTATTTCACCTTCATTCACAAATGAGAGCTTTGCAGGATATAATATTCTGGGCTGGCAGTTGTTCTCTCTTAGTACCTGGGCTATATCTCGCCATTCCCTCCTAGCTTGTAGAGTTTCTGATGAGAAGTTAGCTGTGAGTCTAATTGGAGATCCTCTGAGAGTAATCTGACGTTTCTCTCTTGCACATTTTAGGATCTTTTCTTTATGTTTCACTGTGGAGAGTTTAATTACAACGTGTCGTGGTGAGGATCTCTTTTGGTCGTGTTTATTAGGGGTTCTGTGAGCTTCCTGTACTAGGATTTCTCTGTCCTTCTCCAAACCTGGGAAATTTTCTGCTAATATCTCACTAAAAAGGCCTTCTAATCCTTTCTCCCTCTCCATGCCTTCAGGAACTCCTAGAACCCGAATGTTGGGTTTTTTAATAGTATCCTGAAGATTCCCGACAATATGTTTTAGATTTCTAATTTCCTCTTCTTTTCTTTGGTCTGACTGTATCCTTTCCTGTTCTCTGTCTTCTAAGTCCGATATTCTCTCTTCTGCTTCACCCATTCTGTTTGTAAGGCTCTCTATTGTGTTTTTCATTTGATCTATTGAATTCTTCACTTCAGTCACTATCACAGTTTCCTGTTGTACTAATTGTTTCATTTCATTTTGATTCCTCCTTAATATTTCATTTTCACGAGAGAGATTTTCTATCTTGTCCATTAAGGATTTGTGTAGTTCCAGAATTTGTTTTTGAGAACTTCTTAATGTTCTTATCAATTTTTTGAGATCTGCTTCTTGCATTTCTTCTATGTCATCATCTTCATAATCTTGAATTGGGGTGTCTTTTTCATTTGAGGGCGTCATGCTGGCTTCCTTGTTTTTATTACCTCAGTTTTTGCGTTTGTTATTTGGCATATTGGAGATATTTGGTTTCTTCACTGTGGTGCTTTTTCTTGTTATACTATGACTCTAGATTAAGTGGACTATCTGTTTTTGATGGAGCCTTAGGGCTTGAGATGGGTGTGGCCTGAGAGCTCTGTGTGGTGTGCCAAAGGTGACACTCCCAGGTTAGGCGTAGTAAATCTCTCTCTCTCTCTCTTTCTTTTTTGTTTTGATTCAAAAGGGAAGTAATTCCGCACAGCTGAACGAAGTTGGAGGTAGTTAGCAGGCAAATGATATACCCACAGGAGCCAGAGATCAGAAGCTCTTTCCCAAGGACCACACAGGGAATCTGTTCTGCCCTCAGAGTGGGCTCAAATTCTCCTTCAGTCTCCCACTGGGTTGCCAAAGTTACGGAATTGTAGCGTCTCTGGAGAGTGCTCACGTGAATTCCGTGAGTTCTACCCCACCGTCTCTTTTTTCACAGTCTCAGTTCAGTAGCACCACAAATTTATTAGGTCCTAATCTCCTGTTAATTCGCCCCGCCCAGAGTCAGGTTTTTCTGCTAGGCTCAGGGCCAGTGCAGACCTGAGGTCGCTCTGCTTATGACGTATGTCCAAGATGGCGCCTGCTCTTTGTCTTGCTCGCCCTTGAGAGGTGAGCGGAGAGAGAGAAACCCGTGTCCGTACCAGTCACCTTTTTTTTTTCTTTCTCTCTCTCTCTCTCTTCCAGTTAGCCTGGTGAACTTTCCCCCCCGGGAGTCATTCCCTCTAGTCTCCTCTCTCCGCTTGCCTGCTGGTGTCTCGGGCTATTGAGGTTCAGCTCACCTCGCGTTCCAGCGCTGGTGTGTTGAGTCTGCTGCTGGTGTCCCGAAGTGTGGGCTCCCACGCTCTCCACACAGGTCCGCTGTGAATCATGCGTTCAGGAAGAGTTTCTTCTGCTGTTTCCTCCCCTTCTCTTCCTTGAACCTGCAGTATCTCCACTTTTATTAAACTATCTCTCCCCGGACTATCAGTGTGCTCCCTTCCTATTCCGCCATCTTGCCTCTATTTTTTTTATTTTTGACAGGCAGAGTGGAGAGTGAGAGAGAGAGACAGAAAGGTCTTCCTTTGCCGTTGGTTCACCCTCCAATGGCCGCTGCGGCCGGTGCGCTGCGACCGGCACACTGTACTGATCTGATGGCAGGAGCCAGGTACTTATCCTGGTCTCCCATGGGGTGCAGGGCCCAAGCACTTGGGGCATCCTCCACTGTACTCCCTGGCCATAGCAGAGAGCTGGCCTGGAAGAGGGGCAACCTGGACAGAATCTGGTGCCCCGACCGGGACTAGAACCTGGTGTGCTGGAGCCGCAAGACGGAGGATTAGCCTAGTGACCGTGGCACCAGCCTCATTGTGGTTTTAATTTGCATTTCCCTGATGGCTAGTGATCCTGAACTTTTTTCATGTGCCTGTTGGTCATTTGGATTTCCTCTTTTGAAAAATGTCTATTGAGGTCCTTGGCCCATCTCTTAAGTGGGTTGTTTTGTTGTTGTGGAGTTTCTTGATCTCTTTGTAGATTCTGGTTATTAACCCTTTATCTGTTGCATAGTTTGAAAATATTTTTCTCATTGTGTTGGTTGCTTCTCCACTTTCCTAACTGTTTCTTTTGCAGTACAGAAGCTTCTAAATTTGATGTAATTCCAGTTGTTAATTTTGGATTTAGTTGCCTGTGGCTCTGGGGTCTTTTCCAAAAGTCTTTGCCTGTGCCAATAGCTTGCAGTGTTTCTCTGATGTTCTCTAATAATTTGATGGTATCATGTCATAGATTTAGATCTTTATTCCATGTTGAGTGGATTTTTCTGTAAGCTGTAAGGTAAGGGTCTTGCTTTATGCTTCTGCATGTGGAAATCCAGTTTTCCAGGCAACATTTGTGGAATAGACTGTCCTTGCTCAGGAATTGGTTTTAGCTCCTTGATCAAATATAAGTTGGCTGTAGATGTGTGGATTGATTTCTGGTGTTTCAATTCTGTTCCATTGGTCTATCCATGTGTTTCTGTACCAGTACCAGGCTTTTTTGATTATAATTGCCCCGTAGAATTTCTTGAAATCTGGTATTGTGATGCTTCCGGCTTTGTTTTTGTTGTACAAGATTGCTTTGGCTATTAGAGGTCTCCTGTGTCTCCATATGAATTTCAGCACCATTTTTTCTAGATCTGAGAAGAATGTCTTTGGTATTTTGAGTGGTATTGCATTGAATCTATAAATTGCTTTAGGAATAATGAACATCTTGATGACATTGATTCTTCCAATTCATGAACAGGAAGATTTTTCCATTTTTTGGTATCCTCTTCTATTTCTTTCTTTAAGATTTTGTAATTCTCATCATAGATATCTTTGACATGCTTGGTTAAGTTTATTCTAAGGTATTTGATTTTTTGATAGCTATTGTAAATAGGACTGAACTTAGATGTTCTTTCTCAGCTGTGGCATTGTCTGTGTATACAATGGTCTCTGAATTTTGTGTATTGATTTCTTATCCTCTACGTTACCAATTCTTCTATGAGTTCCAATACTCTCTTACTGGAGTTCTTTGGATCCCCAAATTAAAGAATCTTGTTGTCTGCAAATAAGATAGTTTGACTTCCTCCTTTCCAATTTTTAAAATTTTTATTTATTAAATATATGTTTCAAAAGTACAACATTTGAATTATAGCTGCTTCCCCTCAATAATCTCCCTCCCACCCGCAACTATCCCATCTCCCACTCCCTCTCCCATCCCATTCTTCATTAAAATTCATTTTTAATTATCTTTATATACAGAAGATCAACTTAGTATATACTAAGTAAAGATTTCAACAGATTGCACCCACACAGATGCACAAAGTATAAAGTACTGTTTGAGTACCTGTTTTACCATTAATTCGCATAGTACAACACATTAAGGACAGAGATCCTACATGGGGAGTAAGTGCACAGTGACTCCTTTTGTTGATTTAACAATTGACACTCTTATTTATGACATCAGTAATCACCGGAGGCTCTTGTCATGAGCTTCCAAGGATATGGAAGCCTCTTGAGTTCACCAACTCCGATCTTATTTAGTCAAGGCCATAATGAAATTGGAAGTTCTCTCCTCCTTTCAGAGAAAGGTACCTCCTTCTTTGATGGCCATTCTTTCCACGGGGATCTCACTCACTGAGATCTTTCATTTAGGTTATTTTTTTTGCCACGGTGTCTTGGCTTTCCATGCCTGAGAAAGTCTCATGGGCTTTTTAGGCATATTGGAATGCCTTAAGGGGTGATTCTGAGGCCAGAGTACTGTTTAGGACATCTGTCATTCTATTACATAGCATCTTTAATGTGCCTGGGATCTAATCATGTCCTAAAAGATTCATCACTCCGTGTCTGTGAGTCCCTGGTACAGCTAAGGAAATAACAGGACTGAAGCTTTCCATGACAACAACTTCTCATTATTTAAGAGAAAAAAAGCTTTATAATGAAAGGTGATAAGCACAAGACTGAGGTAGAAGACAGAGTAATCAGAAAATACAAATGAAAACACTACTTAAAGATCCCAGATAAGACCGTGAGAGACCAGGTCAGTGCCAGCTGGTAACTATGGCCCAACAGGCTTGATGGATCTCTCAGAAGCCAACATTTGCCATGGCTGATTTTCTGTGAGTAAATGCATGAGGTCTCTTTTCATTCTTAAAGATTTTTTTAAAAAAAAAAAACATTATGCTGAGTGAATTAAGCCAGTCCCAAAGGGACAAATATCATATGCTCTCCCTGATTGGCGACAACTAACTGAGCAGCAAAGGGGAAACCTGTTGAAGTGAAATGGACACTATGAGAAACAGTGACTTGATCAGCTCTTGTCCTGACTGTTGATGTACAATGTAATACTTTATCCATTTCAGTATTTTCTCTTTGTTTCGTTCTAGTACTATTGGTTGAACTCTGTGATTAACACACAATTATTCTTAGGTGTTTAAATTTTAACTGAAAAATGATCCCTGTTAAATATAAGAGTGGGAATAAGAGAGGGAGGAGATGTACAATTTGGGACATGCTCAATCGGACTTGCCCCAAATGGTGGAGTTAGAATCACGCCAGGGGATCCCAATACAATCCCATCAAGGTGGCATGTACCAATGCCATCTCACTAGTCCAATGATCAATTTCAGTTCACAATTGATCACACTGATAGGTCTAAGAGTCAAAGGGATCACACAAACAAGTCTAGTTCTGCTACTACTAGCTGATAGAATCAAAAAGGGAGAGAACAATTCATCATGGGAAGCGGGATATACAGTAAACTCATAGAATGGCAGATGTCCTAATTAGCACTCTGGCCTCAGAATCAGCCCTTAAGGCATTTGGATATGGCTGAAGAGCCCGTGAGAGTATTTTAGGCATGGAAAGCCAAGACACCCTGGAAACAAAAAGGAAGACCTAAATGGAAGATCTCTGCGAGTGAGATCCCAGTGGAAAGAATGGGGCCATCAAAGAAAGAGGTACCTTTCTCTGAAGGGAGGAAAGAAATTCCACTTTGACTATGACCCTGTCGGAATAAGATCGAAGTTGGTGAACTCAAAAGGCTTCCATAGCCTTAACAACTCATGACAAGAGCCTAGCGTGATTACTGACGCCATAAACAAGAGTGTCAAATTGTTAAGTCAACAACAGGAATCACTGTGTACTTACTTCTCATGTGGGAACTGTCCTTTGTGTGTTTTCCAATGTGAAGTAAAGCTATAACTAGTACTGAAACAGTATTTTACACTTTGTGTTTCTGTGTGGGTGCAAACTGATGAAATCTTTACTTAATATATACTGAATTGATCTTCTGTATATAAAGAGAATTGAAAATGAATCTTGATGTGAATGGAATGGGAGAGGGAGCGGGAGATGGGATAGTTGCGGGTGGGAGGGAAGTTATGGGGGGAAGCCATTGTAATCTATAAACTGTACTTTGAAAATTTATATTTACTAAATAAAAAATTAAAAAAACAAAAAATTCATAGTCCTGATGGAAGACAGGAGCAGAAGGCAAATTATTCTTTCATTGTTTCATACACTTATTCAATAATCAGGCATTAGATTTTATTATGGATAATTTGGGGTCCCCTTAATGTAGGGAACATTTGGAAAACTATAAAAACAATGGAATGGATTAAAAGGCCAAGAAATGGGCTTTGCTAAAGGGCTAAAGAAAGTTGGTTGCTCAAGGAGAAACATTGAAATGTTATCAGTGAATAGCTTTAATTATATGAAGGGTTATTATAAACAATAGTGGCTAGTTATTTTTCTTTGTCTGGCAGAGAAAATAAGAAATAGGCTTCACCTACAGCAAGAAGGTTATAAAGATTATCATGCAATCTCATTATAGCATGGTTAAGTGTCCATGGGATCGGGTTGTGTTAACAAAGGGCATAGCCTAGGCGTGGTTAAGAGATAAGGAGCTGGGTCCGTGCTGTGGCGTAGCAGGTAAAGCTGCCACCTGCAGTACTGGCATCCCATATGTGTGCTGGTTCAAGTCCTGAATGCTCCACTTCTGATCCAGCTCTCTGCTAGGGCCTGGAGAAAATGGTCCAAGCACTTGGGCCCCTGCACCCATGTGGGAGACCCAGAAGAAGCTCCTGGTTTAGGATTGGCCCAGCTCTGGCCGTTGCGGCCATTTGGGGAGTGAACCAATGGATGGAAGACCTCTCTTTTTTTCTGCCTCTGCTTCTGCCTCGGGCTCTATGGCTTTCTGTAACTCCACCTTCCACATCAATAAATCAATCTTTTAAAAAAGAGATAAGAAATGAGAGTATTGTAGGCATGGAAAGCCAAGACACCCTGGCAAAAAAAGACCGAAGTGAAACATCTCTTCAAGTGAGATCCCAGTGGAAAGAACGGGCCATCAAAGAAGGAGGTACCTTTCTCTGAAGGGAGGAGAGAACTTCCATTTTGACTATGACCTTGTCTAAATAAGATCAGAGCTGGTGAACTCAAAAGGCTTCCATAGCCTTAACAACTCATGACAAGTGCCTAGCGTGATTACTGACGCCATAAACAAGAGTGTCAATTTGTTAAGTCAACAACAGGAGTCACTGTGCGCTTACACCTCATGTAGGATCTCTGTCCTTAATGTGCTGTACATTGAGATTTAATGCTATAACTAGTTCTCAAACAGTATTTTTCACTTTGTGTTTCTGTGTTGGTGCAAACTGTTGAAATCTTCACTTAATATATACTAAATTGATCTTCTGTATATAAAGATAATTGAAAATGAATTTTGATGAAGAATGGAATGGGAGAGGGAGTGGGAGATGGGATAGTTGCGGGTGGGAGGGAAGTTATGGGGAAGAAAAAGCCACTGTAATCCATAAGCTGTACTTTGGAAATTTATGTTTGTTAAATAAAAGTTAAAAAAAAGAGATAAGGAGCTTCTTGTTCTACTTTCTGTATACCTCTATCACCCACCACATCCACACACCCTCAGTCTCAGGATCAACAAGACAGGCTGTAATAGCTCCTGGTGCTGAAGACCTAACCAGCCCCACTGGACAGCATTTGCTGTCAGTGTTGAGCTGGTTTGCAATGGCACACTCCCCGGGCCACTGCTGGTGACATGGAAAGAGCAGCAAGCTCTGGGTTAGGCTTGGTGTGGAGGGCGTGTTCAACACACTGCTTCTCTTCCTTGGATTCCACTCTGCGAAATGAGTAAGTTGGTCTTCCTGCTGACAGGAGTGGTTTTCAAACTTCAACACAGAGGAGATTCTTCCCAAATATTTTTGGAGATGGGGTGATCATTTAAAGTCTAGATGTCGACCTCCTTGGCCACATACACTTTGATTGTTATTCTATGTGAGAGTTCTTTGTATTACTGAGCAATTGATAGGAGTGATCTTGGGCTAGTGTATTAGTTTTCTAGGGCTCTCACCTGTCACAACACAGTATTATTAACACACTGAAAGTCTTCAACAACAGGAAGTTCTGTTCTTACCGTGCTACACTGGAAGACCAAGACCATGGGGTCAGCAGAGTTTGTTTCTTCTGAGGCCTCTCTCCTTGGCTTGCAGATACCCACAGGGCAGCTCTGTGAACAGATACTCCTGGGTGTCTGTGTTCCCTCATCCCTCTTTTTGTAAGCACCCCAGTCAGACTGGATTAAGGCTGTCATATTGGCCTCATTGTAACTTTTTTTTTTTAATTTTTTTTAATTTTTTTTTTATCTTTTATTTAATGAATATAAATTTCCAAAGTACGACTCATGTGTTACAATGGCTCCCCCCCCCATACCGTCCCTCCCACCCACAACCCCCCCTTCCCACTCCCTCTTCCCCTCCATTCACGTCAAGATTCATTTTCGATTATCTTAATATACAGAAGATCAGCCTAGCATACCTTAAGTAAGTATTTCAACAGTTTGCTCGGCCTCATTGTAACTTAACCACCACTTTAAAGACCTTGTCTCCAAGTTCTGAGGGACTTCAACATATGAATGTTAGAGGACACAACTTAGCCCTAGCAGCTGGATACTCTTCAATTCCATGACCAACACACGCTAGATCATATCCCTCCGCAGACTTGGGCTTCTTCTTGAGAATTCTTATAGAACTCTTGTCGACAGCTAAACCACTGTTTTTATTGTCATTCCACTCTTTCAGGTATAGTTCTTGTCCCTAACCTGGTGACAACTGGCCTTAAATTCCTGAAGGCAATTTATTCCAGCATCCTATCTAAAGTGCCTGCCACCTCCCGCTTACCCTCATCCCCATCTTCCTGCCTCTGTATCAGATCAGTGTGGTTGTTTCCTGACTTTCTCCCTTACAAACCATACATTCCATAGGTCAGAAAACCCATACAGTGTGTTTTGTTCCCAGCATCACAGTGTCTGGTATGCAGTAGGCACTCATTCAGTATCAATGCATGAGTAAATCAATGAACCAGTCACATGAGTTGAGATGTACCTAGAATTCACTTACCATTTGCTTCTTCTCTGTTCCACTGGGATGGTATTGAAGAGACTTTTCACAGTCAGAAGGAGGAAAGTGTGAGGAATGCCAAGCCACAATGGCATCTACCTAGAGGCCTGGGACAGGTGGAAATCAGGCACACTCATCATGTCAACAACATCCTAGACACCAAGGCCTTGATAGTGCCCTGGGCTGTACTACAGAGATGGGGTGGGGACAGAGGCAGTTACTGAGCCAAGCACAGATGTCACGTTCCACATGGCTTCTGAAGTCCTGCAGACTACCCGCCTCAGCCCACAGCTAAAGTCCAGAGTGATCACCCCTCTTCATCCCCTCTCACTGATGGTCAAAAACTCCCACTTCCAAACGTCAAGCTTGAGACAATTGCTAGGACAACAGAAGCTGCTAAGCTCTTCACTTATGTGTTCCCGTAGGTTGATGGAAACATACTGGTATGTGTCAATAAAAGCATCAACAATAATGCAATAACAGTCATACTACTAAAAAAATCAGTGGTGGTTTAAACAGAGAGGGTCTGAGGTACATTGACGTAGCTGAGTCATATCTCTCATTGGGTTGGGTCTACATATATAACTAATGTATACACTAGCCACAGAAGGCAGTATTTTTAGGTAGCTCTCCCGTATATCTTCATCAAAAGCCTCAATTCCAGGCTGAATTGATTGCTTTTCCTCATATGTATTAAATTTGCGAGCAAATATTTGTTTTTATGTCTGTTTCCTCTACTATATTGATGGTTCTTTGATCAATGTTCATATTTTATTTACATCTATAGCTTCTTCAACTGTTACACAGCCCTTAAAAATTGTTTGTTGGGGGCAGGCATTGTGATGCAGCAGCTTGGGACACAACAACCCAAATTAGAAGGCTGATTCAAGTCCCAGCTCCTCTGCTTTGCATCCAGCTTGTTGCTACTGCATCCCAAGAGGCAGCAGATGATGAACCAAGTGCTTGGCCTCTGTCACTCCTATGGGAGACCCAGATGGAGGTCCAGGCTCCTGCTTCAGCCTGGCGCAGTCCTGGTTGTTACAGGCATTTGGAGAGTGAACCAGCAGCTGGAAGAATCTCTCTGTTTCTCTGTCACTCTACCTTTCAAGTAGATGAACATAAATAAATAAACATTTTAAAAATTACGTGTTGCATGAATGGCATAAGGTTTTTTAGATATCATTGACTAGTAATATTGTCAAGATGTTTTCAAGTGGATTAGAATGAGACTTATTCATTACTGGCATGATCATTATAATATATCCTGCTTTTAATGATTTTATTTATAGAATTTTTGAAGACTAGCTTTCATTCTAAGGTTAAAATTAGTTAGGACAGTGAGAGCTGAGCATGTTTGGGGGAGGAGAGGAGCCAAGAGAAGGATGCTTACATGGCCCCTTTCTGGGAATGCAGAGCAGCTTTCCAATTGTTCTAAGCTAGACATAATTGAGAAAGTCAGCATATTGGAAGGACTTCAAATACCTGTAACACCATGCACAGAGTTTTAAAAATCATCTCAGATTACACACATTGTTGCTTCACTCAATAGCGCTCACAGTAGTAAATTGACTAATTATTAATACCAATAATACCATGTACTTAGAAATCAGTTTATAATAAAGAATTATTTAGCTCCCAAGCTCCAGTGGCCAAGCCAAACACTTGCTAAAGAAGCAGTGATAGGAGGGTATTTATTAATCATCTGGGCAGCTATTCCTAGTCCGGTAGAAACAGCAACAGAACCCACTGTGCCTCCAGGAGGGAGGAGGGTTCCACCTGTGCCCACCTCATAGTTTCAGGGTCCAATGAGGTCACCCTGGGTTGGCCCTGAGGACCTTTCAGTAGGGAGCGTGGTCCTCAAGAAGGCTTCAGAACTCAGAGTTGTGTTCAGGGGTGGGGATGGGGAGACCCTGGAAGCTTTCTGCACAGAAGAAATTGTTCCCTTTGCTCATTCACCTTCCCCTCTCCTGGCTCCCTTCCTGCTCCAAGCACATTCATCCCTGCCCAATCTTGGGAAAACCTCCTATCAGCTCCACAACCCTTGTTGAACTCTCCCTTCTCATTGGGCTCCCAAGAAAACTTTCATTTTTGGGAGACAGCTTGGGAAGATGGCAAAAGAGCTGTGAGAAGCATCTTTACGTTGAGCAGGACCTTCTAAAATTTAAGTAGTAAAATATCCATAAAAATCTACCACTTAAGCCATTTTAAAGTGAACAGTATTGTGGCATTTACTACATTCACAGTGTTGAACGTGCGAAACTATCATCTCTAGCTCATCCCAGAACATTTTCATCAGTTCCTAAGGGAACCCATAGCCACTAGCAGTCCCTCTTCCTTCCTTCCTTCTCTCCAGCCTCTCGAAATCACTGGTCTGCTTGTTGCCTCCATGGACTAACGTCTCTGGATAGTTCTTATTCTCTCTCTGTGTGTGTGTGTGTGTGTGTGACCCTTTTAAAGAGCTTCTAACGTAGGTTCATCTGCTTTGCAGCATGGATCACTTATCCACTTTTTTCATGAGTTAATAATATCCCATTATATGGATATAAGATATTTTATTTATCATTTAATGGACATTTGGGTCATTTCTACCAGATCAAACTTTTAAAGGGTCTTTCCCATGTATTACATCAATTTCCTTAATCTAATAGTTTTTGGTTTCTGTTCCAATAAGAGTAACAACAGTCGGAAGAAGTGGATAGATCCTACATGAGGAGCAAATGCACAGTGACTCCTTTTGTTGATTTAACAATTGACACTCTTGTTTATGAAGTAAGTAATCACCTGAGGCTCTTGTCATGAGCTGCCAAGGCTATGGAAACTTCTTGAGTTCACCAACTCCAATTTTATTTAGTCAAGGCCATAATGAAAGTGGAAGTTCTCTCCTCCCTTCAGAGAAAGGTACCTCCTTCTTTGATGGCCAGTTCTTTCCACTGGGATCTCACTCACTGAGATCTCACTCACTTTTTGCTACAGTGTCTTGGTTTTCTATGCCTGAGAAAGTCTCATGGGCTTTTTAGGCATATTGGAATGCCTTAAGGGGTGATACTGAGGCTACAGTGCTGTTTAGGGCATGTGCCATCCCATGAGTCTGCTGAGTATCCTACTTCCCATGTTGGATCCTTCTTTCCTTTCTAATTCTATCAGTTATTATTAGCATACACTGGTCTTTTTTATGTGATCCCTTTGACAATCCTATCTTTATTATCAATTATGAACTTAAACTGGTCACTTTTCCTAGTAAGATGGCATTGGTACATGCCTCCTTAATGGGATTGATTTGGAATCCTATGGCACGTTTCTAGCTCTACCTCAATGTATTTGACTGATTTTGTAGCTATTGTGAATGAGATTGATCTTTGAAGTTCTTTCTCAGCCATGACATTGTCTGTGTATACAAAAGCTGTTGATTTTCGTGCATTGATTTTATATCCTGCTACTTTGCCAAACTCTTCTATGAGTTTCAATAGTTTCTTAGTAGAGTTCTTTGGGTCCCCTAAGTAAAGAATCATATCATCTGCAAAGAGGGATAATTTGACTTCTTCCTTCCCATTTTTTATCCCTTTAATTTCTTTTTCTTGCCTAATTGCTCTAGCTAAAACTTCCAGTTCTGTATTGTATAGCAATGGTAAGATTGCGTATCCCTGTCTGGTCCCAGATCTCAGTGGAAATGCTTCCAACTTTTCCCCATTCAATAGGATGCTGGCCGTAGGTTTTTTATAAATTGCCGTGATTGTGTTGAGGAATGTTCCTTCTATACCCAATTTGCTTAGAGTGTTCATCATGAAGAGTGTTGTATTTTGTCAAATGCTTTCTCTGCATCTATTGATTTAATCACATGTTTTTTGTTCAGCAGTTTGTTAATGTGGTGTATCACATTGGTAGATTTGTGAATGTTGATCCATCTCTGCATACCAGGGATAAATCCCACTTGGTCTGGGTGGATGATCTTTCTGATGTGTTGTTGCATCCTATTGACCAGAATTTTATTGAGGATTTTTGCATCTATGTTCATCAGGGAAATTAGTCTCTAATTCTCTTTCTCTACTGCATCTTTTCAGGTTTAGGAATAAGTTCATGCTGGCTTTGTAGAAAGAATTTGGGAGCATTCCCTTTCTTTCAGTTGTTTTGAGTAGCTTGAAAAGAATTGGAGTTAGTTCCTCTTTAAATGTCTGGTAGAATTCAGTAGTGAATCCATCTGGTCCTGGGCTTTTCTTTGTTGGGAGAGACTTTATTACTCATTCAATTTCTGTCTTGGTTATGGGTCTGTTTAAGTTTTCTATGTCTTCATGGCTCAATTTAGGTAGGTTGCCTGTGTCCAGGAATCTATCCATTTCTGATAGGTTTCCCAGTTTGTTGGCATACAACTCTTTGTAGTAATTTCTGATGACTCTTTTTATGTCTCTGGTGTCTGTTGTTACATTCCCTTTTTCATCTCTAATTTTATTTATTTTTTTATTTTTTTTAAACTTTTATTTAATGCATATAATTTTCCAAAGTACGACTTATGGATTACAATGGCTTCCCCCCCATACCGTCCCTCCCACCCACAACCCTCCCCTTTCCCACTCCCTCTCCCCTTCCATTCACATCATGATTCATTTTCGATTATCTTAATATACAGAAGATCAGCTTAGTATACATTAAGTAAGTATTTCAACAGTTTGCTCCCACACAGAAACATAAAGTGAAAAATAATAGATGATTTTTTTAAATGATGATGAAATCAGAGCAGACCTATTGTCATGTTTAATCCCAGTGAGAGTCAAGTTGGGAATTGATAATTTCTTTCTTTTTTTTTTTAATTTTTTATTTATTTTTTATTTATTTTTAACATTTATATAATGAATATAAATTTCCAAAGTACGATTTATGGATTACAATGGCTTACCCCCCATACCGTCCCTCCCACCCACAACCCTCCCCTTTCCCACTCCCTCTCCCCTTCCATTCACATCAAGATTCATTTTCGATTATCTTAATATACAGAAGATCAGCTTAGTATACATTAAGTAAGGCTTTCAACAGTTTGCTCCCACACAGAAACATAAAGTGAAAAATAATAGATGATTTTTTTTAATGATGATGAAATCAGATCAGACCTATTGTCATGTTTAATCCCAGTGAGAGTCAAGTTGGGAGTTGATAGTTTCTTTTCTTTTCTTTTTTTTTTTTTTTTTTTTTTTTTTTTTTTTTTTACAGAGGATCAGTTTAGTATGCATTAAGTAAAGATTTCAACAGTTTGCACCCCCATAGAAACACAAAGTGAAATATATTATTTGAGTACTCATTATAGCATTAAATCTCAATGCACAGCACATTAAGGACAGAGATCCTACATGAGGAGTAAGTGCACAGTGACTCCTGTTGTTGACTTTACCAATTGACACTCCTGTCTATGGCATCAGTAATCTCCCTATGCTCCAGTCATGAGTTTCCAAGGCTATGGAAGCCCCTTGAGTTCTCCGACTCTTATCTTGTTTAGACAAGGTCATAGTCAGAGTGGAGGTTCTCTCCTCCCTTCAGAGAAAGGTACCTCCTTCTTTGAACCTGTTCTTTCCACTGAGATCTCACTCACAGAGATCTTTTGCCAGAGTGTCTTGGCTTTCCATGCCTGAAATACTCTCATGGGCTTTTCAGCCAGATCCGAGTGCCTTTAGGGCTGATTCTGAGGCCAGAGTGCTATTTAGGGCATCTGCCATTCTATGAGTCTGCTGAGTATCTCACTTCCCATGTTGGATCACTCTCCCCTTTATTTACTCCATCGGTTAGCGTTAGCAGGTACTAGACTTGTCTATGTGTTCCCTTTGACTCCCAGTCCCTTCACCATGACCAACTGTGAACTGAAACTGATCACCTGGAACAGTGAGATGGCATTGGTACATGCCACCTCGATGGGATTGAATTGGAATCCCCTGGTATGCTTCCAACTCCACCACTTGGGGCAAGTCAGCCTGAGCATGTCCCAAATTATACATCTCTTCCCTCTCCCATTCCCACCACCATGTTCAACAGGGATCACATTTCAGTTAATTTTCAACACTTAAGAATAACTGTGCATCAATTACAGATCTAAACCAGTCATATTAAGTAGAACAGATAAAAAAAACTACTAAGAGGGATAATGTATTAAGTTGTTCATTAACAGTCAGGGCTATGCTGATCAAGCCACCATTTCCCATAGTGTCCACCTCACTCCAACAGGTTTCCCTCTTGGTGTTCAGTCAGTCGTCACCGATCAGGGAGAACATATGGTATTTGTCCCTTTGGCACTGGCTTATTTCACTCAGCATGATGTGTTCCAGATTCCTCCATTTTGTTGCAAATGACTGGATTTTGTTGTTTCTTACTGCGGTATAGTATTCTAAAGAGTACATATCCCATAATTTCTTTATCCAGTCTATCGTTGATGGGCATTTAGGTTGGTTCCAGGTCTTAGCTATTGTGAATTGAGCTGCAATAAACATTAGGGTGCAGACCGCTTTTTTGTTTGCCAATTTAAATTCCTTTGGGTAAATTCCAAGGAGTGGGATGGCTGGGTCGAACGGTAGGGTTATCTTCAGGTTTCTGAGGAATCTCCAGACTGACTTCCATAGTGGCTTGACCAGCTTGCATTCCCACCAACAGTGGGTTAGTGTCCCTTTTTCCCCACATCCTCGCCAGCATCTGTTGTTGGTAGATTTCTGCATGTGAGCCATTCTAACAGGGGTGAGGTGAAACCTCATTGTGGTTTTGATTTGCATTTCCCTGATTGCTAGTGATCTTGAACATTTTTTCATGTGCCTGTTGGCCATTTGGATTTCCTCTTTTGAAAAATGTCTGTTGAGGTCCTTGGCCCATCTCTTAAGTGGGTTGTTGGTTTTGTTTTTGTGGAGTTTCTTGATCTCTTTGTAGATTCTGGTTATTAACCCTTTATCTGTTGCATAGTTTGCAAATATTTTTTCCCATTCTGTCGGTTGTCTCTTCACTCTCCTGACTGTTTCTTTTGCAGCACAGAAACTTCTCAATTTGATGCAATCCCAATAGTTGATTTTGGCTTTGACTGCCTGTGCCTCCCGGGTCTTTTCCAGAAATTCTTTGCCTGTGCCAATATCTTGAAGGGTTTCTCCAATGTTCTCTAGTAACTTGATGGTGTCAGGTCGTAGATTTAGGTCTTTAATCCATGTTGAGTGGATTTTTGTGTAAGGTGTAAGGTAGGGGTCTTGCTTCATGCTTCTGCACGTGGAAATCCAATTTTCCCAGCACCATTTATTGAATAGACTGTCCTTGCTCCAGGAATTAGTTTTAGATCCTTGATCAAATATAAGTTGGCTGTAGATGTTTGGGTTGATTTCTGGTGTTTCAATTCTGTTCCATTGGTCTATCCATCTGTTTCTGTACCAGTACCATGCTGTTTTAATTACAACTGCCCTGTAGTATGTCCTGAAATCTGGTATTGTGATGCCTCCGGCTTTGTTTTTGTTGTACAAGATTGCTTTAGCTATTCGAGGTCTCTTGTGCCTCCATATAAATTTCAGCACCATTTTTTCCAGATCTGAGAAGAAGGTCTTCGGTATCTTGATTGGTATTGCATTGAATCTGTAAATTGCTTTTGGGAGAATGGACATTTTGATGATATTGATTCTTCCAATCCATGAGCATGGAAGATTTTTCCATTTCTTGGTATCCTCTTCTATTTCTTTCTTTAAGGTTTTGTAATTTTCATCGTAGAGATCTTTAACGTCTTTGGTTAAGTTTATTCCAAGGTATTTGATTGTTTTTGTAGCTATTGTGAATGGGATTGATCTTAGAAGTTCTTCCTCAGCCATGGCATTGTCTGTGTATACAAAGGCTGTTGATTTTTGTGCATTGATTTTATACCCTGCTACTTTGCCAAACTCTTCTATGAGTTCCAATAGTCTCTTAGTAGAGTTCTTTGGGTCCCCTAAATAAAGAATCATGTCATCTGCAAAGAGGGATAGTTTGAGTTCTTCCTTCCCAATTTGTATCCCTTTAATTACTTTTTCTTGCCTAATAGCTCTGGCTAGAACTTCCAGAACTATATTGAATAGCAGTGGTGAGAGTGGGCATCCCTGTCTGGTTCCAGATTTCAGTGGAAATGCTTCCAACTTTTCCCCATTCAATAGGATGTTGGCTGTGGGTTTTTCATAGATTGCTTTGATTGTATTGAGGAATGTTCCTTCCAAACCCAGTTTGCTTAGAGTTTTCATCATGAACGGGTGTTGTATTTTATCAAATGCTTTCTCGGCATCTATTGAGATAATCATATGGTTTTTCTTCTGCAGTCTGTTAATGTGGTGTATCACATTGATTGTCTTGCGCACATTAAACCATCCCTGCATACCAGGGATAAATCCCACTTGGTCTGGGTGGATGATCTTTCTGATGTGTTGTTGCATTCTATTGGCAAGAATTTTATTGAGGATTTTTGCATCTATGTTCATCAGGGATATTGGTCTGTAATTCTCTTTCAGTGCTGCATCTTTCTCTGGCTTAGGAATTAAGGTGATGCTGGCTTCATAGAAAGAATTTGGGAGGACTCCCTCTTCTTCGATTGTTCTGAATAGTTTGAGAAGAATTGGAGTTAGTTCTTCTTTAAACGTCTGGTAGAATTCAGCAGTGAATCCATCTGGTCCTGGGCTTTTCTTTGTTGGGAGGGCCTTTATTACTGTTTCAATTTCTGTCTCAGTTATGGGTCTGTTTAGGTTTTCGATGTCTTCCTGGTTCAATTTAGGTAGGTTGCATGTGTCCAGGAATCTATCCATTTCTGATAGGTTTCCCTGTTTGCTGGCATACAAGTCCTTGTAGTAATTTCTGATGATTCTTTTTATTTCTGTGGTGTCTGTTGTTACGTTTCCTTTTTCATCTCTGATTTTATTGATTTGGGTCTTTTCTCTTCTTTTTTTCGTTAGTTGGGCCAATGGGGTGTCAATTTTGTTTATTTTTTCAAAAAACCAGCTCCTCGTTTCGCTGATTTTTTGTAATGTTTTTCTTGATTCAATCCTGTTGATTTCTTCTCTGATTTTAATGATTTCTCTTCTCCTACTAGATTTGGGTCTGATTTGCTGTAAGTTTTCTAGATCCTTGAGGTGAATTGAAAGCTCATCTATTTGGTGCCTTTCCAATTTCTTGATGTAGGCACCTATTGATATAAACTTTCCTCTTAACACTGCTTTTGCTGTGTCCCATAAGTTTTGGTATGTTGTGCTGTTATCCTCATTTACTTCCAGAAAGTTTTTGATTTCTCTTTTGATTTCTTCTATGACCCATTGTTCATTCAGGAGCATGTTGTTCAATCTCCATGTGTTTGCGTATGCTCTAGGGATTCCTGAGTTACTAATTTCCAACTTCATTCCTTTATGGTCTGAGAAGCTGCATGGTATTATTCTAAGTCTTTTGAATTTGCTCAGACTTGCTTTATGGCCTAGTATGTGGTCAATCCTAGAGAAGCTTCCATGTACTGCTGAGAAGAATGTAAAATCTTTAGCTGTAGGATTGAAAGTTCTGTATATATCTGTTAGATCCATTTGGGCTATAGTGTCGTTTAAATCTACTGTATCCTTGTTGATCTTCTGACCGGATGATCTGTCTATTTCTGAGAGTGGAGTATTGAAGTCCCCCAGTACTACTGTATTGGGGTCTAAGTCTCCCTTTAAGTCCGTTAATAAATCTTTTAGATAAACTGGTGCCCTGTAGTTAGGTGCATATACATTGATAATTGTTATATCTTCCTGTTGAATTGATCCCTTAATCATTATATAGTGCCCCTCTTTGTCACTCTTAACAGTTTTTGTGGTAAAGTTTATGTTGTCCGATATTAAGATGGCTACGCCCGCTCTTTTTTCATTTCTGTTGGCATGGTATATCTTTTTCCAGCCTTTCACTTTCAGTCTGTATGGATCTTTGTTGGAAAGATGTGTTTCTTGTAAGCAGCATATAGATGGGTTTTGTTCCTTAACCCAATCAGCCAATTGGTGTCTTTTAACTGGACAGTTCAGGCCATTCACGTTCAAAGTGACTAATGATAAGTGGTAACTTTGCCCTGCCATTTGCCAAAGATAAGTTCTAATATATGCTTTGAATTCCCTGTGATCTTTTGCTGTGAGGTTTCCTTCCTTGGTTTCCTTCCTTTACCTTCTTTCATATTGATGACCATGTTTCTGTGTTTCTGTGTGTAACACATCTTTAAGCATCTTTTGCAGGGCTGGACGAGTGGCAACAAATTCTTTCAATTTCTGTTTGCAATGAAAAGTCTTTATTTCACCTTCATTCACAAATGATAGCTTTGCAGGATATAATATTCTGGGCTGGCAGTTGTTCTCTCTTAGTACCTGGGCTATATCTCGCCATTCCCTCCTAGCTTTTAGAGTTTCTGATGAGAAGTCAGCTGTGAGTCTGATTGGAGATCCTCTGAGAGTAATCTGACGTTTCTCTCTTGCACATTTTAGGATCTTTTCTTTATGTTTCACTGTGGAGAGTTTAATTACAACGTGTCGTGGTGAGGATCTCTTTTGGTCGTGTTTATTAGGGGTTCTGTGGGCTTCCTGTACTAGGATTTCTCTGTCCTTCTCCAAACCTGGGAAATTTTCTGCTAATATCTCACTAAAAAGGCCTTCTAATCCTTTCTCCCTCTCCATGCCTTCAGGAACTCCTAGAACCCGAATGTTGGGTTTTTTAATAGTATCCTGAAGATTCCCGACAATATGTTTTAGATTTCTAATTTCCTCTTCTTTTCTTTGGTCTGACTGTATCCTTTCCTGTTCTCTGTCTTCTAAGTCCGATATTCTCTCTTCTGCTTCACCCATTCTGTTTGTAAGGCTCTCTATTGTGTTTTTCATTTGATCTATTGAATTCTTCACTTCAGTCACTATCACAGTTTCCTGTTGTACTAGTTGTTTCGTTTCATTTTGATTCCTCCTTAATATTTCATTTTCACGAGAGAGATTTTCTATCTTGTCCATTAAGGATTTGTGTAGTTCCAGAATTTGTTTTTGAGAACTTCTTAATGTTCTTATCAATTTTTTGAGATCTGCTTCTTGCATTTCTTCTATGTCATCATCTTCATAATCTTGAATTGGGGTGTCTTTTTCATTTGAGGGCGTCATGGTGACTTCCTTGTTTTTATTACCTCGGTTTTTGCGTTTGTTATTTGGCATATTGGAGATATTTGGTTTCTTCACTGTGGTGCTTTTTCTTGTTATACTATGACTCTAGATTAAGTGGACTATCTGTTTTTGATGGAGCCTTAGGGCCTGAGATGGGTGTGGCCTGAGAGCTCTGTTTGGTGTGCCAAAGGTGACACTCCCAGGTTAGGCGTGGTAAATCTCTCTCTCTCTCTCTTTCTTTCTTTTTTTTTTTTTTTTTGATTCAAAAGGGAAGTAATTCTGCACAGCTGAATGAAGTTGGAGGTAGTTAGCAGGCAAATGATATACCCACAGGAGCCAGAGATCGGAAGCTCTTTTCCAAGATCCCCACAGGGAATCTGTTCTGCCCTCAGAGTGGGCTCAAATTCTCCTTCAGCCTCCCACTGGGTTGCCAAAGTTACGGAATTGTAGCGTCTCTGGAGAGTGCTCACGTGAATTCCGTGAGTTCTCTCCCCCACCGTCTCTTTTTTCACAGTCTCAGTTCAGTAGCACCACAAATTTACTAGCTCCTAATCTCCTGTTAATTCGCCCCGCCCAGAGTCAGGTTTTTCTGCTAGGCTCAGGGCCGGTGCAGACCTGAGGTCGCTCTGCTTATGACGTATGTCCAAGATGGCGCCTGCTCTTTGTCTTGCTCGCCCTTGAGAGGTGAGCGGAGAGAGAGAAACCCGTGTCCGTACTAGTCACCCTTTTTTTTTTTCTCTCTCTCTCTCTCTTCCAGTTAGCCTTGTGAACTTCCTCCCCCTGGGGGGTCGTTCCCTCTAGTCTCCTCTCTCCGCTTGCCTGCTGGTGTCTCGGGCTATTGAGGTTCGGCTCACCTCGCGTTCCAGCGCTGGTGTGTTGAGTCTGCCGCTGATGTCCCAAACTGTGGGCTCCCACGCTGTCCACGCAGGTCCGCTGTGAGTCACGCGTTCCGGAAGAGTTTCTTCTGCTGTTTCCTCCCCTACTCTTCCTTGAACCCGCAGTATCTCCACTTTTATTAAACTATCTCTCCCCAGACTATCAGTGTGCTCCCTTCCTATTCCGCCATCTTGCCGGGAGTCCTATCTCTAATTTTATTGATTTGGGTCTTTTCTCTCCTTTTTTTAGTTAGTTGGGCCATTGTCAATTTTGTTTATTTTTTTTAAAACTCTTTGTTTTGCTGATCTTTTGTATTGTATTTTTGGATTCAATTTTGTTGATTTCTTCTCCAATTTTAATTATTTCTTTTTTCCTACTAGTTTTAGGTTTGATTTGCTGTTATTTTTCTAGATCCTTGAGATGCATTGATAGCTCATTTATTTGGTGCCTTTCCAGTTTTTTGATGTAGGCACCTATTGCTATAAACTTTCCTATTAACACTGCTTTTGCTGTGTCCCATAAGTTTTCATATGTTGTGTTATCATCTTCAATTGTTTCCAGAAAGTTTTTGGTTTTTCTTTTGATTTATTCTGTGACCCACTCTTCATTCAGGAGCATGTTGTTCAGTCTCCATGTGTTTGCATATGCTCTAGAGATTCCTGAATTGCTGATTTCCAGCTTCAATCCATTATGGTACAAAAGATGCATGCTATGATTTTGATATTTTTGAAGTTGCCAATCCTTGCTTTATGGCTTAGTATGTGGTCAGTCCTAGAGAAAGTTCCATGTATTTCTGAGAAGAATATGTATTCTGCAACTGTAGGATGATACTTCCTGTAGTTATCTATTAGATCCATTTGGTCTATAGTGTCAATTAAATCTACTGTTTCCTTGTTGGTTTTTTGTCTGGTTGATCTGTGACTTGGGCCATCTTCAGCTGCTTTCCCAAGTCATAGCTGAGAGCTGAATGGAAAGTGTAGCAGGCAGGACTCAAACCTGCACCCATATGGGATGCCAACACTGCAGGCAGTGGCTTTACTTGTTATGCCATAGCGCGACCCCAGCAATGCCTCTCTGCCAGGCATGTTGGGAAGCAGTCCAGCCACAAAGGCGCTGCATGTATTATGCTGGCCTCCACTCTGGGTCATTCAGGATAACCTCAGCATTTCTACTCTGAACTTGTGGGGAGTCTTGAGAGCGATGTGGCTCTGAGGCATGTGGCTTCTGGGGATGCTGGCAGCCGGGCAGGTGTGAATGCCTCAGGTTATTGACTGGAGAGATGATCATCACCTCTTCATCACTCATCTTGCATTGTGGCAGCTCCCTGCTCATGGCTCTTGACTGTTGTCACACTCCATGTCACCAGTGCACATGTGGCCTCCCAGCTGGGCTTTGGTTTTCTGCTGGAGTCATATCTCTGCCAGCTAAGGAATGGAAATTGTACTTTGACTCTGTTTCCCTCTAATCTCTCCCTCTGGACTCTGAAGCTGTGATATGAATAGAATGAGAGGGGATGAAGAGCAGCAACAGGGGGTGCTGAGCCAGGCATATGGTTACCCAGTCACCCAGTGGGATGAGCCCATATGGCTCTGCTCCCTCCTCTGTCTCAGACAGTACTTCCTTTACATTTGTCCATGAGGGTACACATCCCTTTAACAATCTACTAAGCTGAATTCTTCCTGCACAATAATGATGAGTCTGCTGCTAAAACCCTTGAAAAAGTAGAGCCTTATGATTCTATAATACCTGGCTCCAGAGGCCTAATTGTGCCATAATTTTAACCTACACTGGTGTGGGAGTTCGTACCTGTGCAAGAGTCTAATGATGTAAATCATGTCTTGAGTTTTTCCATTGTGATCCCCATCTGTCAACAGGGGTGAACATCAGTGAATGGCTGCTGTCCTTTCTTCATTCCTTTTCCTTAAGATTCATTTATTGAGCCTTTCTCCCTAACCTCCTCCCTAGTCCTACCTCTGGATCCGTAATTCCCTTCAGTTCGTTCATTGATGAAGCTTGGACTGGTGACACTGACTACGGCAGCCAGGGTGGCGAGGAGGAGGTCTGTTGGTCTCCGTGTTGAGATTGCTCTTAGAAGACATGCCTGTTTTGTGTATCTGGGCATGATTTTGCCAATAGAATCTCAGATTCTTTTTTCAGTATTTTCAAAGGCCCTTTCCCTCCTAGTGTCATATGTTGAGCTGTGATTATTTGTAGACTAAACACAGCACACTGCAATCATAGAGGGATTGTGCAAGGTGCTTTGTCTGGGTCACTACAGATGAATTCTCAAACTTCTCCTAGTTGATGCTTATTTGTTTATAAAATGGAACCCACATTGCATATCTGTGAACAGGTATTTTTAAAATGATGTTAGGTATCCCCTCTCCCAGGTCTGTGATGAGTCTAAATGTGTCCTGGATCCAGAGGCACACACACCTGAGCTGTGCTGAGCATTGCTCCCAGTCTGTGCCAGGGTTCTGACCCTCTATTCCTGCAGCTTCTCTTTCCCTGGAAGTGACTTTTGAGTGAAGCTACAGAACCAGCTGTAAACGTGGGGCCCTTTCCCCTTTGTGGTACATGAAAGTGTGAACACAGCAGATGATTAGGACAACTGCCTGAATATCCAGTCACTGACCCTTTGAATCAGGCTCGTGGTAGCTTTGAACCAGGTACACATAGCTGAGACCCTGTCATTTGTTCTGTTCATGATTCGACATGCCAGATATCTCTTTGTTCTATTTGGTGGCTCTCCTAAAGAGTGCCCAGTTCCTAAGGATCAAAAATAATGCAAACCTTCTCCAGAGAGTACCACGATCCCCATAAATGTACTTCTAAGAGCAGATAGGCAGAGATGATGGAGTTTCACTTGCAGTTTCTGAAAACACAGGTGGAAGTAATGAGATAGAATAGCAAGTAGGCCATGAAAGGATACACAGATATGAGTACTTACATAGACAGTAGCCTACATTTTGAGTCAAGCTTTCTGATTTATGAAGAGATTTCAAATATATTTAATACAGCAATCTAGGGGATGACTTATTTTTTTTATAGAAGAGAAATTTAAAATTCATGGAGAACAAATAGTTTGCCTTAGGTTTTACAATAAATGTAAAGACGTGGAAATTTCACCCAGGTGTGTATGCATATGTTTGTTTTGTTCATGTGTGAGCATTATACATGTGCTTTCATGTGTATGTGTACGAGATTATCAAGGGACATTCAAAAGTGCATGGGAAATGTGTTGTATAAGAAATGCACATATTTCAAAACTTTTTGCAGCAAAATAAACATCATTTTTAAAGTTTACTTTTATTTGAAAGAGAGACACAGCAGAAAAAATGGAAGGGAGTAGGGGAAAAGAGAGAGAGAGAGGAGAAAGATGTCTTCATATACTGATTCTCTCTCCAAATACCTGAAATAGCTGGGGCTAGATCAGGCTGAAGCCAGGAGCCAGGAACTCCATTTGGGTCTCCCACGTGGGTGGCAGAAGCCCAAGTACTTGAGCCATGAGCTGCTGATTCCTGGATGCACAGTAACAGGAAGTTGGATCAGAAGCAAAGGTGAGACTTGATCCCAGACACTCCCAAGTGCTGGCTTACCAATGTCCTCCCCTACATTTTAATTTTAATTCCATTTTCCATGAACTTTTTGAAACATGGCATTTGTTGACATTGAAAACATGAATTTGATTTGTCAAAATATCAGTAGGGATAGTGTGCTTATGGGGTCTCCCTCTCCCTGATTTCAATGGTCCAGGTGCTCCTGCCCAGATATTGATCAAAGCACCCTGTGGACCTGACAGAGATAACAATTTAGCTGATATACTTATCAACACAAAGACATATACATGCATAGCTGAGTCTAGAGTGCTCTATTCTTCCAGGCCATTTCACTCAAAAAGTAGCATAAAAGCTCTGTCAGGGCACACTTTCACAGGAATCCAATTAGAGTTTCTCTTTTCTTAGGCCTGATTGACCCTTTTCTACATTTTCCATGCTGTGCATATATTTTTTAAAAAAATTTAAAAAACCAGGGCTGGTGCTGTGGCGTAGTTGGTAAGGCTGCCTCCTCCAGTGCCGGCATCTCATATGGGAGCTGGCTTGAGTCCTGGTTGCTCCACTTCTGATCCAGCTCTCTGCTATGGCCTGGGAAAGCAGTAGAAGATGGCCCAAGTCCTTGGGCCCCTGCACCAATGTGGGAGACCCAGAGGAAGCTCCTGGCTCCTGGCTTTTGATCAGTGCAGTTCCAGCCGTTACAGCCATCTGGGGAGTGAACCATCGGATGGAAGTCCTCTCTCTCTCTCTCTCTCTCTCTGCTCTCTGTAACTCTGCCTTTCAAATAAATAAATCTTAAAAAAGTTAAAAGACTTACTTATTTGAGAGGCAGAGAGACAGAGAGTAAAAGAGATAGAGATGGAGATTTTCCATCTGTTAGTTAACTCCCCAAGTGCTCACACCAGCCAGAGCTGGGCTAAACCAAAGCCAGGAGCCAGGGACTCAATCTGGAATCAGAAGCAGAGACAGGGACTCAATCTGGATTCCAGCTCTTTGTTATGAGATACAGGTGTTCCAGGTGGTCTCTTCAACATTGTGCTCAATGCCTGTCCCCTGTGCTTATTTTATGTAGCCAAATGGCCCAGAGTCTTTGGGCACTTACAGCCTTGCCACTGACTAACTGGATATCTTTGGTGAGTTCCTTAACTTCTCTGTGCCTCAGTGTACTCATCTCCAGAATGGAAAGCATAAAAATGTCAGAGTCACTTCATGACTCATCGGACTGTTTTGAGGATTGAAGGCTCCTAGTACACACAAATCAAATCTAACAGAAAGGCACTAGTTACAAAACATCACAGGACAGTGCCAGATGCAGATTAAATGCTCAATAAATGCTACCTGCTTATAGTACGCTAGGTAGTGCTGATTACAATGTCCTTAACAGAGTCCTCTGGGAAATTGTATTACAGCTTTTGTGCAGGGCACTGCCATGGAAGCTGGCTTCCCTCCAGGATGCCCTGCACAGAGCTGGGACCTGAGCACTGCCCCAGGAGCACAGCTCTTGAGTACGAGTGATTGGTGTCATGGTCCTGCTCACTGGTATAGGGAGGATATTAAATGTTGTGTGGCAGGAGAAGAAACTGCCTGGTCAAGGTTCAACTGTAAATGTATACTGTATGTGTGAAGGTATGAATACCATAGCAGCTCCCAAGAAGCGTGTTCAGTACCTGCTTTCTCTTGTTTGGGACAATGTAGGGGGCATTTCTACTGATCCTGTATGGGATCAGTTTTGGGTGGTAGAATTTAGGTGAGGAGCATAGAGGAGAACTGGATCGGCTGATTTCTTATCTTGGCTCTGCTGCGAGAGCAGGATCAGTTATATGACCTCCCTGGACCTCAACATTGTCATCTGTAAGATGGAGATAATATTAGTACCTACCCCACAAGTTTTTTTGTTAGGATTGCACACAAAGTGATTCAAACCCAGAGTAAATCCTACACAATATTATTACTGAACATACAAAGTGAACTCCCTAGGAGTTGGTGAGCATGGAGAAGGTGTAACTGATATGAAAGTGGTACCTTCCTTGGTTGTTTTAACATTTGCTCTAGCAATGAAAAGAGTTCTCACCAACACCTTTCCCCTCTCCTATACACGTCAGACTACCTTTCCCAGCCTCCCTTGCAGGAAAGTATGGCCATGACACTAGGTACTGGCCAGTGGAACATGGGCTGACATGATGTGTGCTACTTATAGGCCTGGCCATGCAAGCTTCTAAGGTATCATTCTCCTCCTTCCTCTTTTCTTGTCTGCTGCCTGGATACTGAGATCCTAGGAGATGCTGGAGTCACAGGATATTTCTGCCCACCCCCTCTTCCAAACCAGATAACTCTAGTTCTTGAGCCTTTCCAGAGTGTTACTGGACCCTATGGTACAACATTTCATGTATGTCATAGGTACAATTCTAATAAGGTAACCATACTTCCCTGTCTCTCTCTTTCCCTCCTCAAACTCTTTGCTTCCTTCCTTTCTTTTTTTCTTAATTTTTTTTGCAAAAGCATAATTTCAGACTACTCTATAATCACAGACTTAATGTACCACTAACCATAATATTCAACAAGTAACAAAACAGACCATAGTTCCACAGGATTATAAACAAGGGCAAAAAACAATAATCAAATTTCAAGATGACCATTTTGTTCCTATATATTTTTATATTCTATATTAATTACTACATATCAGAGAAAACATATTTTTAATCTTTTTGGGACTAGCTTTTTTCACTAAATATAATGATTTCCAGTTGCATCCATTTTGTTGCAAAAGACAGGATTTCATTCTTTTTTATGGCTGAGTAGTATTCACAGTGTATATATATCACATTTTCTTTATCCAGTCATCAGTTGATGGTCATCTGGGTTGATTCCATATCTTACCCATTGTGAATTGAGCTGCAATAAACAAGGGGGTATAAATAACTCTTTTATATGTTGGTTTAATTTCATTTGAGTAAATTCCCAGAAGTTGGATAGCTGGGTCATATGGTAGATCTATTTTCAGATTTCTTAGGAATCTCCATACTGTCTTCCCTAATGATTGTACTAGTTTACCTTCCCATCAAAGTGTATTGTGGCACCTTTTCCTCCTTGCCAGCATTTATTATTTTTGATTTTTGAATGATAGCCATTCTAACTGGGGTGAGGTGAAACTTCATTGTGGTTTTGATTTGCATTTCCCTGATGGCTAGTGATCCTGTGCATTTTTTCATGTGTCAGTTTACTATTTGTAATTCATCCTTTAAAAAAAATCCTGTTCTTGTCCTTTGTCATTTATTAGATTATTGGTTTTATTGTTAAGTTTATTGAACTCATTATAGATCCTTGTATTAATCCTTTACCAGTTGCATAGTGTCAACTTTTTCTCTCCCATTCTGTCAGTTACCCCTTCACTTTGTTGAGTGTTTGTAGTGCAGAAGTTTTTAGTCTGGTGTAATCCAGTTTGTCTATTTTTGTTCTTATTATCTGTGTTTCTGGAGTCTTTTCCAAGAAGTCTTTGCCTATGCCAATGTCTTGCTCAGTTTCCTGATTTTTCCTCTAGTAATTTGATGGTATCAAGTCATAGGTTATATCATTGATTAACTGTGAGTTGATTTTTTATAAGGTATAAGATATGGGTCTTGTTTCATTCTTCTACATGGATAGGTGCAATTTTCCCAACACTATTTGTTGAAGAGACTATATTTGCTGCAAAGATTGATTTTAGCTCATTTGTCAAAGATTAGTTGGTTGTAGCTATGTGGATTAATTTTTGGGGTTTTCCAGTTCTGTTCTATTGTTTTACATGTCTATTTTTATGCTAATTCCGGGCTGTTTTGGTTATAACTGCCCTGTAGTATCTCTTGAAAGCTAGTATTCTGATGCTTCCAGCTTTGATTTTGTTTTGAGATGGCTGTAGCTATTCTGCATCTCTTCTATTTTCATATGAATTTTAGCATTTTTTTCTGGGTCTGAGAAGAATGTCATTGGTAATTTGATTGGGATCATATTGAATCTGTAATTTGCTTTGGGAAGCAGGGACATTTTGATGATATTAATTCTTTTAATCCATGAACATTGAATATTCTTCCATTTTTTGGTGTCTTCTGTTTCTTTCTTTAATGTTTTTTAATTTTCATTGTAGAGATCTTTAACCTCCTTGGTTAAGTTTATTCTGAGAAATTTAAATTTTTTTTAGCTGCTATGAATGGGGCTGATCTTACAAGTCCTTTCTCAGTTATGACATTGTGTGTATATACAAAGGTTATTAATTTTTGTGTGTTAACTTTGTATCCTGCCACTCTACCAAACTCTCTTATGAGTTCTAGTAGTCTCTTAGTGGAGTCTTTTGGTTCTTCTATGTATAGAATCATGTCATCTGGAAATAGGGATAATTTGACTTCCTTCTTTCCAATTTATATCCCTTTGATTTTTTTCTCTTGCCTAATGGCTCTGGCTAGAACTTCCAGAACTATACTGAGTAGCAAGGATGAGTAGGCATCCTTGTCTAGTTCTAGATCTTAGTGGAAGTGCTTCCAACTTTTTTCCCATTCAGTAAGATGCTGGCAGTGGGTTTGTTGTATATGGCCTTTATTGTATTGAGGAATGTTCCCACTATATCCAATTTGCCTATGATTTTTTTTATCATGAAGAATGTTGTATTTTTTTAAAGACAGAGTTAGAGTGAGAGGTAGAGACAGAGAGGTCTTCCATCTGCTGGTTCACTCCCCAGATGGTGGCAATGGCCAGAGCTGAGCTGTTCCGAAGCCAGGAGCCAGCAGCTTCTTCTGGGTCTCCCACATGGGTGCAGGGACTCAAGGACTTGGGCCATCTCCTACTGTTATCCCAGGCCATAGCAGAGAGCTAGATTGGAAGAGGAGCAGCCAGTACTAGAACCAGCACCCATATGGGATGCCGGCACTTCAGGCCAGGGTGTTAATCCACTGCGCCCCAGCCCCAGCCCCAGCCCCAGAATGTTGTATTTTATCAAATGCTTTCTCTGCATCTATTCAGATAATCATATGGTTTTTACTCTTCAATTTGTTAATATGATGATTACATTTATTGATTTGCATATGTTGAACCATCCTTGCATCCCTGGGATAAATCCCACTTGGCCTGGGTGAATGATCTTTGAAATATATTGTTGGATTAGATTAGCTAGCATTTTGCTGAGGATTTTTGCATCTATGTTCATCAGGGATATTTGTATATAGTTCTTTTTCTTTGTTGCATCTTTTTCTGGTTTAGAAATTAAGTGATGTTGGCCTCATAAAAGATATTTGGGAGAATTCCTTCCCTTTCATTTGTTTTGAATAGCTTGAGAAGAATTGGAATTAATTCTTTAAAAGTTTGGTAAAATTCAGGAGTGAAGCCATCCAGTCCTGGGCTTTTCTTTGTTAGGAGGATCTTTACAGTTGTTTCAATCTCCATCTTGGTTGTTGGTCTGTTTAGGTTTTCTATGTCTTCATGTCTCTATTTTGATAGACTATGTACAGAAATTCATCCATTTCTTCTAGATTTTCCATTTGTTGGCATAGAGCTCTTTGTAATAATTTCTGATGATTTTTTAAATTTCTGTGGTATCCATTGGAACATCTCCTTTTTCATATCTAATTTTATTAATTTGGGTCTTCTCCCCACTATTTTTTTTTTGTTTAGCTGAATCAAGGTGTATTAATTTTGTTGTTTTTTAAACTTTTATTTAATAAATATAAATTTCCGAAGTACAACTTTTGGATTATAGTGGCTTTTCCCTCCATAACCACCCTCTCACCCTCAACCATCCCATCTCCCACTCCCTCTCCCATCCCATTCTTCATCAAGATTCGTTTTTAATTATCCTTATATACAGAAAATCAACTTAGTATATACTAAGTAAAGATTTCAACAGTTTGCACCCATGCAGACACACAAAGTATAAAATACTGTTTGAGTCATAGTTTTACCATTAATTTGCATAGTACAACACATTAAGGACAGATATCCTACATGGGGAGTAAGTGTACAATGACTCCTGTTGTTGATTTAACAATTGACACTCTTATTTAGGATGTCAGTAATCACCTGAGGCTCTTGTCATGAGCTGCCAAGGCTATGGAAGCCTCTTGAGTTCACAAACTCCGATCTTATTTAGACAATGCCATAGTTAAAGTGGAAGTTCTCTCCTCCCTTCTGAGAAAGGTACCTCCTTCTTTGATGGCCCATTTTTTCCGCTGGGATCTCACTCACAGAGATCTTTCATTTAGGTCATTTTTTTGCCACAGTGTCTTGGCTTTCCATGCCTGAGAAACTCTCATGGGCTTTTTAGCTGGATTCAAATGCCTTAAGGGGTGATTCTGAGGCCAGAGTGCTGTTTAGGATATCTGCCATTCTACGAGTCTGCTGTGTATCTTGCTTCCCATGTTGGATCATTCTCTCCTTTTTAATTCTATCAATTAATATTAGCAGACACTAGTCTTGTTTATGTGATCCCTTTGGCTCTTAGACCTATCAGTATGATCAACTGTGAACTGAAATTGATCATTTTGACTAGTGAGATGGCATTGGTACATGTCACCTTGATGGGATTGATTTGGAATCCCCTGGCACATTTCTAGCTTTACCATGAAGGGTAAGTCTGAGTGAGCATGTGCCGGACTGTACATCTCCTCCCTCTCTTATTCTTACTCTCATATTTAACAGGGATCACTTTTCAGTTAAATTCAAACACCTAAGAATAATTGTGTGTTAATTAAAGAGTTCAACTCATGGTAATAGGTAGAACAAAAAATACTAAAAGGAATACTAAAGGAATACTAAGTTGTTCCTTGACAGTCATGACAAGGGCTCATCAAGTCATTGTTTTTCAAAGCATCCATTTCACTTCTACAGCTCTTCATTTAATTGATCTTTTGTATTTTTTTGGCTTCAATTTTGTTTATTTCCTTCTCTAATTTTAATTATTTCTGTTTCAGATTTGAAGCACAAACTATATGTTATTAATCTACCTTTAATAAATTAAATGATTAATTAGGAATTCAAAGTATGTGTAGCAACTTTAAATAATTTAAAAAGGTAGATGGGACCTTTCTCTTCAGTTTTGCTCATAAGTAGCTTCTTTCCTTGTTGTTCTACTGCTGAGGCTCATGAGGCTGGAAGAGGCCAGCGTGCTCCTTGCAGCATGATGTGCAGGGTACTGAGTACCACATGGACACTTGTGTTAGATGAACTGTACATTCTCACATGCACTGGTGTCTGAGGCTCACTGATCTGATGCTCATCTCTAAATTACTTCTTTTCTACATCAAGAATGAAATTCTCATTGCCTTTGCTTCTCTAACAAAGTCACTGAAACAGCATTCATATGTGTTCCTAAGATTTACTGTGACTCCTTTTTTTTTTTAAAGATTTATGTATTTATTTGAAAGTCAGAGTTACACAGCAGAGAGAGAGAGAGAGAGAGAGATCTTCCATCTGATGGTTCACTCCCCAGTTGGCCACAATGGCCGGAGATGTGCCTATCTGAAGCCAGGAGCCAGGAGCTTCCTCCAGGTCTCCTACATGGATGCAGGGGTCCAAGAATGTGGGCCATCTTCTACTGCTTTCCCAGGCCATAGCAGAGCGCTGGATTGGAAGTGGAGCAGCTGGGTCTTGAACTGGCTCCCATATGGGATACCGGTGCGTCAGGCCAGGGCATTAACCCACTGCGCCACAGCACCAGAACCTGTGACTCCTTTTCCAAAAATGGATCAAGAGGAATTTGGATTGAACTTTACCTCTTTAGGTTCCCTAATTGAAAAGGTGCCACATCTGAGAGGCCACTTTCTCCTCACAGTTGGTGAGGAGCAGTTCATGCCAGGCTTCTGGTTGAACCTGAGAAACTCTTTTGTGACCAGTTGTGACCATTAGAGGGAGCCTAGGCCTTGTGAGAACAGGAAACCCTGACAAGATAAGGATGACACCATAAAAAGAGCAGCCAAGCATAAATTCTCTTATTCAGTTTCTAATTTTACCAATTATGGAAATAATATGCCTGGTAAACACATTTTTATTTCCTGAGGGCACATAGAAAAATCCCATAACCCTGCAAGGGTTCTTATGAAACATTTATTTTTACTATCATTATGAATGATTATACATATTTATGATTTTTTATATTAACAGTAACAAAATATTTACTAATAACTTGTTAGTAGTAGTAATATTTCTAGGTTAGCTGGGAGGCATGTGTGACAGGCTACATCAAGGGACCTGAGGAGAATTAGGACATGTTTTGTGATATGGACATCAACCCCCAGGCAGCTGCTCTCTGTAGCTCCATCGTTGGGTCTGTGGGAGGGTTGAGGGTGCTCCAGGACTCAAAAAGAGATCTTCAGAGACTGGGATCTCCATTTTTTAAAAACTAAATTAGCCTTATCTTGAGTGTCTTCTTGAGTTTGAGTCTTTGCACTTGAATGAATGGGCAGGGAATGAGCCCAACGGATTAGTGGTGATGATGGGGGAAGGCTGGGCATTGAAAAACTGGGCCCAGCACACAGAATCTACTCTGGGTTCCTCTGTCTGTGACATCTGTAGTTCTTGTTCCAGAAGAAGACAGGATAGCCACCTATTCCTCTGGATCTATGGAGGACATGAGTTGTAGCTGAGGACATGCATTGATCCAGGTGATTTCTCCTCATCTGCCTCACACTCCTTGTTGGAGGCAGGTCAGGCATCATTGTCCTTGGTCACCAGGTTGAGTCCAGCCCTCCTTCATGGGCACCAACAGGGTTCAGAATGCTGTGCCTCTCTCCTTGGTGAGACCCTGGCTCTCCTGGGATCTTGTAGGTGACCCAGCAGCCTCACAGACTGGTTTGGCTAGCATTTGGTCCCACAGATCTTTTATTGTTATTATTATTATTATTTTTAAGTAATACAAATTTCAAAAGTACAATTTTAGAAATATAGTCAATCGGGGCCAGCACTGTGACACAGCAGGTTAAAGCCCTGGACTAAAGTGCCGGCATCTAATATAGGTGCCAGTTCTAGTCCCAGCTACTCCTCTTCCAATCCAGCTCTGTGCTATTGCCTGGGATAGCAGTAGATGATGGCCCAAGTGTTTGGGCCCCTGCACCCACGTGGGAGACCTGTAAGAAGCTTCTAGCTTCTGGCTTTGGATCAGCTCAGCTCCGGCCGTTGCGGCCATCTGGGGAGTGAACCAGCTGATGGAATACCTCTCACTCTGTCTCTTTCAAATAAATAAAATAAATCTTTTTTTTTTTAACTTTTATTTAATGAATATAGATTTCCAAAGTACAGCTTATGGATTACAGTGGCTCCCCCCACCCCCGATGACTTCCCTCCCACCCGCAACCCTCCCCTTTCCCGCTCTCTCTCCCCTTCCATTCATATCAAGATTCATTTTCAATTTTCTATATATACAGAAGATCAATTTAGTAAACATTAAGTAAAGATTTCAACAGTTTGCACCCACATAGAAACACACAGTGAAAAATACTGTTTGAGTACTCGTTATAGCATTAAATCTCAATCTACAGCACATTAAGGACAGAGATCCTACATGAGGAGTAAGTGCACAGTGACTCCTGTTGTTGACTTTACAAATTGACACTCCTGTTTATGGCATCAGTAATCTCCCTAGGCTCCAGTCATGAGTTTCCAAGGCTATGGAAGCCTTTTGAGTTCTCCGACTCTTATCTTATTTGGACAAGGTCATAGTCAAAGTGGAAGTTCTCTCCTCCCTTCAGAGAAAGGTACCTCCTTCTTTGAAGACCTGTTCTTTCCCTTTCCACTGGGATCTCACTCACAGAGATCTTTCATTTAGTTTTTTTTTTTTTTTTTTTTTTTTTTTTTTTTTTTTGCCAGAGTGTCTTGGCTTTCCATGCCTGAAATACTCTCATGGGCTCTTCAGCCAGATCCGAATGACTTTAGAGCTGATTCTGAGGCCAGAGTGCTGTTTAGGACATCTGCCATTCTATGAGTCTGCTGAGTATCTCGCTTCCCATGTTTAATCGCTCTCCCCTTTGTTTATTCTATCGGTTAGTATTAGCAGACACTAGACTCGTTTGTGTGATCCCTTTGACTCTTATACCTATCAGTGTCATCAATTGTAAACTGAAATTGATCACTTGGACTAGTGAGATGGCATTGAATTGGAATCCCCTGGTATGTTTCTAACTCTACCATTTGGGGCAAGTCAGCTTGAACATGTCCCAAATTGTACATCTCTTCCCTCTTAAAATAAATCTTTTTTGAAAAAGAAATATAGGTATTCTTCCCACATACCCACCCTCCCACCCACACTCCCACCCCTCCTCCTCCTCCCATTCCCAGTCCCATTCTCCATTGAGATTTATTTTCAATTAACTTTGTACACAGAAGACCAACTCTATACTAGGTACAGATTTCAACAATTTGCACACACATACACACACACAAACTACGTGATAACTAGTTTTACATTTATCTCTCATAATACAAGTCATTGAGGACAGAGGTCTTGCATGGAAAGTTAGTGCACAGTGACTTGTTGTTAATTTAACAATTAACACTCATATATGATGCCAGTGGCCATCTGAGGCTCTTAACATGAGCTGCTTAGGCTATGGAAGCCTTTTGAGTCCACAAACTCCATCAGTATTTGAACAAGGTCATAAGCAAAGTGAAAGTTCTCTCCTCTCTTTAGAGGAAAGTACATACCTCTTTGATGGCCACTTCTTTCCACTGGAGTCTCATTCATAGAGATCCTAGAGATCCTTCATGTAGGATGGTGGATTTTTTTTGCCACAGTGTCTTGGCTTTCCATGCCTGAAATGCTCTCATGGGCTTTTCAGCCACATCCAAATGCCTTAAAGGCTGATTCTGAGGTCAGAGTGTTACTTAAAGCAATCGTCATTCTATGAGTCTGCTGTGTGGACTGCTTCCTATGTTGGAACATTCTCTCCTTTTTCATTCTACTTATTATTATTACCAGGCACTTGATCCTATTTATATGATCACTTTAATACTTAATCCTATCTATATGTTCATGTTAACACTTAATATGATCACTTTAACAATTAAGATGACATTTTTACCACCAAGCTTAATGTTATTTGGAGTCTCGTGACAAGTTTTTAACCTGTATTCTAAGAAGTAAGTCCGAAGGAATGTATGCAGAACTGTACAACTTTACGGTTGCAAACTTCCTCCTCACTAATTATTCCTATTCTTATTTTTTACTGAGTTCTATTTTCAATTGACTTTAAACACATACGATTAACACTATGTTAAGTAAAGAGTTCAACAAATAGTATGAAGAAAAGAAAAACTAAAAAACAAAAAAGCTAAACTGTTCCTCAATAGTCAAGACAAGGGCAGCTCAAGTCATCCCTTCTTGAAGTGTCAATTTCATTTCTACAGATTTGTTTTAGGTGCTCTATAGTTATCATTGATTAGGGAGAACATATGTATTTGTCCCTTTGGGACTGGATTATTTCACTGAGTATGATGTTTTTCAGATTCCTCCATTTCATTGCAAATGACTGGATTTAATTTTTTTTCACTGTGAAGTATTCCATAGTATATATATCCCATAATTTCTTTATCCAGTCTTCTGTTGATAGACATTAGTTTGATTCCATGTCTTAGCTATTGTGAATTGAACTGCAATAAACATGAAGGTGCAGATAGCTTTTTTGTTTACTGATTTCATTTCCCTTGGGTATTTTCCCAGGAGTGGGGTGGCTGGGTCATATGGTAAGTCTATATTCAGATTTTTGAAGTCTCTCCATACTGTCTTCCATAGTGGCTTTACCAGTTTACATTCCCACCAACAGTGGATTACTGTATTTTTTCCCCTACATCCTCACCAGCATTTGTTATTTGTTGATTTCTGTATGAATGCCATTCTAACTGGGGTAGATGAAACCTCATTGTGGTTTTGATTTGCACTTCCTTGACAGCTAGTGATTCTGAACATTTTTTCATGTGTCTGTTGGCCATTTGGATTTCCTTTTTTGAAAAATGCCTGTTTAAGCCTTTGGTCCATCTCCTAAGTGCGTTGTGGAGTTTCTTGATTTCTTTGTAAATTGTGGTTATTAATCCTTTATCAGTTGCATAGTTTGCAAATAATTTCTTCCATTGTGTCAGTTGCTTCTTCACTTTCCTGACTTTCTTTTGCAGTACAAAAGCTTCTTAATTTGATGTAGTCCCATTTTTAAAAATGTATTGGCTTTTATCTACTTTTGAGTGCTATCTTTGTGCTTTTTTTAAAGATTTGTTTATTTTATTTGAAAGAGTCACATAGAGAGACAAGGAAAGGGAGAGAGGGAGAAGGAGAGGGAGAGGAACAGGAAGAGGGAGAGGGAGAGAGAGAGAGAGAAAGAGAGAGAGAGGTCTTCCATTTGCTGGTTCACTCCCTAGCTGGCTGCAAATGCTGGAGCCGCGCTGATCTGAAGCCAGGAGCCAGGAGCCAAGAGCCTCCTCCAGATCTCCCACATGGGTGCAAGGGCCCAAGGACTTGGGCCATTCTCCATTGCTTTCCCAGTTCATAGCAGAGAGCTGGATCAGAAGCAGAGCAGCCAGACTATCCCATTTGTTAATTTTGGCTTTGACTGCCTGTGCCTCTGGAGTTTTTTCCAAGAAGTCTTTACCTGTGCCTATGTTTTGTTGTTTTCCCCAATGTTCTCTTATAATTTGATGATTTCGATCATAGATTTAGATCTTTAATCCATTTTGACTGTATTTTTATATAAGGTGTAAGGAAGGGGTCTTGCTTCATACTTCTGCATGTGGAAATCCAGTTGTCACAGCACCATTTGTTGAAGAGACTGTCTTTGCTCCTGGGATTGGTTTTAGCTCTTTGGTCAAATATAAGTTGGTTATAGATGTGTGGATTGATTTCTGGCATTTCTATTCTGTTCCATTGGTCTATCCATCTGTTTTTGTACCAGTACCAGGCTGTTTTGATTATAACTGCCCTGTAGTATGTCTTGAAATCTGGTATTGTGATGCCTCCGGCTTTATTTTTGTTGTACAAGATTGCTTTAGCTATTCGAGGTCTCCTGTGTCTCCATATGAATTTTAGCATAATTTTTTCTAGATCTGAGAGGAATGTCCTTGGTATTTTGATTGGTATCACATTGAATTTGTAAATTGCTTTTGGGAGAATTGACATTTTGATGATACTTATTTTTCCAATCTATGAACATGGAAGATTTTTTCCATTTTTTACCCTCTTCTATTTCTTTTTTTAATGTTTTGTAATTCTTGTCCTAGAGATCTTTGGTATCCTTGGTTAAATTTATTCCAAGGTATTTGATTTTTTTTTGGTAGCTATTGTGAATGGGATTGATCTTAGTCGTTCTTTCTCAGCTGTGGCATTGTCTGTGTATACAAAGGCCTCTGAATTTTGTATATTGACTTTATATCCTGCTACATTACCAACTCTTCTATGAGTTCCAATAGTCTCTTAGTGGAGTTTTTGGGTCCCCTATATTTAGAATTATGTCATCTGTAAATAGGGATAATTTGACTTCCTCCTTCCCAATTTGTATCTCTTTGCTTTCTTTTTCTTGCCTATTGGCTCTGGCCAAAACTTCCAGGACTGTATTGAATAGCAATGGTGAGAGCAGGCATCCTGTCTGGTACCAGGTCTCAGGGTCCCACAGATTTTAAGGCCACCTGCTGACTTTTGCAGGGACACTCTTAATCCAACACTGGTGGTCTTTGTATCACTCAAGATGTAACTTTTAGAGATAAAAGCAGTTTATGGCCAATGAAGTCACACAAAATTGAAAATATTCTTAATAATGAGACATTTAAAAAACTTAAAATATTGAAAGTTGAACGTTGGTAGGAGACCTTTCAGGTAATAAGCACAATCTTCACACCACCGTTAAAAACAGGGATAAAAGAGAAAGAAAAGGAAAATTTTGGGGACTTGGTAGTGCAGGTGGGGTACTTTTCTCAAACTCATTTCAGCAAAAATTAATGTGTTAGTGGAGGGAAGAATTCTGATTTAAGGAAAAAAGGGTGACCTCAGGAAAGATTTCCAAACCTGAGCCCAAGTACGTTCTCCCTGAAGCTGTCTTTCCTCCACTGTCTCTGCCTCTCTCTGCGGTCTCCTCCCTTAGTGCAATGCACTTCTCCGTGTCTCCAGCACATGGTTAATCCTTTAGCAGGTGTCAGGCCAGAGCATCCATGTAGGAGCCTGCGAGAGCAGACTTACATCATCAGTCTCTCCTGCAACCAGCCCAGTGTGCAGGCTTAACAAAGATGCACCCATTGGAAAGGTGCCTGTGTAAGCCCTTGCTCACTATTCACTCCCCAAAAATCTTAAGACCTGCACTGCTCTGTCTCTGACTGGTTTTTATGTGTTTCTAACAAGGCCAAGTCAGTTATGAGCTTCTGAAAGGGAGCACTCAGTCTGTTCTTCCTTGAATGCTCCCTGGCATCCACTATAGAACTGATAGCTTGGAGAGGGTTTTCTAAATACCTTCTGATCAGCTTTGTAAACAAGTGAGACTCCATTCACAGCTAATTAGGCCTTTCTTTCTCAGGTGTCCCCATTCTCACCGGCTTGCTGTGGCTCCTCCCGTCCCCCAATGCCACTGCATGTGGTTTGATCACTCAGCCAAAAGAAGGAAAAGAAGAAGCCATAATGAAGTCCCATCACAAAGTGTTTTCAGAGAAAATCCTCCTCAGGACCTAAAAAATGTGGGTTAAACGTCTCCAATTCCATAACAATTGTCCTGAGACTCAATAGTGTCCTCTTAATTCTGAGTGATGGATCCAACCCAGCAAGTTGGTTGTGAGAGTGCTTTGCCTCAGTTTTCCCATATGTATAATGGGGTTAATAGCTCCTGCCTCCTACTTTCCCTCCAGTGAGATAATGCTATAATATGTACTGCAGTCTCCAGATGAAAGGCACTATATAAATACCCAATGTTATTAAAGGCCCTTGACATATGGAAGATCATGGAAACTCCATTGCTTATGATGTTCACAGCAAAATACATAAAAAAGATTGCAGTATGCCCAAGGATTTCTTGGCTTCAGGACTTTGGAGCTGCCCTTGAGAATCAGGATATGTTTGTGAAATAAGGACATAGAAGAAATGTGGCAGTGATTTCAAATCCTTTGTAAAAGTCTGAAACAAATTTGTGAAATAACTTATCCTGGTGAATAAATCAAAATTGTGAACTCTTGGAACAAAAAGCTGTAGCAGCTTGCCTCGCCTTTTGTCACTCCTATCCTTTGCCTGGGGTGCTCACTTTTAAATTTTTGACTTACCCATCTCTAAATAAACTTTTTATCATTATATTTTTTGATTGACTAATTTTAGATATTGGTTATTGAATTTTGACCATTGATCTCTTAAGATTTTACCACCCCACATTGCCTTTCCATCAGTCTTTACATGCAGTCGCATCACTATTTGATTACTTTGATCAATTTACTTTGAAACTTCAAGTCATAAACTTACTGCTTTATTTTTCATTCAACAGCAGTCAGTATTTTGGAGTAGGTGGGTGTTTGGCCTAGAGGTGAAGAAACTGGTTAAGATGTTTACATCCCCTATCTAAGTGCCTGGATTCGGTTTCTGGTTCTAGCTCTCTATTCCAATTTCCTGCTAGTGCAGACCGTGGGAGGCAGCAGGTGATGGCTCAGGTATTTGGGTCTCTACCACCCACATAGAAGATTTGAACTGAATTTCTGTCTCATAGTTTCATACTACCTAGTGTTGGCCACTGCTGACATTTGGGGGAGTGAACCAGTGAGTGGGAGTGCTCTCTGTTTACTTCTCTGTTTCTTTTCCTCTCAAATAAAAAAAAATCCAGTTTTTTTAAAAATCCTCCACATTACTTTTGGCTCTTCTTCCTGCTTTCCTCTCCACATCATTTGAAATTTTACATCGGTCAGGTTGATAATATGGTTATCCCTTGGTATTTACGTGGGGTAGGGTCCAGGAATCCCTGAGAATACCAAATTTATGGATGATAAAATCTCTTGCCTAAGAGGACACAGTGTTTGCAT